>NC_061770.1:28901962-29266962 GCF_022458985.1 Mugil cephalus
CAGGCGAGGCTGGAGAGGGAGCGCAGCGTCACGGCCGAGCAGCAGGGGGAGCCGGAGGACTGGAACTACGCTCAGAAGGAGCTGCTGGAGAAACAAGGCATCGACATCAAGCTGGAGATGGAGAAGAGGTAGAGATCAGCCTCCGGCCCTTAGTTTACCAGTAGCCCTGGACAACGACATCCATCCAAATGTAAAGAGATAAATCTGAAATAAGCAGTGTACAGATGGATGTTATCGCTCCCTCTGATGATTTAATCGTGGCTTCAATCGTCCTCCATCAAATCCACCATCAAACTACATGAAATACCAATAACTGCACATAGTCACTACGTATTAAACACACTGACATTCAGACAGACGTCTGTTAATTAGCTTAACGAGCAATTAAACATCATTAATAATAATCATCTCTGACCATAAACACATACTTCGCTGACTGCACTTCACCCCGAGGGAACGAGAACGACTACCATTCATTCATTCATTCATTCATTCATTCATTCATTCATTCATCATCACGTCTGTGAATAACATCAACTCTCATATGAAATCAGTCACTGTACATTAAACCAGGAAACAGACAAAGAAAACATGCAGAGAAACATAGAAACATGTAGAATAAGAATAATAAATAATGTTTATGGCAGTTAAAGATGTGACAACAGGAACATAAACAATTAACTGAAAAACAGAAAATACAAACTGAAAAGTGATTTTATTTAGAGAAAAGTTTAACTTTATAAACACATAAAGTGAGATATATAACATGAGGTGTAGAAATATACTACACGGCCAGTCACTGAAAACCCAATGACAACAATCAACAGTTCACATCAGATTCAACTTCCATTGCACGTGTCCAGAGCAAATAGATCCAGTTCATCATCTAACCAGAGGGGCAAGAGCACGTAGCAACGTAGCATGAACAGGCTGGATAAGAGCATAAATAAGAGCATAAAGAATAAATAATAAACAGTAATTACATTTCATACTCCTGTACCTCCATCCTGAGGGTAGGAGGGGGAGGGGTCCATGTTTGGTGGGGGGGCAGCTCTTCCTTTAACCTCCTATCATGTAGGATATACCCAAGGTAAACTGAACGCTGTTCGTCAACACGTTGGAGCTCATTCATGGTCTTTGTCTCTTTTTAAAGACGAGACTCTGAAGTTTCTGTCACTACAGTCAGAATCTCTCTAAGTGGTTTAGTTCTGGAGGAATCAAAGCTGGAACACAGTTAAAAAATAAGAAGAAGTTGAACCTGAATTTATTTGTTTTGATAAAAATGTGTTGGTTGAATCCTATAATGACTTTTATTAATGAAACCAGAAGAAAATGACGTATTACATCAAACACAGCTGGAGTCCAGAGCTCTGATTGGTTCAGAAAGATGCTGATGTTAAAGGGTTAAAGAGAAATGTGAGAAATGTTCTGACTGATGATAAACAGCTGCAGAGTCTGTGGACACCAGAGCTGTTTGTTGTTTGTTGTTTGCTCTGTTGTTGTCTGATGTGGTTGGTGTGTCTCAGGCTGCAGGACATGGAGACTCAGTACCGTAAAGAGAAGGAGGAGGCTGATCTGCTGCTGGAGCAGCACAGACTGGTGGGTTTCTACTGTCTGCACTGCAAAGAAAGGGTCTAAAACCAAGAGAAAAACACTAAATCTGAGGGTTAAGGTACTAAACGTAAGGGACAAGATAATTCCACTTGACAAGATTTCTTAGGTTAAGATTGTTAAATCTAGAAATAAGCAAGTTAAACACTTGAAATAAGAAATTAACTCTTAAAACAAGAACAAAGTTTTTTTTGTCTTGGTAAGAACGGAATAATGTGCAGTCTGGTAGCCGTCAGCTGGTTCGTGTCTTTGAACGCTGGCCTGTGTGTTTCCAGTACGCGGACAGCGACAGCGGAGACGACTCGGACAAACGGTCCTGTGAGGAGAGCTGGAGGCTGATCTCCTCCCTCAGAGAGAAGCTACCGGCCAACAAGGTGGGTGGACGACGTCACATCATCCCCCGCTGCAGGATGTCCTCCGTGTCCTGAATGTCTGCAGGCTCAGGGGACGTCCACGATGTCCTCACATCTACGTCGTCTCTGTCCACATGGAGTCCAGCTTTGGTTCATCTCCATGTCTCTCCTGGAAACTCCTCAACCTGGTGTTCATTTATTAGGAGATGATCAGTAGAGGTTACCACCACCAGAACCTCTAGTCCTCATACGTGGTTCTGGTTCATATTAGAGTCAGCTGGATGTGAACACACCTTTGGTTTAGGGTCAGGGTTAGTTTACAGGTGTGTTTTCAGGGTAAAGGGACAAAGTAACGTCTCCTCGGTCTCCCCCCGTGTCTCCAGGTGCAGTCGATTGTGAAGCGCTGTGGCCTCCCCAGCAGTGGGAAGAGGAGGGAGCCCCTCAGAGTCTACCAGATCCCTCAGAGGAGGAGGATCAGCAAGGACCCCAAACGGGTCACCATCGAGGACCTCCGCATGCAGGCGGTGAAGGAGATCTGCTACGAGGTGTCCTCTCTCTGTCTGCTCTCAAAGCAATAGCTCAGCATTTAGGGACAGGGGGATGTTTGTGTGTTCCTGCCTCTCACCCTGACCCCCTCCTCCCCCCTCCTCCCTCCTCCTCCCCCCCTCGTAGGTGGCCCTGGGAGACTTCCGTCACTCCCGCCAGGAGATCGAGGCGCTGTCCATCGTCAAGATGAAGGAACTCTGCCGCATGTACGCCAAGAAGGACGCCAATGAGAAGGAGAGCTGGAGGGCCGTGGCCCAGGACGTCTGCGACACCGTGGGCATTGGAGAGGAGAGGACCCCCCCCACAGAGGAAGGGGGTGGTGGTGGTGGGGGAGGAGGAGGAGGAGAGACGGGGGAGGGAGGAGGAGGAGGAGGAGGAGGAGGAGGAGAGAAAGGAAAGGTGTACGACCTGAAGGCTCACATCGATAAACTGACTGATATTTTGGAGGTGAGCTGATGTTCCTGTTAATAGATGTGAAGCTATGCTGAGCTAGCATAGCATGACCCTGTTCTGTTAGCATGCTAACAGCAGCTATGTGACAACGTGCACCACTCTGACTCCTGCAGGAGGTGAAGCTGCAGAACAACATGAAGGACGAGGAGATCAAAGCTCTGAGGGACAGGATGATCAAGATGGAGAGCATCATACCCGTTCAGGTTCGCTCACGCCTCTGGTCCCGACGGCTGGAAGCCGTCGCCACGGTGTCCAACTCCTCTAACTCCTCCACGCTCTCGTTTCCAGGACGATGACGTGAACGGCGAAGAAGGCGGCTCGCCCCAGAGGGAAGGGGGCGGGGGCGGAGACAGCCCGGCCGTCCCCGAGGTCAGGGTGCAGCGGCTGATGGACGAGGACCCGGCCTTCAGGAGAGGGCGCCTCCGCTGGCTGAAGCAGGAACAGCAGCGCATCCTCAACCTGCAGCAGCAGAACATCACCAAGAAACTACGAGGACAGACCCAGAACCAAGGTGAGGGGGAAAATACCACTGACCACAGGGTCCTGTAGACGTCAGCAGCTCTGGTTCTGTTGGTTTTTTGCAAAATAAAAGTGATATTTCCTAAATTTTTTTACGTGTTTCTATTGAAAGGTGTTTTGTGAATGAGCTGTAACTCTTGTAAAGTCTCGTCGTGTGATATCTCTTAATTCTTTTAAATTCTCATCACTTTGACGGAGATGAACTTCAAATGAACTGGTCACATGACCTCCTGCCAAAAAAGTGTTTCCGCTGCACTTTTATAATAAACGTTTATATCGACACGTCTGAAAAACCTCCTCATGAGAATAGAAATGTTTCAGCTTTAGATGTTTGAGGTTTTTAGAAATGCAGGTGTTTGTTGTTGTGATGTTTAGGTTGTGTTCATGTCTGTGGAGTTGATTTCTGACGGGGTTCTTCCTCTGCAGGTCAGAACGCCCCCACTGTCCCGGTCCATCTCCCCGGGACCGGCCGCTTCATCCCTCCCCAGGAGTGCAAGCTCAAGTTCCCCTTCAAGAGCAACCCGGCCCACCGGTTGTCATGGGGACCGGCTAGCGCCGCCCTGCAGGCTTTGGGTCTGGGGGAGGGCGTAGGAGACGGGGGAGAGCAGAGGGAGGATGGAGGAGGAGGACTGGAGGGTAAAGGTTCTCCCTCACCCCCCCTCCCCCAAGAGAGCAGGGTCAGCCTCCTGCTCTCTTGCCCCTCCCCTTCCCGGTGCCACCCCCTCGCATGCGCACCCCGAGCCCTCATCGCGCCTGGCAACAGCGTAACTACGGCAACCAGGGTAACCAGGGCAACCAGGGCGGCTTCCACTACCACCACCAGGGCAACAACCAAAACCAGCAGCGCCGCTACCGACGCAACTCTCTGGACAGCTCCACGCAGGGCAACTTCAACGGCGACCAGCATCAAGGCGGAGGCAACGGCGGGCATCAGGGGCGGCCCAGGCAGAGGAGGGGGGTGTCACCTGGGCCGGGTGGGGAGAGAGGAGGGAGGGGAGGAGGAGGTGGAGATGGAGGAGGAGGAGGGAGGGACAGAGACAGAGACAGAGACAGAGATGGCGGCTTCCACTACAACCAGCGCCAGCACCATCAGTACCACCACCATCCCTACTACAACCCCCACAATGCACCATTCCAGCCAGGACCCCACCCCAACTACCACAGCCTGCCTCGCTCCGGGGCCCCGCCCCTTCCTCCTGACATGCTGCTGGGGGTCGGGCCACCGCAGGGGGGGTGGGGCTTCACCACCCCGCCCAGGATGAGGCGCCAGTTCAGTGCACCGGACCTGAAAAACAACAACAAGGAGACGCCCATCTGACCTCTGATTGGCCGCAGGACACCAGCTGATCTGATGCTGTGGACGACAGGCTGAGTGTGTGTGTGTGTGTGTGTGTGTGTAGGTTGTGTGTAGGTTGTGTGTATGTTTGAGCACTAAAGTGGAGTCGTCGCACACCATCCTAACATCCACTCTGTCCTGCGTTCGCTTCAGCGCGGGTCAGCCGTTGCCATAGCAACATTGGTTCAGGAAAAAGTGTTTTTTTTTTTTTTTAATGTTTCCGTCGACTCGTCAAACGGGATCGGCCCGTTTTTTTGTTTTTTTTCTGTCGAGGCCTCGGCGCCTCGTTGTGGAGGAGATGATTTTTAAGGATGAAGTACGTTGGTTAGTTTTTACTCGGATTGACTTGGATAGTTTAGCATGTTGATGCTAGAAGGATAGGCTTAGTTTAGCACAGGTGGAAGTTTTAGCGTAGCCTAACCAAAGCAGCATTCTGGCCTCGGGGGACGGAGAGTTTGTTGTCGTCTCTCCCGTGGGACGTGAACGCTGCGTCATAGCGCTGCAAACCAAAGAAAAGTCGCTCTGTGGCGCCTCCTACAGACACGGATAGTGAGGAGGGGGGTGGTTTTAAATGTTGTTCCCGAGAGTCGAGTCTTTTTTTTTAAAGGGTTGTGTGTATATTTGAAGTGTACCTTGACTCATGTTTTTATGAAGATGAATTTATTTGGGAACTGACGGTGAGTTCACTGTTTCTGGCAATCGTGGGAAATGTAGGAAGGAAGTGATGTGTGGTAGATGAACGAGAGATGAAAGAGGGATTATGGTTTATGTAGGGCCAGCAAGGACCTCTGGGAAATGTAGTAGGAGACCGAAGGTGGATGAGAGAGGACGGGAGACTGAGACACTTTCAATAAGCTTTGAATTCGTCTGTGAAGGTTCTCAGTCGTCCAGGTCACGGTTTAACCAAAAAGTGTTTAAAAAAAAAGACAACTGGACTTGTAGAGTTTTGAGGCATGAACGCAACCCAGGAGAGCCAGCTCCTCCTGGACCAGTTTCTATTTAAACCTCGAGACCTGAAGAAGCTGCTCAGATAAAACCGTCTCCTCTAAAAACTCAACAAGTCCAGTTTCTCCCTTTCTCTCTTTTTTTTCTTAACCTTTTTGGATTCCTTGGTTTGAAGAAACAGACACTACAACATGTGTGTGATGTTGAATTCCTGCTGTAAGGATCTGACACTGCTTAGTACTTTATGTTCACGCAGAGAAGACGCTGCCTTCAGGACCCGCCAGGGAGCCGGGAATCACAGCCTCCACCCGGTTTCACAGTTTCATGTATTTTCTCTGAAAGTTTTGTCGCGTTCAGGAAAAAGAAAAGAAATGAAACATCGCGGGAGGTGAAGAGCGCGGCGTCTTTGTGCTACCTGCGACTTTTAAAGACTGTTTTATATTGAGGATAAAATGAAAAACGAACCGGAGCGCTCGTCCCGGCCGGGGACGGAGTCGCCGTGACGACGATGACAAATAAAAACATGAGGGGATTGTGATTGGCCCAGGGAGCGTGACATCAGCTGTGTTCTGCTCTGCTGCCTCTGGCGTCGACCAATCACGGGACAATCCAGTGACCTGCTGCCACCGAGTTCCCCCTTTTTACGGTTTTTAATCTTGTTTTGTTCTTTATTTGCAGCTTGGGCCTCTGATTGGCTGTTCTTCTTCGTGTATCCATGTCCTGAGTATTTTAACCCTCCCACATGTTGGACCTCGGCTTAACGAGGTCACTATTATTAACACAGTTATCATAAAGGTTTTTGTTTTGAAAAGTCTCATTGAGACTTGGATCTTTGGGATGCTGCTACGGGGGAACTCCTTCGCCCTCATGCAACCGCCGGAGAGTGTGTGTGTGTGTGCGTCTGTATGTGTGTTCTGGGTTCATTTAAATTCATATTTTAAAGTTAATTTTTCTTTATAAAGTTCATATTATTTCTTTTCTTTTAGTCATTTTGTTGTTTTGGGGGTTTGAGGAGGAGGAGGGGGTCCTTGGCCCAGCCTCCTCCTCCTCCTCCTCCTCCTCTTATTGGCCCAGAGCCCCTCAGCTGTTTCTCCGTCTGTGTTGGGTTGTTGTGTCTGTTGTTGTTTGTGTTGTATCAGGAACCAATCTCAGGCTCTACCTGCAGACAACATGATGGCAATAAACTGTCAGTGAGAATCAAACCTGTGTCGCCTCCTGCTTTAGTGCGTCTGCACCGAGGACCTCGATGCTCAGTGACATTAACAGCTCACACACTCAACAATGACGCACAACAGACACAGACCGACTTAGAGTTATTTAAGACCAACTGATGCAATGAGCAGCTTCTCGTTTCCTCCACATCCCGTGGTGGAGGAGGAGATGTTAGTCTGGAGGAGAAGGGTCAAATCATTGGCTGCATCAAGCAGAGGAAACATCTAGAAACTACTGAAACTGGCTTAAGACCTTTATTCCAGACTGGAAGGACAGTGGAGAACCATGGTCTACCAGGAAGAAATAAATCCTGATTGATGGAGAAACGTTTGGAAGAAAAGTACCAGATTACACTATGGGCTATGCTTAATAGTGGAATGAAGAGCATTTCACACCATGGACAATGTGAAGGGAACTCAAGGGACTGGGACTGAACAGCTGTGGAGTGTGGAAATGTGGGGTTGATGCAGTAGTTCAGGACCAGGTTCAAAGGTTGAGGTCAGCTGACTCCATGAATAAACTGAATAAGCAGGTTCTTTCATCCATGGAGGTTTTCTTTCATGATCCAAGATGACAACACCAGGATTCATGGGGCTCAGATAGTGAAAGAGGTTCAGGGAGCATGAGACCAGACCAGAGTCCAGACCTGAACCCCACAGAGAATGTTTGAGCTGGAGACTCAGACTCTGACATCATCAATACAAGATCTGAACTAAAAACACTGGAGGAAATAAATCTGGAGACACTGGAGAAGCTTCTTATTGAGTCAAAGCTGGAGGAGCTTCGCCCAGATATTGTGGGGACCTTTATTTATGTATTTTTTTTTTTTTTGGAAGCGTCTCAGTTTTTGGTCAGGTGATGCATTTACTGACTATAAAATTACTGCTTTACAGCTAAAAGCCCACCCCCATGGTTCTTAATGTACTTTAAGCTATTAAATGTTCAGACAAGTGGTTCCTGATCTTGGGCTCATTCCCTCTGATAAATCTAATTATGATGCTCTGAAAGTCTGTTTACATGAAGGATAACATGTCTGTACCGTCAGACGTCACTTGTAAGGAAAAGTGTAGAGGTTCATCCTTGAGAGGAGCACATATGTGACGATCCAACCAATCAAACAAGCTGCTGTTTCTCTGTCAACCACAAGAGGGCAGCAGCGAGAGCTTCAGTTTCATCCTCATCCTCACTAGTAAAACAAAAAAAAGATGTGTAAAGATGAGATTTGTACATTTTTCTGTACAAATAAAAGGTTAAATAATAAATAAAAGACAACACGAGTCACCAGGATCCACTAGTGACCTTTTATCAGAGAAAAATCCAGCATCAGGAAAAATCAATTGCCATCAGATTACTGAAAGTATTTCATTTTTACTAAATTTCATGATTCATGATTGAGACTGCTTTTTGTAAATAAATAAAAAGTAGAAAAAATATTAGAAACAAAATCCCTGATGGTGGCAAAGTTAAACAGGCTCAAAGTATCAGATGTTTTCAGTATCAGTGAGTTATTCGTTCATATTCAGGTGCAGCCAAACACAACTCACCTCAGGCCAACATTCATCACAGACAAATTTAGAGACTGAACACATGGTCATTTCACTCCAACAAAACCTGGAGGCGACAGACTCAGCAGCAGATGTTTTAATCAGAGGAAACATGAAAACCGCCAGCGTCCGAGTGTCTTCTCAGAGATGGACCCTGTTTCTTATCAACACAGGAAGTCTGTCAGCTGGTCTCCAGCCTCATCACACTTCCTGCTGCAGCAGCTGTCAATCAACCCCCCCATACAGTGGATACTTACTGGTGTCCTGAAAGTCTCCCCCTCAGTTTCTCCGTCTCTCACACTGAGACAGGCCGACAGACACCGAGGGTCTCTGGAAGGATGCAGCTCTTACTTTTCCTCATCTTCCTCCTGTCCCATGTTGCCATGGTTGCGGCAGTGGCCGGTTGCCACAGCGACAGGGACAAGGACCACCGTCCGAGGCAGAACTGCACGGCTGCCGGCTTCAGCGACATCCCTGCTGGACTGGAACCCACGACAAAGGTAACACACCACAGACATCGGTCACAGCAACATTTAATCTGTGTATATGCAGGAAATACTTTGAAACGACTCAGAGTGGAAGAACTTCTGACTGACGGGAGCTGAAAGTGGAGACACAAGCTTCGATACGAGGGGAACTTGGCAGGAACACACCAGAGCACTAAGTGTTTCTCTCTTATCAGGTTCTGCTGTTTCCCAACAACCGGTTCTCCAGCCTGTCCTGGACCTCCTACCAGAGCTTCTCAGACATCTATGAGATCGACCTCACAGGAAACAAGGTGTCCTGTCCCCACGGTGCTTTCAAAATAAAACTGACTCAACAACGTTAAAGCAGCCTGAAATAAATGTGTTTTGTTGTGTCAGGTTCCAGAGGTGAAACCTACCGCCACCCCCGTACTCCCCAGCCTCAGTGTCCTCCGGCTGGGGGGGAACGGCCTGACGTCCCTCTCCGACGGTGCCTTTTCCGCCTGTCCTGCTCTGACAGAACTCTACCTGGACAATAACGCCATCAACTCTCTGACCAACAATGTCTTCTCTGGACTCAGCAAACTGGAGGTCAGTGTCTTCAGGCGACGCACAAGTTACAAACAAACACAACAAGTCAGGAAGCCACCACCGCTACTATAAAGCAGAGAGCATGTAGCATGTAAAAAAGTTGATGCAGAAACCTCGGAGGCTTCTAGTTATAAAAGTAAACTCACATATATAAAGACATGTCTTGGGCAGTTCTGAAGACTCTGGACGTCTGGAGTTTCACATGCAGTTCTAAAGGACATGTGGAGGAGTTAAAGAGGAACATCTATGGGTGTTACTCCTCAGAAACTCACTGTGTTATAAACTATAAGATAAAATACTTACTGCGTGTCAGTTCACATAACATGTGATGAGTGAAACATGAAGTTGTTTGTTCAAATGAAAGTAGTGAATCAGGAAATGAGTGGACATATCTTTAAGGAAGCGCATGACTTGGTTGTTGTTGTGTTGATGTTTGAAGTTAGAATAAATGTGACAAATGTGACATCTGTCCCGCCCTCTAGATCCTGGACCTGACCAGTAATCATATCAAGGTGCTCCCCCCCCTCATGCTCCACCCCCTCCCAGCCATAGAAACTCTGTTCCTGGAGAACAACAAGGTGAAACCAAGTTGATGTTCATGTCATGACTTGAAGGGGGCGCAGTCCACAAGGTCTAAACCTGAGGGCTGTTTCTTTTCCGTCTCAGATCAAGGTGATGCCAAACGACTGGTTCAGCCAGAAGGAGGAGGTGCCATACCTCTACCTGTCAGCCAACCCCTGGGCCTGCTTCTGCTCCCTCAGCTACTTACATAAATACCTCAACGACTACGAACTGAACGTCTACGTGAGGGATGGCCCGATCATCAGGAGCGACGCAGAGAGCGTGGTCAGTCCATAACATCATAATAATGTGAGGAGGGGGCTTTGATAGTTTCTGGCTGTGAATAGTTTTTCTGTCCTCAGGTGTGTGAGTCTCCAGCGTCGCACAAAGGTAACCCGGTAATAACTCTAGAAGAGTCTGATCTGTGTTCAGCGTCAGCAGAGTTGGGTACAACCACAGACCAGATGATCACCACTCACTCTCATTACGAAACAACTCCTGTAGTTCCTTCCATCCCAGCTGCAACTTCTTCTCCACCTCCTCCTCCACCTCCTTCTACCATTGCTCCTACTACTGCTCCCACCTCTTTACATCCCACAGAAGCATTTGTAGAAGTGTCCACCGTAGTACACAGAGTAGTGACGAGTTCCTGGTACCAAACCTTCACCAGCCTCATTGAATGGTCAAACCACACAGGATCAGAGGCTGAAGTTAAAGAGCTTCTCCCCTTCACCGCTCATTCCACTCTATCTCCTGTCAGAACCTCTGACCCTGACGAAACAACCAAACCGGTTTCTTTAACCTCAGCATCAACCACACAGAGTCACCCGATAGTCACCACAACAAACCCCACCACCACCACCACCACCGAAGCATCGACCCGGTCAGCTCTGCCCACAGACACAGACGGGGCGGTGGGTGTCGGTAGTAGAGTCAGGTCCGTCCGACCAGCTGCTGCAGGGGTTTTCTGTGTCTGGCTGTTTGCAGGATGTCTCCTCCTGTGCGTCGCTTCAGTCGTCTGCATCCTGGCGACGCTGACCAGGCTGGTCACCTGGTACAGGAGGATATACAAGCCACTGGTCACGATGCTGGCAAAGAGAGGAGGAGGAGGCAGGGAGGGGGTGATGCTGTCAGTGTGCAGGGGGAGGGAGGAGAAGGTGACAGGAGCAGGAGGAGTACTGGCGCTGTATCGCTCTGTTCTGTTTGTCCAGAGAGAGGGAGGAGAAGATGGAGGGGAGGAAGGGGGAGGAGAGAGGAAAGGACGACCAGTTACTCTGGAGGTGACACCAGGAGCAGCAGCTAGAGAGGAGGAGGTAGAGAGAGGAGTGTACAGGAAGACTTTGTTCCGTCTCTTAAGCAAAGAGGAGGAGGTGGCGGGATGGAGGGATGTGATGGAGGAGTGTCAAGTCCCTCTGGAGGATGGAGGAGGAGGAGGAGGTGGAAGACTCCCAGGGATGGAGGGAGGAGGAGAAAGAGTGTCCACGAAGCGCTACAGTGTGATTCTGAGGGAGGAGAGGGAGGAGGGAGGAGGACGCAGGGAGGAGCTGGACTGGGTGGTGGGAGGGTGGGAGGTGAAAAGAGGAGGAGGGGAGGTGGGGGAACCAAGGAGCAGCTGGGGGGAGTGGCTGGCAAACTATTTACCCAGCATGCCTTGGGGAGTGACCGCGCCTCCTGAGGAGGAGGCGTCCAAGTGATGTCATCAGAGGGAGGAGCTTCGTCAGATACTTTTCTTTCATTCATCACTTTATTCTTTTCTTCGTCATAATAATAAAAAACAACTTTACAAACAATCTGCTCCATCATTTATCTGACTCCTGGTTTCAAATCATAACCTTTATAAATATCAGGTCATTTACTCCATAAATAATATTCATTTATCAGCTTTTATCTGTTTTTATTCAGGTGATTCCATCACGTTTCCACCAGACTTCTTCAGATTAAAGACCTAAAGTAGAAAAGACTGATGCTCACAGGTTTAAGATGTGTTTAATCTTAAATCCATTATATGTCACCACTCACAGATGTAAAGTTACACTATGAGAATTAATCTGTTAACATTGGATCAATATAAATTATCATGGACCTTCTGACAACGACTAAAGAGAAACATGTGGTTTATCTACATAAATGGAGAATAATGAACAATATGATGAATAATATAACAGAAGATAAATGTGTTTTAACGAAGGTGAGAAATGTGAATGAAAATGAGGACGCAAACAGAACCTAACTTCCTAAATGTTTAGATTTGTCGTGTAGGTTTAAGGTTTGTTAGATTTATCACACACATCAACTCTGATCAAAGATAAATTTACTTATGATGTCACTCTGTTCTGCTGAGCTCTGATCTTCACTGTGGTGCCGTCAGGGAAACCAGTAGTGAAGGTGTTGAGAGTCATCCAGGTCCTGACCTCAGCGTCCGTTACAGCAGAGTTTTCCTCAGTGTTGCACAGACAAAGTGACACTTATGAACTTTCCATGTGGCAGAGTCTGATGACGTGTGTTTAAATGAGTAGTTGCCAGTAATGAAATTGAAAAATACTTCAGATGGTTGAAAATATCTACAACAATATTATTAATGTGTGACTGTCTCGACAGTTAAAACAAAATTCATCTTAAACAGTCAGGCATTCAACATGGCGAGAATAATTCAAGAATAAAACTTAAGCAACAAAAACTCTGAGTTAAGAGTTTTTTTTTTCTCCAGGGTCTTTGGGAGGATTTACACATGAATGTTTTTGTACGTGTCACAGTGTTAAACTCAGAATTAAGATGAGAGACATGAAATCAAACACTTTCAATTAAACATCATGTCGGCATGAAAACACATCATCAGAAACATTCATTCATGCTACGTTACTGTAGCTTATTATTAACTGGTAACAGTGCATATTCAAGACTTTTGTGACAACAGAAGTGAAAACTATACAGATTTCATTCATAATGTTATGCTAAAAGTACATAAGAACATACTCTCATACTCTGACGTCATACTGGCATACTGATAAGCAGTACGTTACAGTGATGGAGCGTTACTGTACGTTACTGTACGTTACCGGGAGTTACAGTAACTACGTTGCTGTCGGAGCAAAACGTTCACGTTTGAACTACACATGCGATGCGACGTCAAAGTCGTTTTTTTTAATAGTTATTTCTCTCTTTAATATATCATTAATATCTGCCTAGCTACCCGCTAGTTTATTTAATACAACATTAAAAAGGAGCGTTTTTACGTTTTGCGATGAATGAAAAGTTAACACCGAGCAAGCTAGACAGCTGACGGAATACAATGAAATTAGCCACATATTCCAGCTGAAGGTTGGACGTCTTTCCAATCATTCGAGGCGGTAAATTTGAAATGACAGTAGAGGTCTTCTGCGCCTGCGTGAAGGCCGGCCGGTTGAATTTTGGAGATGCGCCGTCGTGATTGGCCGTCGGAAAGATGGAAATGTCGGACCGCGATTGGTCCGCCTCGCAATTTTGGACAATGGCTACGGGGATTGGCCGAGAGCAAAGATGGAGACGGCGGGCGGCGATTGGTCCGCCCCGGCAATTTTGGACAATGGCTACAGTGATTGGCCGAGAGCAAAGATGGAGAAAGATGGACATGGGGCGATGTGCCGCTCTGACCTCATAAACTCTCACCAACAACCAGTGGATGATTAACAGCTGGTTGTCTGAACTCTTCATATATTAAATGTTGATCAATCATCTACTTTTCATCACTAAAGGAACTGACCAGACTGTCTCCATGGTTACAACCCCACCCACCCAGGCTGAGCAGGTATTGGATGATGAAGGTGATGATGTCACCACAGTGCATCACTTGAACCAATGACAGCATCTCTATCTGCTGCCCAGTGTTATCGCTTTGTTTGTGTTCTAATATTGTCTGAGTCACTTCACAAACCTTTGAATGTGGGATTCTTCTCAATGTTCCTAAATGCATCATGTGCCTGTGACATCATTTACTGACTTATTCTGAAAAAGATACAATAATAATAAACAGCCTGTTTTCTGTTAATGTTTCCGTGTATTTTTTTTTTCTCTTCTATTCTTAATGTCAAAGTGTTAACTGGTAGCTGCTACAGAAAGAGGAAGGAAGAGAGTTTCAGTGTCTGTCAAACAGTTGCTGGTCTAATTCTAGTACAGAGGCTGCTGGGTGGGTCTGATCTGCTGAGTGTGAGCTGGTCTTTAGGTCTTTAGTTTTGATCTCTCTGCTGCACAACAAACTCCATTTGTGCCACGCATTTAAAAAGCCATGACGCTTGTCGGGTGAATTCTTTTCAAAAAAATCCGTTTAGCTTCAGTTTTATAGACGGTTACCTGTCAGTCCTGTGAAACTGTTTATCCCTGACTGTTACTGATAAGCCTCTCAGCCTGAGTGAGAAAGAAAGAGAGAAACACACTGTGACTCAAGTTATGATCCTAGTTACTGTCGTTTCTTATATTTTGAGGCCCCTGACTTTATTTTGTGGAAGCTGACATTTACCCCAAGCAAACGGTGTGGTGGGAATAGCTTCTTGTGGAGAAACCAGGGTTGGGCACCATCTAGTGGCTCTAGTATGTATTAACATATTGGAGCAGTAAAGCCAGATTTCAAGATCATGCTATCGCCAGCCACACTATAACCTGCTTACAACACACAACAGCGAAAGAAGACAAAAATAAACATTTCCTCAGGTCAAAGCTCAGAGCTGACTGAGTAGTGACATGAAGTAGATAGTAGGTGTGAAGGGTCCTAACAGTCACTCATCCTTTCACTTCCTGTGTAAGACAAACATTTAATCCTCCCCATCATCTCAGCAGACCACCTATAGTGTGTTCTGCTTTAGCTGAGGATAGTGTATGGTCTTGTTTTCTTTTGTGTTCCTCTTCCTGTGTCTTTTTCCTGTTTGTGGAATATGTACAAACAGGAAATTTGTTTTATTTCCTCATCTAGTCACCTTGGGTGTTAATAGTTTTTCATTTTTTGAGAGAGTGATGTTGATCTGAAACCTGCATGTTTTGATGCAAATGCTCTTTGCTTTTAAGGTGCTATATAAATGAAATAAACTTAAACTTAAAGGTTAAAAGGTCATTTACCAGTTGTCAGCTTGAAAAACTACTAGACATAAGGAGATAAGTTGAGAACCATATATAAGGAGACTGTAGGAGCTGTACGGTAGAGGGGATTTGACGATTGGCCAGAAGCTCTCTCAGATTCAGCAAGAGTTTTTGACATTGTTCTTTCTTGTAATACACCTTTTTCAAATGCAAGAGAAGACTTGTCAGCGGTGATCACTTCTTTCTTCAGCACATCAATATACAACAATAGATAGAAAAGATGAGTAGAAACAGACATAAAGCTACTGTAATATGAAGCAGGATATAAAAGATGAGGAGTCAACAGACCAGTGTAGCTTCCTCCTGCTGTTTCCTTTGAGCAGTGTGAAGTTGGTGATGTCATGTAAATCTGCTTAGGTGTTTGTTATGTGTGTTCATAACAGTACTTGGTGTATCTATACATATGACCACATCTAATATATTTATGAGCTAGTGGAAACAACCAACTAATGGGATCCTTTGTACACGGGATGTTCGCAATAAAGGTTTACCTGTGAAGGAATTGCTGCAGGACTTTTAATTTGAAGATTCTGGAGGAAGTGTTGCATATCACAGTTTGACATCATTCACTGAACTTCATACCAAACTCTGTAAAGTGTAACGACTTCCTTAAAAGCTTTTCCTCATCAACTTAAAGGGCTAGTGTGTAGGATTATAACATCTGAAATCAGCTGATTAGAGCTACTTCATTTCAGTGTTTAGTTTGTTCTGTCTGGGCCACTGTAGAGATCACAAAACTATGTACATTTGAATTCTTGGCTCTTCGTTACATCTCATCTGTCTCAGCATTCCTGTAGTTATTTGAAGGAGACTTTGTGTCTCTGAGCTGCGAGGAGGAAGACAGCTCTGCCGGATGGAGTCTGAGGAGAAAACACAACTGAACAGAGGACAGCATCAATCTTATTGTGACTAGTAAGCTCAGACTATGGAGTTAGTATTTATGACCATCCACCACATGTTCATCTGACCAGCTGAGATTCTTTCTGTCTGTAAACCTGCCTCATCTACCATTCATACAGGCTGATCTGCAACCTGGTGGTGTGATGTCTATACTTTATTCCATTCTCCTCATGGTCCCTCTGATCAGTGTTGTGCCATCAGGGCCATCAAAGCCTTCTCTTCTGCCATAAACTTTATCAGAATCACTGACTTACATTTCTCATTTACCTCATATTATTCCAAGTAGCCTCTTCTTTTCATTTTATGTCTGCTGCTGGAGTTACAGAAATCTTCCAGGGCCTTCGTAATTAAAAGTGCAGGCAGCTAAAGCTTGAAACACTACGTAATGATGCTATTCCTTTAACCAGTCGTATTTCAAGTTGTCTGCATGAGACTCTCTGGGTTCTCAATTGACTTCAATGTAAACCCACTCGCGGCGGTAAGAGACGCTTAGAGCAGAGGCTGCAGTCCTCCATTCACTACAATAATAACCCGTTTGCAGCAAAATATGACGCTGCGAGCTTCAATCTGATTGAAGAATCGAGGACACTCTGCCCGAAAGTGTTTTTCTCACTATTTAAAGCATTTCTTTTAATGAGACCGTCAACATTTCTCAACACAAACACATCAAAGTATCACTGATAATTAAACAATAAAATATCCTCGTGTTATGGCCATCACTTTTAACTTTTCCTACTTCGATTCTGAGAAATAAACTTTAATTCGTGTTTTGGATAGCCAAAAAACTATGAGGACTGAGGATACAGGACTGAACTATGACCCACACACCCAAACTCAAAATTAAACTACCAACCGGTCGTGTTAACCCTCATACAACCTTGTAAACAAGTGAGAACCAGCCTAATTATCCTCACTTGCATAAGAGAAAACTTTGTCAAAAAGTGAGGCCTGGTAAAAATTCCTCAATTTGCACAAATGTCGTCAATCTGATGGTATAAAACTTAATCTGGTCCTTGGAAAGACAGACAGACACACACACACACACACACACACACACACACACACGCACACACACACACACACACACACACACACACACACACACACACACACACACACACACACACACACACCTAATTCCTCATAAGCCAATCAAAGCTGCAGCTCGGGTGGTGGAGTGTTATCAGGGTTACTTTGCTGACTCAGGAGGATCAGAGAAAATCAGCGCGGCTCTTTTTAATCTGCTCTTCCTCACTTTTCATCATGTCTTCATTTTCACAATGTTTCTTTTTCTATCTTTGATTTTTGGGACTTCCTCCTCACTTTATATATTCTTCTCTGTCCCATTTATTTCTGTTTCCTTCATGTGCTGCTCTATTTATTAACAACTGTTCGTTAATCTCAAACACGTGGGACCTTTTCTAGTTTTTCATTTGTCCTTAGGATTAGGGTTAACCTCGTAAACTTGTCCATCTCTAGAGCTGTATTTTTAGTGGCTTACACTTTATTCTCATGTAAATCAGACCTGAGTGTCGTGTAGTACATGTGTGTGAGAGACATACAGTATCATCCCTCCTATAATCTCTTTATCCCTGTCAGGGTGACAGAGGAGACTCTTCTACTGGACGTCCGAACCCTCCAGTCCTTCACTCATCCCATCCCTCCGATTTTCTCTCCTTTTCTCTTCAGATTCCAGACTATAGAGGATATAAAGGCTTTATGAGTGTGTGTCTGTGTGTGGGGAGGGTCTCTCCTCAGTTTCCACAGTGATGAGTTTGGCTGAAAGTTGGTGGATCTAGGCCACATAACCGAGGCTGACGGATAATCTGCTGACAGGTGAGTAAGGAGATAATCGAGTGAAGGTAGAGCATTGCAAATAATAAGAGAATATATTTAAAAAAAACTATACACATGGAATATATATATATTTACATTCTGTCTAATGTATATGTTAATATCTTGTGAATTTCCAGAGAAAATTGTGCCAACTGTGTCTCCACTCACACTCAACATACTTGTTAACATTTGATGACTATACTGACCTCATTATTAGCTAAGAGGTTAATTTAAAGTGAAGTAATGTCAAACATATATCATGTGACTACATGAATATTTAGCCACTTCAAGTGTGTGGACGTGTCTCAGGCAGGAACATCTGTTTTACTCAATTCTTAATTTTGGGGATCAGGCCCAGACAACACATTCTGAGTCAGGCCACAGATTCTCAGATGGACTGAAGTCTGGGCTTTTCCTCAACCACTGCAGAACATTCATCTTTTTGTCTTTAAACCATGTCTGTGTAGGTTTTTGAGACAAAAAGGTGAATGTCCTGCTGGAAAATAAATCTTCTCCTATATTCTCCGATTGTCCTCCTATATTTTGTTGTATTTTACCATCTATCTTCACAAGAAATCCATGGTTTGGATCCCCAGGGTATGATTCTGCTACCACCATGAATCACAGCCGGAGGCGATGTGCAGGGTTTAGAGTTCTCCAGACTATCATCTAGTCTGAGGGCGCAATTTTGGCCTCATTGTACCAAGTAACCTTTCACTACTTTACTAAAATGTTCTGATTTGTAGGATCCTATGCAACAGTTACATCCTGACTATCTCCAAAATACTCCATCACTGACCTCCTTCAGAGTTTTCCTTGGACTCTTGGTGTCCTCCATCACTAGGTTCATTCAAAGTAGTCATAAATATCTTTGTGTTGTCCTTCACTAGTTTTCTTCCGAGTAGTCCTAGGTGTCTTGGTGTCCTCCATCACTAGTCTTTTGTTTCTCTCAGTTGTGTTCATGTTAATTTCTGTGACTTATACTTTCAATAACCTCTAAGTTGCGTGGAGTATTCACTAGTGTTACGACCCGACAGGGCAGAAAATGTCTAGGGGAACACAAGGAGGTAACAATTGAGGTAAAAGGAGAAAACAAACCAAAGAAGCCAACCAAGGACCGTCTGCAATCGCAGGGATTTATTTACAATATACAATAAACCAAGAAGAAGCCTGTCTCTCTTTTCTTTTTCACAACAGCTGGCCAGAAGGCCAATATCTTCATGGCTAAAGTAGCTCCACTAACTCCCCCCACCATCGTCCTACAAGACATGGAGGAGGAGCCAGGTGAAATCAAAGAAGGCGGCAGGTAAACCCCACAAGAAAGAAGACTCAAACATGCAAATAATAGAAAGGTAGACTGTGGTATTATTGTTCTCCAAATGAAATTCACAAGGGGATAAATGCCTGATGAGGCTCTCATGGTCAATTTAAAGGTTTTAGGGGTCCTCGGGGATGGTTCAGTGCTTGGGTGGCTCAATATTTAAGGCTATTAAGGTCCCATAAAATCAGATTTATTAGGCATGGTTCAAGTCAAATGTTGTTGTTGTGTTTTCTTTTTGTTTCAGAGACACTCATGGATCAGGACCAGGGGTTTTGTTCAACGTCAATAACAGCAACAACAATGAGGAAGAGTAAGATGGAACTACTTTTTGGTGTATAATAAGTTGGAGCATATTGACAAAAAATAGAACTGCTGTTTTTCTGTCAAGTGACACACTGGGAATGCAACTTGTCTTAAAGTTTTTGTATAATAACATACTAAGGGATGGGACAGAGAAGCTCAAACTGGAGTAATATGATCTGATTAACTGCTGCAGCATTTTTAGAGGAAGACAGTAATGAATTACAGTAATCCAGCCACTAGACACTAATGCTGATGTTGTCGTAGCTGATAGAGGTGAAAGAATGCAGTCCTTGTCACTAGTTTTGAGTGAGAATCAAAGACTAAATCCTGGACATATATAACACTAATGTTTCTCAGTGGGACTGGAGGCCAAGGCAATGCCATCCAGAGGAACCAAGTGATTAATTACTTAACGTGCTGTCATGTTGCAAGTGTTTCCGTCTGAGTAGGTATCATGTGGAAAATAATGATTTCTGTGAGTCCACGTTGAGGAAATGTGACATCTCACACTACTATTGTCATCTTCCTCCAACTTTAGCGTGTAATGAGTGGATATTTACTCCCAGGAAGGAGTTTCCCTGTCCACTGCCACACATCATGATGAGACTTCTGGCATCCCTAGTCAGTGCAACACCAGTGTTGTGTTGCTCTTTGTGTAATTCCTGCATGTATGTTTATATGTACAAGTGTGTCTTCCAGGGAGGAAAAGAAGAAAAAGAAGAAAGAGAAGAAAGAGAAAAAAGAGAAAAAAGAAAAGAGGCAGTAAGTTCGATTCCGCTATCACTTATATGCATATGTCTTGTTATTGTTATTTCAAGAAAAAAAATCTGTCATTTGTCTTCTTTTCTCTCAGGAAAGAAAAACAGGAGAAAAGGGAGAGGAAAGAGAAAAAACAGAAGGAGAAAGAGGAAAAGGAGAAAGAAAAAGAGAAAGAGAAGGAAAAGGAGAAGGAGAAGAAGGCCAAGGAAGAGGCGTATGTTTGGTTTATTTACTAGATCAGTCTAAATCACTATATTTGTTGTATTCTAATTTATTATTGCATGTTTCCAGTCCAAAGGAGATATCTGTGGTTGATCCGGCTGGTAACACTTACTACCACTGGCTGGCCATTATCACGATGCCCGTCATGTACAACTGGACCCTGATCATAGCCAGGTAACAAACATGATCATCTGTCTATAATCTAGGTTGTCTCCAACGTCTCTGGCCTCATGGATTCCATCTTTGGTTCATCTTTGTATTTCTACCTCCATGTTTCTGTCCCTCCTGGGAACTCTTCATGCTGGTGTTTTAACCCTACGTAGAGCAAACATGCTCAGAGAGAATAGATTTATTCCAATAACCTGAGAGAAACCAGCAGAGTTCAAAAACCCATTAGGAGATCTGCTTTTCCAATTGAAATTCCTTCTGACCAGACCAGTCTTTTCTGATTGAGGTGGTTATATGTTGTTGGAATATTGATATTTATGTCACCCCACATTACCAGGTTTGGGTCAACACAATGGCCTAGTTTACAAAGGTAGACTGTGAAACTTTCATCTAGTTTAGTGAACAGCTACAAGGACAAAGTGTGGGCTAGTTTGTGTTTGTGTTTTCAGGGCGTGTTTTGAGGAATTGCAATCTGACTACCTTGTCTACTGGTTCCTCCTGGACTTTCTTGCTGACTGCGTCTACCTTGCTGACATGGTTTTCAGAACCAGGACCGGTTCGAACACACACCTGCATGCACACATATATAAATATATACCTTCATTTACATCCTCTAGTAACACAGTCACTCATCATGACTGTGTGTGTTTGAAGGTTACCTGGAGCAGGGTTTGCTGGTGAAGGATGAGAAAAAGCTACGTGAGCGTTATGTCAAAAGCTTCCAGTTCAAGCTGGACCTGATCTCTATGATCCCCACTGATTTTCTGTACCTCATCTTCGGCCTTACCTACCCCGAGATCCGACTCAACAAGCTCTTCAGGTTCAATAGGTACACTCATTATGAATGAATGAATGAATGAATGAATGAATGAAGTCTTTATCATCTCTGTCAAAGACAATCAACGCTTGATGACCTGGGTATTGGCCTGTTCTCACGATTTCATTTGTAGTTTGTGCAGAACTGCATTGCATCACAGTGGTAAGAGCATCTACTAGTTCAGTGACTCCCAACCTGTGGGTTGCAGCCCCCTGGTGGGCCGCGAAGGTATTGCAGGTGGGCCACCAAATCATTTCGTTTGGTATTTGGGTTTTGATTGTGATCTGCAACACTGTCACCACATCACCACAACACCAACACCACAACATCTTAATATGATCCACTGCAGTTTTTATTTTACAAGGAAAAATACATAAGTAAGAGTGCAATGTTTTAATTTGGTTTCTTTGATGTTATTGCTTTTGATTGAATTGAAGTTTCATCTAGCAGAAACATCTTAATATGAGGTTTGTGTTTATGTGTAAGCCTTAAATCGATTTAACAGGCTTCTTTTGATATTTGGATTTTGTTTGGATTTGATATTGGGTGTCAAATTGTTATATATGATAATGAATTTCTCAGTTGAAGGGTACCGTGATTTATGAATCATTTGTAAATTGCCTGTTACAGGCAGTCCCTTGCTTGGCATTTCTGATATCTGTGTGGTGCTGATGGACAACTTCTTGAAAACTGTAACAGTGAAGATGTTGCCACATGTTACAGATGCTGTGTTGGCGGCTCTGGAGCTTCCAACATGTTTCTCCTGTATTCAGTTGAGTCCTTTATGTTAATTAAATATAATATTAATGGGGTTGGAGACTTAAAATTGGGTCCTGAATTGGAAAAGGGTGAGAACCACTATTCTAGATTATGAGTTATTTTTCTTGCCTGAGTCTATTTCAGAACTTATCTGGTGCTACTGGTGTCTTTTCTTTTTTGTCAGGCAGGTGTTTCTGCTTCACTTTCAACAATGGTCACTAAAACAATGACCAAAAATTAGGCGACATTTTGTTGTCGTACAAATGTTTCAAGTTGATGCAGAAGCATAAACCGTATGATAGTGGGATGGGAATTGGTCCATTGATTAATCAACATCCTGCTGGAAGCTACATATCTGTACCTCCTACCTGAAGGCTGGAGGGTTAACAGTTAATAGTGGAAGGGATGTGTTGTGGAAAGTTGATGGTGAAGTCTAGATCGTCCATGAGATGGGCAACTAGAGCTTAAAGCATTAGATCTTTTCCAAAGTGTAAGTCAGAGATGGTTTCTGACTTCACCAGAAAGCATCACCAGCTCATTGGTTCAGTCAGCGTTAATAACTGTATATTATTACTCTTTATTATTCTTGCAATAAGCCTTGTGTATAAAGTTGCAGTTTCATTATTCTACCTCATGTAGTGGATGTGGTTCACTGGGTCTATTTCCTTTCCTCTGGTCATTTTTATTATTAAACATTTATTTATACAGGTAAATCTCATTGAGACATGGGGACTCACTTTCAAGAGTGACCTGTTCTAAAACAACACAATGAGAACCCTAACCCTAACACTAACATTCTTTTTAGGCAGACACACTGAAAGACATTCTGTGGATAAACATTACAAATCTAACACAGAGTTACAGACAGACATGAACACCAAACTTTATGTGAAAAGGTGTCAAGAATAAAACAGGAACAAGTTCCAGTAGAAGATCTTTCCAGGCCCTTATCAAAGAGCCCCTTGAAGTCTCCAAGGGGAATCAAGTTGGAAAGCTTATAACTCTGCTGCAATGAGTTCCAAGTTGATGGGGCATAAGCTTAGAGTTTTTGTTTTTTTGTTATATTTATACTGTGAAATAATTTCATCAAGTGTTGGTTATTTGTCTCAGGATGCTGGAGTTCTTCCAGCGGACGGAGACCCGGACCAACTACCCCAACGTTCTTCGAATCTCCAACCTCGTCATGTACATTGTCATCATCATCCACTGGAACGCCTGCCTCTACTACTCCTTCTCCAAGGCCATTGGTAGGAGTCCCTGGCTTGAATGATTTCTCCGGTTGTTCTGTGGTTGATCCATATAAATCCTGATGGGTGGTCGTGTTTCTTCAGGTTTTGGTTCTGACAGGTTTGTGTATCCCAACCCGGCTGATCCAGAGTTTGGTCGTCTGGTGAGGAAGTACGCCTACAGTATGTACTGGTCCACGCTGACCCTCACAACCATTGGAGAAACACCGCCTCCTGTGGAGAACTCAGAGTACTTCTTTGTTGTTACTGACTTTCTGGTGGGTGTGGCTTCACTTTTGTTTTCCATGACATTTATGTATAAATGCTGCACTTTGTTTCACATTTTTCAACGTGATACTGATACCAAAATTTTGTATTTTTCGAAATGGCTTTAAAATAGCAATAACATTTAGATTTACTTAAATATGCACATCTACGAGTGGCAGTCTTGTTTAGTAAAAAGTGCAGAATTAAATTAGCCAAGTTATGGTTTGGATCACGAAATATTAGATTATTAAGTCCACATCTGACAGCTACGCATACACATACAGTACATTTGTTTGGCAGTCAGTTTCAGTAAATCTGCTGACTGGTGTGAACAATCACCTGACACTGCTTCTATGCATAATATATATTTAAATCTATATCATGAATGTTTTAATAACCTCTCTCTGAAGTCCAGGCTAAAGTTAATTTAACAATCAATATTTATTTTTGGGTTCTACTCTGTAAACTAGGTTCTACTCTACTCTGTCCTTAACTCCAGGTCGGTGTGTTGATTTTCGCCACCATTGTCGGTAACGTTGGCTCCATGATCACCAACATGAACGCAGCCAGGGCTGACTTCCAGGCTCGCATCGACGCCATCAAACAGTACATGAGCTTCAGAAAGGTCAGACACTCGTAAATATGATTCCATGTCATATTTGTAAAGGACACAACAGAGTTTTTAGTTTCAAATGTACATCCATCAATTACCATGTATCCTGTGAGATAAAAAGTCTGTCCCAGCTGGAATTAGGCAGGAGGTGGGGTATATACACAGACCACCTGTCCATCACTGATCTAACACAAACAACCATCAAAGAGTTTTTATTGCTTTTTATTTTGTTTTGACAGCGACTGCAGTGTTGAGTTTAACTGACTTATATATCTCCCTGTATAGGCACTTAATCATTATTTATTGTATATATTGTCAGGTTGCTCTCTATCGTATTTTTTTGACTTTTTTAAAAATCTTTTGTATCCATCTTTTTGAGTATTTATTTATCTAGTCCCATAGCAATCTTGTGTGTTATTCTCTGTAAGGGTGACCGTCTTGTTTAACCATTGGTACATAGATAATTGCCCCCTTCAGGATAATAAAGATTTGAAGGATTGATTCACACCTATTTATAAATACCTCTTAACCTAACTTGCATATCTTTGCAATTTGGGGGAAAGAAAAACTTCTGAACGCGCATGGAGAACATGCAAAACAACCCTGCACAAAAACAAAATGCCTTTTCTTAATGAAATCATATATGTTGCACCATCCAGGTAACGAAGGACCTGGAGAAGCGTGTGATCAAGTGGTTTGACTTCCTGTGGACCAATAAGAAAGCTGTGGACGAGAGGGAGGTGCTGAAATACCTGCCTGACAAACTGAGAGCTGAGATCGCCATCAACGTCCACCTGGACACCCTGAAGAAGGTATGTACATGTGTTCAAGCCCTCCTCATTTATAAACCATTTGACATGAATGAAGGGACATCATCTCCTCTGTGTGACCCCTCAGGTTCGTATCTTTGCGGACTGCGAGGCTGGTCTGCTGGTGGAGCTGGTACTGAAGCTGCAGCCTCAGGTCTACAGTCCAGGAGACTACATCTGTAAGAAGGGTGACATTGGCAGAGAGATGTACATCATCAAGGAGGGGAAACTTGCCGTGGTTGCAGATGACGGTGTCACGCAGTTTGTCGTCCTCAGTGATGGAAGCTACTTCGGCGAGATCAGCATCCTGGCTATCAAAGGTAGAGCTATGCTAGCGAGCCAAGATTTACGGAAGAGTATTAAAAAAAAAATGAGAGGAGGTAGAGTTTTTTCTCATCATGTATTTCAAGAAAGAAGAAAGTCATTCATAGCCTAAAGTATAGTTTCACCACTTCATCCAGCTACTTGCACAGCATTTTGCAGAAACAGTCACATACGTTGATTGTTATAGTCTCAAAAAGTCGACTTTTATCTCCACATTATATTTCAACTTTATTCTTGCCATTGCATTTTGACTATTCTCTCGACATTTCGACTCTTTTCTTGAAGTGCATGATGGAAAAAAAAAATACACCTCCAGTTTTTTATCATGGATGGCCCTAATACTCTTCCTTAAAGTTGGGACAGAAATCTGGTCTACTGTCTTTATTTGGCCCAAAGTGTTTTCTCTGCAGCCAACTGCACTGAACCACCAACAGTATAAGATGACATCGTCTGCATAAAGTTCATCCTGAAAACTTCAAATCAGCTTCCTACTCAAAGTCACCAGAGGAGATTTATCAAAATAACAGCTACATGCATTAACTGCTTTCTATTAACTGTTTCTGGAGAGACACCTAAGTTCCCTTTAAGCCACAGGTGTCAAACAACATATAGTCAAATCTGGCTTGCAGCATGAAAAAGACTGCATTTTTTTTTTTTTTTTTTTTTTTTAATGAAAATAACTTCTATGCCTAATTTGTGAGAAGTGGACAAGACACAACACTGAGACCCAGGACTAAACAGCAGACAAGAATGAGTCACAATTACACATATTTTTAATAAGAAATTAATTTTTTAATGGTTGTTATTACTGTTATTATTAGTATTATTATTACTGTTGTTATTATTATTAATATTATTATTATTGTTATTATTTAACAAACTATCATAGTTTATTAAATAATAATAATAATGCATTGGTTTTATATAGTGCTTTTCCATTTTTAGATGCTCAAAGCCCTTACAATTGGATGTATTATTCATTTGCTGACACAGTCAGTGGTAAACTACCTCAGTGGTCACAGCTGACCTGGGGCAGCTGTGGGAAACATGACTGCCAATTTGCACCTATGAACTCTCTGACCAAATTACCATTGTATAGTTCCATATGGCTTAAAGCTGACCACCACCAACATCACTCACTCACAACCATGCACCGGGGAGCATACACCTCAGGGCAAGGTGTAGGAGCCGTACTGTTGCACTGGTGGATTATTCGCCTTTTGATTTGTTTGGTCTGGTTGCCACGGTGATGCACAGGTCTTGGGTCATGTGGGCACTGGGGGAGGAGAGAGGCAAGTGTTAGGTAGCCGCAATTTTTATTGACCGCTTTTGTTCAGTTTTTTTGCTTTGTTACATATTCACTACCAGTGCACACCTTCACCATCTTTTGGCATATGTAATCTGAAAGCCGCTGAAGTAGCTGCGATGGATTTACTAAATGCTTAAACTCACCTGGACTTAGCGTGCTTACATGAATCAGCATCAGCGTGTCACACAAAATATACAGGATCTCACCTCATCCTCTCAAATGACTTTTGAATGACAGGCAAGTTGTTACACAAGGTGTCTTGCCCAAAGGCACAACGGACAGACTGGGGATAGGGCAGAATCTAACTAAAACAAATGTAACTAAAACAAAATTTTAAAAATTTTCATTTCTTGCAGGTTGTTGTGCTGTGCTGTTACTGGTCTAGTCTGGCACATGGGGCCCCCGAACTAAAAATAGTTTGACACACCTACTTTAAGCTATATGGGACAGTACATTGTTAATTTGATGTCTAACTTGCTATAATAATACAACTATAACCATTCATCTCTGAACATTTTGGTTGCTGTCAAACATTCTTGCTTCTTGCTTCTTGTCCAACAGGCAGTAAGGCAGGAAACAGGAGGACAGCTAACATCAGAAGCATCGGTTACTCCGACCTCTTCTGTCTTTCCAAAGACGACCTGATGGAGGCGCTAACGGAGTATCCTGATGCTAAGGCCTTGCTGGAGGAGAAGGGACGACAGATTCTGATGAAGGATGGGCTGCTGGACTTGGAGGTACAGTCCTGTGATCTCCTTCAGAAAAGTAAACAAGCAGCTGATATGCAGAAATAAAAGCTGCCTTGTCTCTTCTTGTCCTGCAGGTGGCAGCGCAGGGACCAGATCCCAAGGAGATTGAGGAGAAGGTGGACCGGATGACGAGCATGCTGGACGTCCTGCAGACCCGCTACGCCCGGCTTCTGGCCGAGCACGAAGCCACTCACAGCAAAATCAAACACAGAGTCACCCGGCTGGAGAAGAAGCTAGTGCCCCCACCATGAGCTGACCAGCCAGGTGATGCTCCGCCCCCTCCAACACCTGAGCCAACCAAAGAACAGAAGAAGTAGAAGAGGAACAGGAAAGCGTTCACCGTCTACCCTTCGTGATGGTAACAAACTGAAAGCACTGGAGCACGAAAGGGACGACGAGCTTCACAGAGAAGAGCCAGAGGAAAATTGTACCCATGCATGTAGTAATTTTTTTCATGTTTAAGCTGGAAAACACTGTAATTATAACGTGTCATGTGAGAAATAATGAGCAGTACATCTTTTCTGTATGTTACCGTGTTCACTTGATAGGTTTTATATGCAGCAGAACCGCAACTTAGTTCTGTTTGACCACTGACTGTGTGATGTTTGAGCTACGATGGCCTACACCTTGTCAATACTTGTGTATATAGATATCTGATTTTTATGGGTTATTATCACAAGTTATGAAACATCATTTTGAAAAAATCTCTGAAACTTGACCGGTTTCTGTTCAGACAGACTCTGCTGAGATCAATCATAGAATGAGCATTAATTTCTAGAGCTTGAAAACAGGTAGAGGTCAAAGATCAGTCACTAAACTCACTGCTTGTACATCCATCATCTCATTCATGTGTGCTAAGGCTGATGCTTTTAAAGATACTGAACAGGAAGTATGAATGTCCATTCAGGAAGTGCTGCGCTAAAATAAAGATATTTTATAAGGAAAAGTAGAAGCACATCTTCTTACTTTCTTTAAAAAAGTACATACATGCTATATCAGCTACTACTACCAAAACTACTTTTATTATTTCATTCATTCGTTGATTATCTATTACGTTACGTTGATTACCTTTTTATTTTTATTTTACGTTTTATTTTAGGTATTTTTGACCTGACCTGTTTTGTTTTTTTCTTTTTTTCATCCATTCATGTACTCATTGAATAAATGATTAATTCAAATAATTAATAATAAGATGAAACTATCACAATATCAGGTGATACAAGAAACTGGAAACGCCAGAGTAGTTACTACTACTACTACTGATGATAATAATAAGAATAATGATAACAACAATAATAATACCCCACATATTATTATTATTATTATTATTATTATTATTATTATTATTATTTGTTGAGGATGATGTTGACACGTCGCACTTCCCCTGAGGGTGCGTGTCAGCGTGAGGTGGGACTTGTAGTTTTAACCGCCACAACCTCCAAGTCTTCACATATACTCGTTTGACTCTTAGAACTACACGTACCGGCAGGCACCGCGAGGCGCCGCGCATGACAAGTGACGGCAACTGAACTCCTGGGCTCATCGCGGACAGTTGAGGTGTGTTTCTCTTAAAACTGTCTGTAAAATGTCCTTTTAACTTTATATTTGGCCTGAATGTTAAAGTCGAAGAAGCGCCGATGAATAATTATGCCCAGAAAACAGTTTATTACCGGATGTGACGCCTGTTTCAGGACGTTTTAGTGACAGTTAGCATACCACAGCTAGCCGGCTAACATGAAGTGAGTGTGACAGAATACATGAATGAAAGGAAGCGTGACAGGAACACGTTACGTTTGTTTTTAACCTCTGCTCACACGGTTGAGGTCTATTGACTGGAACTCGCTCTGATCAGAAATTCTTGCTCAAATAAATTCATACAGCGTCAATAGCAATACAACTTTTCTGAAGGCATAACAGAAGAACCTTCCCCTTTTAACAGGAAGAAACCTTGAACCAGAACCAGAACCAGCCAGCTCATATGGAGGGATTGTTGAAACAGACAACCCTAAAGCTGGAAATGGATTCCTCTAAGCTCATTATCAAGATGTTGAGCTTTTTTATTGGATTTATTACATATAAATGAGTTATTTCTTTGTCGTACATGATTCACGCTTTTTATTCCGTGTAGAAACGTATAAATATAAACTAATGCACAAGTAGAAATGACCTGCACTGGCATTGGCTACATAGATAACTGGTCCCACGGTACTAGTTTAAAAGAGCCTCAAGAAACAGATAATCTGAGAGGATCTCAAATTTACACTTAATCCAACTTGTAAATGTGTAATGATTGTAAAACTGTCTTAAAACCCATTTTTATTCTTTGGCTTTGAATCCAGCCTGAAACCCTGCTCTTGTTTAGTGCTTTGAGTGTTTTTTAATTGTTTATATTATGTTCTTATTCTACCTATGTACAGCACTATGTTTTGACTAAAGTTGACTTGAGTAAATGAAAATGAGCGTTTTTCTTGGTGCTGTTTATTTTCATGTCTAGACGTGAGTCTGGGGAGGCGGTTGCCATGGAGCCGGCCTGGCGACAACAGGGCAGGGGGCGGGGCCGGAGTCAGGATGCTCAGCCCGAGAGGTCGCGACCCCCACCGAAGGAGAAGGAGAGGCTGGCGGCCGCTGCAGGACGAGGAGGAGGAAGGATGAAGAACGACTCTGCGCCTGAACGTCCATGTGGTGAGATCAGTATTACTGAGTAAATACGGCCATTTGTGGAGAATGTGCGGCGGTATTTATTGGAAAAGCCTTTACCCAAACATCAGAATTCATTAAAGACAGACCCAGACACTTGAGAGACCCTCATTATTACCTTCCTCCTGCAGAGGGCAGTAATACGACCGGTAGCTCCAAAAAACGAAGAAGAAGGAACAGTTGTACACATACTAAAATTTAAACTGCACTCACTGTGGCTTACAGCTAATGTGTTTGTTCAGTATCTGTCAATACAAGTTCAGCAAACCATTTTTTTTCACCTCACTTTCTCCGCTCTGCCGAGGGTTGTTTGTGGAGTTGCTACCCAAACTGGAAAGGTGCATTTATTGCCTTCTGGCTGTAAGCTAACTTTAAATACTCTGAATAGGCGGTGGCACGTGCCATTATTAACTCGTATCTTTTTCAGGGTGCGCTGAAATGATTGGTATCGACCGCACCGCGGTGTGACGAGGTTAAACCTGTAGCTGAGGAAAAAGACTGGAAGCAAAGGGAAGGAGCTTGTTCAAGTACAAGCCTGTCAAGCAGTAATCAACACGTCGCACATCAAACAGTGGCTTCTTTCTTGAGTCTGGATGTTTCTGAGATCCTGTTCGATAAGATTAAAATGTTTCTGTTGACGACAAAGGACAAAAGACCGGTTTGTTCATTAGGGAAGAGGTTGTCTTATTTTTCGTAGATTTGTGACATTGGATTGGAATAGAAAATTGAAGGCTGTTATTCATGAAGTTACATACTCGTGATTGAGTGAGTATTATAAAAAGAGAAGAACATATTCAATATTATTTAAGAGGATTTTGGTCTTTGTTTGGAAACGCAAGTCAAGCAGAAATCTAAGAAAATTATCCTGGAAATCACCACAGTCTTACATGTATTTCTTTTTTCCACTTACAGACCAAATAATTGTTAGGAGCAAAATAAATAGAAAATATAATGACATTTTTTTTCAGATCGTTTCATTTGATGTCGTCAAGCAAGTCAAGGAAAACAATGCGTGCGTGGGGACATAACAATCGATACGATGCGTATCATGATACTTGAGTCACGATACGATACATTATTGCAATATTATGATATTGTGATTTTCTACATAGTTCACTGAAATTTTAATTGCAGCTTAAAATACAGGTTGTATATGTACATTGGATTACAGAGATAATTCATTGCACAAATTGAGTCAAAAAACATGACTAATCCATTTCCAATTTATTGCACTCCTACAGAAAAGGCGGAGGTGGAGGTGCGGAAGTCATTCACGGCCCAAAATATGACTTTTTCTTTTAAAATCGATATTAAGATATTTAAAATCGACATCAGAAGAAAAAGTAGCACGATATATTGATATACAGATATTTTTTTCCTCCCCTACTAAAAATAAGTGCTCATTAAGGTCAATAAAATCAGTAGTAAAAGTCCAATACATAACTAAAAAATGCCATTAAAGTCATTTTGCTCCCCATCTTAAGACTGGAGGTGATGGCCAGATGCTTGCATGTAACTGGAGAGTTGTGTTATTTCATTTAACGCTACTTTTATGACCAATTAGTGGCCAGAGATTCCAGTTCCAAGTTGTGAACCGGTGCAGGGGATTGTAAATAACACTTCATCTTAGGAAGGAGTGGTGCAATTTGTTTGTATTTTTTTATTTTTTTTTGGACTTGAAATGTTTGTGAGGAGTTGTTCTGACTCACGGGAGGAAGGAAGTTATCCAAACTGGAAGTTTCCATTTAAACTGCAACAACAGGTTGTCAGCAGAGTTGTGAGGTTCTTACTGACAGCTGAGCATCGTGGCTGTCATATGGGCTAAAAATTTATCTCCATAAAAGTCATGATGAAAAATATTCTCATTCCAATCCATGTTTCTGACTCAGTCTGTCTCTATCCCTCACAATCCTTTCGGCTCTGACTTACCATCTCTGACATTACTTCTCAACGGACTGACTTGGTGATTGAACGATATCTGGGCCGGTGATACATCTCCCTTACCGCCTTCACACTGAAAGTAGTGACTTGACTTGACTTGACTTGACTTGGCTTGGCTATGCTCAAAATTCAACTTTCTTGCTACAGTCCTTGTCCCAGTTTACATGCAACAGAGAAAATTGAATAACTCACGGGAACATGTTCTCCTCCTCCACACTAGGGGGCGATATGTGTCTTTTTAGCAGGTTAATACCACGATAATACGGCCTGTTTTCCGGTTGACCTATTACGTCATATAATAAGCAAAAGTCGTTCATGCAGCAGACCGTCATTTCTAACAACAACTAAACGGATAATAGTACATTTTTTAATCTCGTACGTAATGTTCCAGCTACTTCTGGTGCAGGTAAGATCCGCGCTATCCCGGTTCTTCTAGCGGCTCTGTTTACTTTCTTATTCTTCTGCGGCCGGCTTTCTTGGATGTTTTTGGTCTGGGGTCAGGCCAGCGCAGTGGAGCATGCGCACACAAATTATCCGATTCACCACGTACATGCCGGTGAAAATTGAATTCCAATCGCATTATCTGTGTGTCCTAATCGGATAATGGGAACTATGATTTTAATCTGACTAATGTATTTACATGCACTTAAGTTCTTCTGTTATAGTCTGATTAAGGCAATAATGCTTATGTTAGCCTCATCAATTTGCTGCATCTTGACATTCCCAAACTTTTACTTTTCTCAAGCTTGCTAGACGGCATTTTGGACCCTTCCTTAACTTACTCAGTGTTTTTTGCTGGTTAGCTTTCAACTTTGGGACAGTTTTACTTTCTCTTGTCCTTCACTAGGCCCGAAACCGGAAGAAATGTAAACACTTTTAACTACCAGTCCTGCCAACCTGTATGCATTTGCAGTTACTCAATTTGACATAAAACTACGCTGGTACGGTCCGCCTCTTTAAACTACTTAAAAAGCTGCTGACATCTGTGAGTGCTGTTAGAAATGTGCACGTGCAATACTCAGGTCTGACAGGACGACGCAGCAGTGTGGTGGTGAAGCAGTTTCAACCAATCATTGTAGAGGGTGGAGAATAACGAGTCTGTCGAACCTATAGCGTTAGCCCCGTTCCCCGTGGCCCTACTCACAGCAGCTGTCGGTTAAAAAGGTTAACTAGTGTGTGTGGGAGAGTGAGTGTGTGAATCTTTTGGCAAACGTGTACTGTTAATAACATTAATTTCACGTTGAAAATACGACATCAAAGGTGTTATGCCCCATCTAGGGGTGTCTAGGACACAACATGATTAGGCTCCCATCTTCCCCTTGTCCCAAGTAGCCACCAAGACAAACTAAAGATTTATAATGTAAAACGGGTTATTTATTTACAACAGAGAAACAAATTCTGACTTCAGGGTGGACCAAGGCCAACATAACAAACCAAACAACCCTATCTTGAAATTATTTCACTAACCTAACAAAATCAAACAAATGACAACACTTACCTCCCTAACTAAATAAACAGGAGAAAAGCTGGGAACAAAAATGGCAGTCCACCCCTACAGCTTAACAAAGGACCAAACGCTGTGGCTGGTTGGTAGCAGAGGGAGATGAGAGAAACACCTGCCGCCAGCCCCGGCCGCCATCTTGGATCGTTATATAGACGTCCTCCGTCAGCCGCGGCCAATCAGGGTCCAGGACCGGAGCCTCCCACACCAATCATCTCCTCCGGGCAGCACACACCTGAAACAAACTCATGGGGGCCTACGACAAGAGTCGTAACAAAGGGAAATAAGCGCCACAGTTTTTTTTTCTTCTTGTAGCAAAATTAGCACAAGCAGTGTGTATGTGTGAATAAAGTACCAAGATTGTAGTCAAGTACTGTATAATTATGAGTAAATGTACTTATGTACTTAATTACTTTCCACACTGTTTTTCTCTTAATTGAAGGTTTATTTTAAGGTTATGAATCAGATAGTGTAGACCTGTATATAAGGAGGGATGGGATTATTTCTACTGTTTAAACAAGTAAGACAAATATCTTGCAGCACCAACTCTGCCACAATGACAGACCAGGATGACAGGGAGGGACAGGGCAGCAGGCCTTCAAAAAGCAGAGGGGCCATGACCCCCAGAAGTATTTGGAAAAATATAAAGATCAGTGGCCATGCCTGCAACCATCCAACATGATGCCATTTTGCACAGTGTGCAATTATGATGTGGACAGAAACCACCAGGTAATACCTGCAGATTATATATGAATTAGGCCTGTGATGTGTGCCTATGTGCTGTAAGTAATTTAATTATCACATTTTTGAACATAAAAAATATCTGTTGCATGATACAAAAAAAAATTATTCCGATTTTAATTAAATAATTTAATGCTGTTAACTTGTGACTGTGAGCTCTTATAAGCATACATATAATGTAAGCAGGTGCAATATTTTGAATTTTACTGTTCGGTGTTCATGTTGCCCAGACAGCGCATTGCGCAGTATATTTTGATATCAGGTCAAATTGTTAGTTGTCTAAACCAGTCAAAATAAGAACTAGAACTACTTTCTAAGTTTGCGTGTGTGCATGTGTGTGTCTTACAGACTGTCGACGCCACCTGGAAGGCAAAAAACACCAAAAATTCAAACTTTTTTTTTATTAAGCGAGTGATCTAAGACCTATTCGCCGCACGACACAGGTGGTACTCAAAATATTTTGCCATGGTTGGCAGGTCTGAACTACCATTCCACACTGCATATACATAATGTCTCTAGATTTCTTGTAAGTTGTTTGTATATTCTTTCAAGTTTCTTAATGTTTCTTGTATATATTCTTGTCTAATTCCACGCCACTGTGTTAATGAAATAAGAAACAGTTATATCTTAATGAAATATTGTCCCCTGCTTCGATCGACAGACGTCCAGTCCAAGTTCGAGGAGATCAGAAAGTCCAACCAGGCCGCCGCTCAGCGATTGGTGGAGAGCCACCTCAGCTCCTCCTCCGATGAAGATGACGACGACAATGACGATGATGATGGAAACCAAAAGAATGGAAAGAGAGGGAAGATCCTGGCGTCCACCTTTACCACCTACACCGACCAGACAGGTGGGTTACCGTAGCAACAGCAGGTCACCCAACACACAGCAGAGGAAGAAGAAGTAGTAGGGATGCTCCCGATACCGAAATCTGAAGTTGAAGTTGAACTAATCACCCATTTAAATGGATGAAATCATTAAATCAATCATTATTTATATTTATCACTAAAGATAGAGCTGATTTAAATACTGACAGGTCGTTGGGAAGTTCTTTCCTGGGATAAATAGTATCAAGAATTTATTTTTTCATCGATTATAATTTTCACAGTAATAAGATCTGTCTCTGACAGGCACTGAGGAGTGAGGCCGATAGTAGCAGAGACATAACAATGTGTGTGGTGTGCAGTGTTTCCAGAGTTACCCCGAATAAGTAATCTGATTACTGCTAACATGATTTCATAAGTAATTAAGTTACATTACAAGTTACTTTATTAATTACATTCAGCAACTGGTTTTGCCAATATTATTATTGACTTCTATTATTATTGGAAGTGCACATGTCCAGCCTTCCGGATCAGTTTGTTGATCCTACTGAAGTCTTTTTTGTTGTTACTACTCCCCCAACAAACCACAGCAAAGAACAGGACTCTCGCTACAATAGACTGGTGCAAAGACCTAGTAGGAAAGCCAAGTCTACTCAGGTCCTTCTAGTCCACAGCATCACCGTGTTCCCTCCAGTCCAGTCTGTTGTTCATGTGGACCCCCAGGTACTTGTAGCTCTCCACTACTTCCACCTCCAGGCCCTGGATGGTGATGGGCTCCTTTTTGGAATCAAAATTCCCCCATAGAGCTCCGTGAGCTGATGTCACCCTGCGCTGTTAATCACAACGTGGCTCTACCTCCTCTGGTCTCTCCTCCTCTACCTCCTTGAACAAGAGAACAAAGAAGAAATAATTCTACTTTCACACTATTGTGTCATTTTATTCCCCAAAACTTTGGGGGGAAAATACAATCAAACCTCAGATTGTAGATGCTCATTTAAACACCAATAAAATAAACTTTTTACAAATAGTAACAAATATAATTTATTATATTACAAATATAAACAAGTGAAGTGAAGTGCTGAATCGGAAGCTAACTTCAGCATCTTCACACACACGCAACCACGAACAAATATAAATAAATGTAAATGACACCACTGATATTAAAATCCGTCTAGCTGTTGTGACCCAGGCAGAACAAAGGACAAAACATGTTGACAACTGACACTTGTGGATAAATGTCCTGCCCCCTCCTGTCCTGTCCAACTAGCAGCAGGTTGCTAGTAGCATTACAGCAGATGGAGTCACAGCAGGGACGACCAATCACATGTTAGTGGGAACCAGGGAGAGCCAATCAGAGAGCAAGAGGCCGGACTTCTAGCAGTCTGTTCTGTAACTAAACATTAACTAAACACTACGGACAGCGGTTGTATTGGTAGTAATGACCCAGTTGTGGCAGGATAATAGTAGAGACGTGTCCCTAACGTCTCTACCCACCTGTACGTCCCTGTCTGCTCCCAGTGAAATCTCTCTTCTTCTTCTCTGTGTTTTATGGCAGACACTCCATTTGTTTCCATGGTTTGCAGCGCAACCAGGGCAACAAACCATGGAAACAAATCTGACGCGTCATTATGTAGCATTACAGCAGTGTACATTGGAAATGTAGGAAGTACTGGGGGGACAAATGATTGAGATTTTGAACCCTGTGCGTGCGTGTGTGTGTGTGTGTGTGTGTGTGTGTGTGTGTGTGTGTGTGTGTGTGTGTGTGTGTGTGTGTGTATACCTGATGGAGAAAACTGCTACAACATAGGATGTGAAGGTTTTTGTGTCGTATTTGTGCCCACATTTTAAAACCTGATGTTTGTGGTCTTGATTCTTTTAGTGTATAAAGATTCAAAATGTCAGCTGTGGATGTGTTCAGTTAACCAGGTGTGTGTTTTCAGGAGGGGATGCCACGGGGCTGCTGAGGACCGGTCAGTACGTCAGTGATCTGTTTCAGTCCGGAGCTCTGACATGTCTCATCTGCATCGCATCGGTCAAGAGGACACAGGCGGTGAGACGCACAACCTCTTCTTCTCTTGTACAAGTTTTTAATTCTTCTGAGAACTTCACATGATCAAGACAATAAATCCTTTTAGGCATTTGTGTCCCCATTGTGCTTTGATGAATCCAGAGAAGTATATTTCAGTTATGTGTAAATGTTTGAAATCCAGTCTGGAAACTGTAACCTCTCTCTCTTTGTTTCCATCCAGGTGTGGAGCTGTTCCAGCTGTTTCTCTCTCTTCCACCTCCCCTGTATTCAGAAATGGGCCAGAGACTCGGTCTTCCTCGTCTCCTCGGCCACTGATGAAGACTTCGGTCAGAAGCAGCATCCCTGGCCCTGGTGAGGACAAGAGGCTTCATCCTTGTTCTCTGCCCTGTTATCCATGAATTGGTTCTCACTCCTACGGCCACGAGAACAAGAACAAAAGTTACTTCTGTCCAGGGGCCTCATGTACAAAGGGTTCCTGTGCTCAAAAACGTTGTGTGGTCTTTTCCATGGCAAAGTTCAGATGTATCAAGAGTGAAATGGCCGCAGAAAGGTGTGTGGCCTTGCGTTCAAAGGGTGCGTACGCCAAAACATGTGGCTTAAGTTCTTCCTCACCGCAGAGTTCAGACGCATTAACCGTGAAATGACCGTGGAAATGTGCGTTGCCTCGTACAGACTTCATTGGCTGCGTATGTGCGAATCTACAGCTGTGACACTTATAGGTGATGCTGGTAAACTGTCATAACACTGTATTAGAAGCAGGGCCAGGCAGACTTCTTCCACTTCATATCCACCTTGATATCGGACCACTTCTTTTTTAATATAGTGTGTGCGCACTTTTTTTGATTCTGACCCCACATCATGGACAGCCTTTCACACATCTGGGACCTCCAGTAATCTGTAACAGTGTTGAACGTCGTCTGTGATCTTAATCCCTTGTGAATCGGATGCATTTGTAAAGTCATAATTGCACCGCAAATAATTCTCTAGACGTAGAGATAAAACTAATCCAGTGTGAACCAGCATCTCTGTGATTTCTTGTCACTTAAGAATTATGAAGGATGTGCTTGTTCAGACAGATGTTAGGGAGCAGAGTGGGAATGTCACTCAATTATTCACCCATTTAGACCAGGGATGAAATCATTAAATCAACCATTAATGTGTAAATCTGTGTAGGTGGGGCTGATTAAAATACTGACAACCTCCACTTCAGTCAGTGCGTTTACATGCACGTGAAAAAAACAAATTATTGCCTTAATCGGACTCTAACAGGAGAACTTAAGTGCATGTAAACACGTTACTCTGATTAAAATCAGAGTTCTCATTATCCGATTGAGACGCCCAGATAATGCGATTGAATCGGACTTCTCAATACGATAATGTGTGTGCGCATGCTCCACCACTGCTGCGCTGACGTGTGAGCCCAGAACAAAAACGTCCAAGAAAGCCAGTCGCAGAAGAAGAAGAAGAGAAACGGAGCCGTCTGAGGGACAGCGCGGATCTTACCTGCACCAGAAGTAGCGCGAACAAGATTAAAATGTACTAATATCCGTCTGGTTGTTGTTTAAATGCCGGTTTGCTGCATGAACAACTCTTGTTTATTATATCACATAATAGGTCAACCGGAAATCGGGCCGTATTAACATGGTATTATCCCACTGAAAAGATACGGATCGCCACCTAGTGTGGAGGAGGAGAACAGTTATTACATTTTCTTGTGCTGCATGTAAACTGGGACAAGGACTGTAGTCAGAAAGTAGAATTTTGAGCATAGGTCGATTAAGGTCTGCATGTAAACGCACTGAGTGAGTAGTGTCTCCAATTTGCTTTCTGTGAAGTTCTTTTTTCCCGCCCTACTCATCAAGGCCAATTTAAAATGATTTCATTTGTAAGTGGGGGTGTGGTTTATATGGTTATTTTAAGGTTTATGCAAAGCACAGGGATTATCGATAGAATTTAATGTAAATTTGTAAACTTCTTTACACTCCAGTTGTTAGCCAACCGCCATTAAACAAGAAGAAGAAGAAATGGTGGTCGTGGACAAGGAAGTGTGGGGTATTACAAAATGTGCACTTGATTGGGACATAAGGGAAAAGTGCTTGGATTCATGTGTACGCACAGATTCTTCATACATAACAATTTTTGGTCAAGCAGTGTCTTCTGGTTTTGAGTGTATGTCCAATTTTAGTAGGAAATCCACACAGGTCTTTTTACATAAGGACCCAGATCATTTCTACAGCACATTCCTCCTTTTTCTTGACATCTTGAGTTATTCATCTCATTCACCTCTGGAACACAAGTTATGTTTTCTCAAGATCTCAATATATTTAATGCTGACTGATGGATACCCTCAACACTAATGTGAGAAGGGCTTGACATTAACCTTTTTGTTAACTGGCTACTGTGGCGAGTTGTCAGCATTTTCACTAGCTGCAGTTTTGTTGTTGGGAAGTTATGTTTAATGTGGTTAAATCTGACTGGAATGCTAAAGTTACCTTGAACTGGGGCTATGGTCCTCAATGCAGCGTGGGTTTGATTCCTGTCTGTCTTGCCTCTAATACAGGAGCAAAAGCCCCAAAATATCTTTAAAAAACAAGATTAACAAACTTTTTAAATGCAAATGACCCTCGTACACACTCATATCAAGAAAAGTTTAACACTAAATGTCATTATCAAGTATCTAGCTATGATAAGGTTCCGTCTCGGCCTAAAGCTGCTTTTATATGAAAATATGCAGCCTATAGTAATAAAAAGTGTGGTTTCTTATCACACATTAAAAGTTTTAAACAAATGATTCTTGAAAGGATGAATTTTCAAAGGTTTACACCAAAAAGTACACAGCCAATGGCTCGAGTCACTTTGACTAATGGCTCAAGTCACGTTAGCTAACATTAAAGCAGCCCGATCCAACAAGTCTCTAACAAGTGAAAATATCAGTATTCATACTTGAAATGGTGTTTTCACTGCACACAAACAGCCACTAAAGCTATGTTTGACTAAGAGCAGAAAATTTTTAACTGGTTAATATAGATTGACACTGCTCTGTATCCAAAATGTGTCTAATATTAGCATGTAAGCTTAGCTAACAAAACCTTTATTTTTTTGCAATCATAGGAGCTGCTGCTAACTTTTAATCAGTAGCTGTCACACACACAAAAAAATAAATAAATCAAACAGTTGCTCACTCACTCAGCAGATTCAGCTGCCCCGTCTCCTCCACTTGAGTCAGGATCATCAGAACCCACCGATGGCTTTGTTCGGTGATAAAAGTTGCTACAGGAGACGTGGTAGTGGAACTGCTGCTTCCACTGCTTTCAAATTACTCATCGCTATATAACAAAAAAGTATGTTGCGAGTATCTAGCACGAATCATAGGGACTAAAATTCTGTGGAGGCAGTGATTTAAGGGGTGTGGTCACGAAAACTTAATTAGTAGAGCGCACTTTCATTTTATAGTTATGCAGTCAAACTTAATTTATCTATGTACATCGTAATTGATTGAGTAGAAAAGAAATACGGGCTAACAGTGTATCTTGTTGCCAGGGACAGCAGTCCATCGGCTTCCTTGTACACACGATTTTGATTGATATGGATCCAATATTCAGTGGTGATTATTTGACTGGCAACCAAAAACACCCAAACGCTCAAATAACGACTAGGAAAATGGAGTATTGTGCGAATATAACATTTAATATATTTGGAGCGGACAAAACACAGGATACATGGCTGAAGAATAATATGAACAACAAAAGAAAACAGTGCAGAACAAGTGAAAAGAGGCGAAAATAACTAGGAAGCTAATTTTACACGATTAAAATCTCTTTGAATCATTATTTTGTGTCACATTATTGAATAATTAAGCTGAAAGCCTTGTTCTAAGCAGGCTTTTAATATGTGATTAGAAACCACACTTGTCATTACTATAGATTGCACATTTTCATATAAAAGCAGCTTTAGGCCGATGCAGAACCTTATCAGAACTGGATACTTGTGTTAAACATGGTCATTAACATTTAAAAAGTTTGTAAATATTTTTTGGGCCTATTTTTCACCTGTATTACAAAGGGACAGCCGGGCAGGGAGGAAGTGAGAGTTGATGTAAGTATTAATGTAGTAATAACAATAATAATAGGCTAATGTAACAGGTCTACTGTAAGGTAAGTTGTTTGTTTTGAGCTTTAATGTTTGCTTATGTAACGATGCCCATGTCCTCTCTCACACCTACTCAACATCCTAATGTTTTGCCTGATTGGTGTAGGACCTGTTTAATAGCTGAATACTCACAGATTCTCAGTAAATAATCTCTTTTTCTCTCTTTAGCCCAAAGTGCCGTGCAGAATATCCTCCCGGTGCTACGCCCAACAGGTGCGTCTGATTCTATTCACCATGTTCACTTCTTTTATGTAAAGAGTGTGTTATAAATCCTTAACAATCACTGCATAAGAGCTCCAGCTGATTTCGCTCTGAGAACATCCTGCTCAGTATCTGCAAAGAACCCTTCAACAACATGTCCCACCCTAAGTGTTCACATTATCCCTTGTATGGTATTTGGGTCAAATTGACCCGTTTCAGATTTTTACAAGAAGAAAAATGGTACAAGTACACATTTTTTCTACCTGAAACTCTATGGCCTTACCTTATTTTCTGTAATAAACATGTATAAAAAAAACAAAAACAAAATAGCACACATGTTACTATACCCCACACATTTACATCCTACATATGGTCTTCGGGTCATTTTGACCCACATACACAGAAACACACAGAAACATGCCCACACAGACCCACACACAGACACACACACACACACACACACAGCACAGCACACAGAGCAATTTTTAGAGCCACAATGTCTCTGAAGAGTTTCCATGTATTCAGATTTGACAACCGGGAATCAAGACGTGTTAGACAGTGGGGGACAAGTTGGCAGCAATCCGCACTGTGGGACCAGTGGGTGGACCGGCTTCACTGTCTTTATACCGCTGGGCCCAGTGTATCTGTAGATGAACGGCTTGTGGGGTTTAGAGGCCGCTGCCCTTTCAGACAGTATATGCCCTCAAAACCAGCCAGGTATGGCATCAAAATCTGGGCTGCCTGTGATTCTGTTTCATCTTCTGCATGGAACATGCAAATTTATACAGGGAAGCTGTAAGGAGGAGCTGCTGAAAGAAACCAGGGGACACGAGTGGTGCTAGATATGTCACAAGGCCTCAGTGACCACAACATTGTCTGTGACAATGTTTTTACATTGTACAGCCTGGGACAGGAGCTTCTCAAAAGAAAGCTGACAATGGTTGGAACAGTCTGGAAAAATAGGACGGAGCTTCCACCTGAGGTTCAAACTGTGAAGAAAAGGCCAGTCCATTCCTCCAGCTTCATGTTCACAGCCAACACTGCCCTGGTATCTTACATACCAAAAAAAGGACAAAATGTGGTGCTCATGAGTCTCTACACAGGGATGGAGCAATAAGCAGCAGGGTGGACCATAAGCCAGCATTTGACTACAATGCTCACCTTATGACAAAAAGAGCAGTCACGCTTCCATTGTTAATTGTGTTCTAGTAGAGGATGATTGAAATGATTAAACATTTATGTTATTTAAAGTTACAATTGTTTAAAATTGAGATAAAGACAATATATATTAATGGTTTATGAAGTAAAATTTTATATTAGAATTGTTTTGAACACACCAAATATGTCCCAGGTCAATTTGACCCGAAGGATACCAGAGGGTCCTAAAAGTTAAGACCATACAAAGGTTAAATAGATGAATAAATATGGGTTAAGGCAAAGAATACCATTTATTATATGAATGTGTTTGTTTAAATCAATGTTATTCAAGCTGTGAAAACTGCAGGACTTGTGAAAAGACTGCACTCACAGTTTAAATGTTTAATGTTTAAAACGCAAACATGCGGCCCAGTATGAATTTATGCAAACATCACATAGAAGAAAATAACTGTTATCCCTAATTCATTCATTATTCAAATAAACAGACAAACAAGGTACACACACATATTTGGGTTACATGGATATTTTAGATTTTTTTAAGCTGCTGTAGCATCGATCACATGTAGGGTCAATAACAGTTTTAATCTTGGACAATGTCTCTTTGATCCCATGAAGATGATGCACTATTTTAAATTGAACTACAGTGTGTCTGAGGCGTATTGAGATAGAGTACAGCTGTGGCCAAACGTTCTGAGAATTACACAAGTATTGGGTTGGTTCAGTGTTTTTAGATCTTTTTGTCAGATGTTATTATGGTAACACCGAAGTAGAATCACAAGCATTTCGTAAGTGTCAAATGGTTTTTATTAACAATTACATGATTTTTTACAAAGAGTCAATATTTGCAAGGTTGACCCCTCAAGACCTTGGCAGTTTGCCCTGGTATGTCAGTTAACTTCTGGACTACATCCTGACTGACAGCACATTCGTTCCTAATGAATGCTTGCTTGAGTTTGTCCAACCGCCTCTTAAAGAATGACAAGCCATTTTCGACAGCAAATAAGATCTGGTGGGTTTCCTGGCCATAGACCCAAAAATACATTGTTCCTCATCAAACTGTTTTGGGATGGTTGGAGAAGTTGCTGTTGGAGGATTTTTTGCTACCAATTCTTTATTCATTCAAAATTGTGAGTGAATCCACTCCTTTGGCTGAGAAGCAACCCCACACATGAACGGTCTCAGGATGCTTTACTGCTGGCATGACAGGACTGATGGTAGCACTCCCCCTTTCTTCTCCAGAAAAGCTTTTTTCCAGATACCCCAAACAACCAGAAAGGGATTCATCAGAGAAAATGACTTAACCCCCGGTTCCTCAGCGGTCCAAGCTCTGTACCTTCTCCAGAATATCAGTTTGTGGCTTCTTTGCTGCCCTTCTTGACACCAGATGCACTCATACCTGCCTGCTGCCATTCCTGAGCAAACTCTGCACCTGTGGTGTTCTGGCCCCTCAGCTGAATCAACTTTAAGAGACCGTCCTGGTGGTTGCTGGACGTTCTTGGGCTCCCTAAAGCTTTCTTCACAACAGTTGAAACTCTCTTTGAAGTTCTTGATGATTTGATAAATGGTTGCTTTAAATTCACTTTTCGTGTGTAGCCCTTTTTTTATGCAAAGCGGTGATGACTGCGTGTGTTTCCTTGCAGGTAACCTTGGTTAACAGAGGAAGAACAATGATTCCAAGCACCAGCCTCCTTTAAAAGCTTCTGTCTTTCCAACTCAATCAGCATGATTCTTGTCAGCACTCTCACCTCTGTTAACAAGAGTCACTGGAATAATATCAGCTGGTTCTTTGTGACAGAAAACTCTTTTTGGGTTAAAGTTCATTTTCATGAATATACATCTAATCACTCTTCAGGACATTTTTAAGTATGAAAATTGCCATCATAAAAAATGAGTTAGCAGACTTTGTCAAAATTAATATTTGTTTGATTATCAAAACCTTTGGCCACGGCTGTAGATTCTCTGTGTTACATTCGTGATATTGCCTCTGGAATCGTTTCATCTATGTCTGTTTTCCATCAAAAACTATCCTCCAGACTGTTCAGATGATGTGTATTAAGCAGTGTATAGATTCTGCCTATTACTTGTTTTGTGTTAACTTAACATTTTAAAATAGTTTCAAGCAGAGATGCAGGAGGACTCGATGAGAAACAGAGAAGCCACAAGACACATGTATTTTTCTTCAGACTTTTTCCATTTGTTTTAGTGCAAAGAAGAACAACAAAATCAGGAAAATGTTCACATTTAATAAACTATTGTTATATTTTGAGTTGTCGTTGCTTATAGATTATTATTCTATGGCATTAATGGCGCTACTGGTCTAGTCCTCTAAAATGACTTGTTTAAAAGCTTCTCCTGACAGCAGGGGGTGTCATACTTCACCAATAATTCCTGTTAGAAGTGATCAGTGACACAGAGGAAAACTGGTTCTGTCTTCTATTTTATTTAGAGTTTCTACATATTTAAGGATGGTGAGTTTTATATCCTAAAGAACAGAATGTACCAACCAGAGAACTAATCAGCTGCTCTCTTTCCTCTTTTGTTGTTGTTGTTGTGTTCAGGTACATGTGTTACTGTGGGAAGCTGCAGGATCCTCCAGCTGATCCCTGGTTGGTTCCTCACTCCTGTGGCTCAGTCTGCCAGAGGGAGCTCAAACCCACCTGTGGACACACCTGTCTGCTGCTCTGTCACCCTGGTAACTGCCCTGGCTCTGTGTTATTATCAACTTATAATAGACAATCTTCTTTAAATCTATAATTGACCATTAAGCCGCTGCTGGAACTGAAGCTAAACTTTATGTCCTATCTCACTGGAAAGCTTAATTTCTTGAGATTAAATTGCGCATTAGGCAAAAGAAAAAAAAAATAAATGCCCAAATCCAATGAATAGAAATAAATGTGCACAATAATAAAAAGGAACCATAAAAGTTCTTTATTTAGTTTCAGTAAACTGAAACGAAATATGAGCCTCAAAACAAAAGCCTACAAACAGTGGGCACAGCGCAGTCTGAGGGATGCTGCCGTTGTTGTGTGGGTGCACCTGCAGTTACAAAACAACGATTCTTACACTAAAATATTGAAATATGTTTAATATGATATGAAAAGCCTATAAAATTAAAATATTACCATTGCTCTGCTGCACCACCAGCCACCCCCAGCAGTTATAGATACTGTGGCATGCAAATGTGATAAAAGTGCAAATGTGAATAAGACAACTAATAATACTTAATTTACATAATAATACTCTGAGTCTTTGTTGAGTCTTTCATCCTAAAACAAATTGGGTGTATTACATTAGTGGCAATGAAAAATCCTGGGGTAGAGGGGTCTATCGCTGATATTCTTTCAGGGGGCCCAGAATTCCTGGCAACTGCCCTGCCTACCCCGCTACTCGTGTAAGACGCCCAAAATTACAAAATTAAATGTAGAGTGCAATGTCATTACCGACATTACTTAAGGAACTGTGAAGCCAACATAGACCATGGCGTACAAGTGCAATACACCCTATAGATACATTTATGGCACAAAAAAATACTGAGCAATTCAAGTTGGCATTAATGGTGCATTCCATCCAGAATTTTCAACTGGGATTTCGTTAATTTTGCCTGAGTTGAGTTACCAAGATGGTCACTCCATGTGTAAACAGTAATTAGAAGCTCCTGTAATATGCTGTTTATTAGCTCTTCAGGTTAGTTGTTGCACTAAACCGGTCGTACAGACAGTATTTTTACACTATACATACGTTAAAATGCTGTTACATAGTAGTTTTTCATGTGTTATATGGGAAGTACAAGCCCATCTCGCACTAACAACGGATAAAAACAACAGTCTGGCAAAACCAAAACAGAGCCAAACACCATTGTAGCAAGCTGTGATTAATAGTGGATTATTTTCTATAAATGTCTGCCCTGTGTGGTAGATTTCATCACTGTAAATAATTTTAGTAAAAAAATGCTAAAATGCTCTAAATTCGACTTTCTGACTACAGTCCTTGTCCCAGTTTGCATGCAGTGGAAGAAAATCGAATAACTGTTCTCCACCTCCTGTTATAGTCCGATTAAGGCAATAATTAATTTTTTTCACGTGCATGTAAATGTACGGATTATGGTAATAATTTGTCAATATAAATTTTAATTTCACTTTGCACCACCATTCCATCAAATTATATTGGGACAAGTTAAGAGCTTTGGTGGAGGTGGCCATCTTGTTTTCTGACCTCCAAGGTAAATGGAAAATGATATACATAGCTTTACAGAAAGCATTAGGAGGTAGTTACATAGTCCAGGTTGTGTTACAGATCTTTATTTTGGAGAAAATTTTAGAAAATGCCCCAAAACCTGTTTTCTTTCTTTCCAGGTCCCTGTCCTCCATGTCCAAAGATGGTGTCGGTGTCTTGCCTATGTGGCAAAGCTAAGGCCCTCCCCCGTCGCTGTAGCAACAAGGTTCAACTGAAATGTTTTAAAGGTTTAATTTGTTGAACGAATTGACTGAAGATCTTCCAGGTTCTACCCAGTCTTTGTCCTCTGTCCAGGCCTGGTCCTGTCAGCAGCAGTGTGGCAAGTTGTTATCCTGCAAACAGCACATCTGTTCTCAGCCCTGTCACACAGGTACATACATCACATCTGGTCCCTGTGGACCCTGGTCTCTTTGGGCCCTGATCTCCATGACCCAGGTCTCTTTGTGTCTCCTAGAGTGTCCCCCCTGTCCCAGAGTCAGCATTCAGAGCTGTGTTTGTGGCAAAGAGAAAGCAGAGAGACCCTGTGCCAGCCCTCGATGGACCTGTCCACAGGTAAAAACACTCTGCTCTGCATCAGGTGATTTGTTCCAGTCTAATAAAGTTAGTATAACGAAATATTTCTTCAACGCCCCAGAGTATGTATGCTAATGAAGCTTTGCTGCTTTTTGAACACTGAAAACCAAATTCAAAGAAATAAACCAGTCTCCACGTAGAGTGCAAAAAACAATTACTCTCAATTCATATATCACATGACATTCTTTTCATTTTATCTTCCATACCTATACCCCGATGAAGGATATAAAATATTCAAATCATTACCATGACAGTTATTACTCATGAACTTATATTTCCAAATACATGCACTTACAACTATTGATAAAATACTATTTATATTTTTAAACAACTATTAATTACTATTAATCATTTTAATTGTTGCATATATCACTTTTTAACTCTTTTAACTGCAGTTGAACAATATTAATTGCACATTAAAAGCATATTGTGTATTCTTCTCAATTTATACTGTGAAAAATGAATTAGAATTATTAGAACCTAACATCATGTCAACACAATCGAATATCATCACCACACGTTAGCTTTACAAGCTACATCGATAGCATTCACATAATAATAATTTATACTATATTGATCCCCGAGGGGAAATTCTGTCCTGCTGTTTGATTCTCCACGCTAACTTAAGTAGCAATCTTTTTAAAATTAATTTACATGGTTCACAACGATACAAAACTTACTGCGATGGGTCCAAATATGAGGAAATATTCATGGTTTACGTAAACGGTATGTTGATGTAAGGCATTATGACACAAAAAAGCTAGAACACTAAGAATTTCCATTTGGAGACCAATAAAGTGTATCTTGATATTTGCAAGCTAACAATGACATCTAGCCTCCTAGCTCGTAGCTACTACGTTTACCGGAGTTCTCAGAATGAAAGAGCTCCTTTGATCCATAAAACTAATTCCTAATGAGCTACCAGCTATATCCTGAAAACTCGCATACTAATACCTGAGTGAGAACACTGTCAGCGCCACTCGCTATTAGCGTTAGCTACAGGAACAATTTCAATTCAATTCAATTCAGTTTTATTAATATATCGCCACTAATACAAATTATCTCAAGAAACTTCACAAAAATCTGCAATCTCCAGAGCAGCCTGAGGGAAAAACTCCCTTTTAACAGGAAGAAACCATCTGCCAAAGGCTAGCCGGGTAGAAACTTAGAAGATAGAGATAGAAGAAGAACAGGAGAAACAAGATAAACAAACTTCTGTCATAGATACAAACATCAAGCTGAAGGAAACATGTAGGATCTAGTAATATAACACATAGCTGATGATCTGTGACAGTTTGTGAGTATAACAGGAATCATGGGCAGGTTGGTGAATAGTTCATCTAGGTAGGAGTGGACAACTGGAGGAGGACATGAAGACTGGGACAGATGTAGTTTATGGAGCTCCACAGGTCTGATACACAGACTCCAGAACATGAAGACTGGACTGGTTGATGAGGCCACGGCAGCAGATGTAGCTTAGAACTCCACAGGTCAGATATTCAGCCTCCAGACCAGAGACCCTCACAAGATGATGGAGGGGGAGGGGAGGGGAGGGAGACACAGCGGGTAGTAAATCATGAGATAGAAAATAAAATACGATATTAGAGGACAGGAGCCAGAGAAGAAAGAGGAGAGGACATGTCATCAGTGCATCGTCCCCCTGCAGTCTCCCTTTGGGGATCAGTAAAGTGAACTTACCGCAATGGGTCCAAGTATGAGGAAATATGCCTGTCGCTCCGATTGGTGTAAGAAAACAGTATGTTGATGGAAGGCATCATTACACAAATAAGCTAGAACAAAAAACAATTTCCCTGGGAAATAAAGAGTCTTCAATCTTGAGATTGACAGCTAACTAATGACATCTAGCCTCCGAACTGTAGCTACCAATTACCGGATTGTCAATGAAGCCGCTTCAGTGAAACACGTTGCTAATAAGTTACCACTTACTAGACAACGCTATGCAGTATTGTTCTTCTCAGTTTTCAAAGAGTATTATCAGAACCTAACTCATGTCAACACAAATATACATCATTGCGGCTTGCTTACCAGCTATATGTTTACACTTGCAACTAATACCTGAACTAGACAGCACTCGCTACTAGCGTTAGCTCCATGCTAACATAAGTAGCGCTGTTTTTAAAAAATTCACAGGTTACATGATAAAAATTTACCGTGATGGGTCCAAGTATGAGGAAATATGCCTGTCGCTCCGATGGTGTAGAAAACAGTATGTTGATGGAAGGCATCATTAACACAAATAAGCTGAACAAAAAAAACGATCTGAATCTTGAGATTGACTAACAATGACAATCTATCCTCCGAATTGTAGCTACCACATTTACGGACTTGTCAGAATGAAGCCGCTTCAGTGAAACACTTTGCTAATAAGTTACCACTTACTGACAACGCTAGGGCAGTATGTGTTCTTCTCATTTTCACAAGAGTAATTATCAGAACTAACATCATGTCAACACAAAATACATATCGCGGCACGTTAGCTTAACCAGCTATATCGTTTACACTCGCATACTAATACTGAACAGACAACACTCGCTACTTGCGTTAGCTCCATGTAACATAAGTAGCGCTGTTTTTCAAATTAATTTACAACGTTCACAGTGAAAAAAATTACCGATGGGTCCAAAGTATGAGGAAATATGCCTTGGGCTCCAATTGGTGTAAGAAAAATATGTTTGATGATGGCATCATTACACAAATGAGCTAGAACAAAAACTATTTCCCTTGGGAAAATAAAGGATCTTGAATCTTGAGATGATAGAAAACTATGACATCTAGCCTCCGAGTTGTAGCTACCACATATCCGGACTTGTCAGAGTGAAGCACTTCAGTGAAACACGTTGCTAATAAGTTACCACTTACTAGACAACGCTATGCAGTATGTGTTCTTCCAGTTTTCACAGAGTAATTATCAGAACCTAACATCTTTGTCAACACAAATATACATCATTGCGGCACGTTAGCATAACCAGGTATATGTTTACACATCGCAACTAATACCTGAACTAGACAGCATCGCAACTAGGTTAGCTCATGCTAACTAAGTAGCGCTGTTTTTAAAATGAAATTCACAAGGTTCACATGATTAAAAAATTTTACCGTGATGGTCCAAGTATGAGGAAATAGCCTGTCGCTCGATTGGTGTAGAAAACAGTATGTTGATGGAAGGATCATTCCCAATACAGCTAGAACAAAAAACGAATTTGAATCTTGAGATTGACAGCTAACTATACATCTACCTCCGAAGTTGTAGCTACCACATTTACATTGTCAGAATGAACCGCTTCAGTAAAACATTGCTAAAAGTTACCACTTACTAGACAACACTATGCAGTTGTGTTCTTCTCAGTTTCACAAGAGTAATTATCAGAACCTAACATCATGTTAACACAAATATACATCATGCGGCACTTAGCTAACCAGCTATATGTTTACACTCGCATACTAATACCTGAACGAGACACACTCGCTACTAGCGTTAGCTCCATGCTAAGTAAGTAGCGCTGTTTTTCAAATTAATTTACAACGTTCACAGTGATAAAAAACTTACCGTGATGGGTCCAAGTATGAGGAAATATGCCTGTCGCTCCAATTGGTGTAAGAAAACAGTATGTTGATGGAAGGCATCATTACACAAATAAGCTAGAACAAAAAAATTTCCCTGGGAAAATAAAGTGACTTGAATCTTGAGACTGATAGCTAACTATGACATCTAGCCTCCGAGCTTGTAGTTCCACATTTACCGGACTTGTCAGATTGAAGCCGCTTCAGTGAAACACGTTGCTAAAAAGTTACCACTTACTAGACAACGCTATGCAGTATGTGTTCTTCTCAGTTTGCACAAGAGTAATTATCAGAACCTAACATCTGTCAACACAAATATACATCATTGCGGCACGTTAGCTTAACCAGCTATATTGTTTACACTCGCATAACTAATACCTGAACTAGACAGCACTCGCTACTAGCGTTAGCTCCATGCTAACATAAGTAGCGCTGTTTTTCAAAATAAATTCACAAGGTTCACAGTGATAAAAAACTTACCGTGATGGGTCCAAGTATGAGGAAATATGCCTGTCGCTACGATTGGTGTAAGAAAACAGTATGTTGATGGAAGGCATCATTACACAAATAAGCTAGAACAAAAAAACGATCTTGAATCTTGAGATTGACAGCTAACTATGACATCTAGCTCCGAGCTATAGCGACCACATTTACCCGACTTGTCAGATGAAGCGCTCAGTGAAAATCACGATTGCTAAAAGTTACCACTTACTAGACAACGCTATGCAGTATGTGTTTCTACAGTTTTCACAAGAGTATTATCAGAACCTAACATCATGTCAACACAAATATACTATCGCGGCACGATTTGCTTAACCAGCTATATTGTTTACATGCAAACTAATACCTGAACTAGACAGCACTCGCTACTAAGCGTTAGCTCCTGCTAACATAATACGCTGTTTTAAATTAATTTCACAAGGTTCACAATGATACAATTTACCGTGATGGGTCCAAGTATGAGGAAATATGCCTGTCGCTCCATTGGTGTAAGAAAACAGTATGTTGATGGAAGGCTCATTACACAAATAAGTAGAACAAAAAACAATTTCCCTTGGGGAATACATAAGTGATTTGAATCTTGAACAGCTAACTATGACATCTAGCTCCTAGTTGTAGCTACCACATTACCGACTTGTCAGGTGAAGCCGCTTCAATGAACACGTTGTAAAAGTTACACTTACTAGACAACGCTATGCAGTATGTGTTCTTCTCAGTTTTCACAAGAGTAATTATCAGAACTAACATCATGTAAACAAAATATACATCATTGCGGCACTTCGCTTAACCAGCTTATAGTTTACACTTCATATAATACCTGACTAGGAACATCGCTACTAGGTTAGCTCCATGCTAACATAAGTAGCATCGTTTTTAAAATTAATTCACAAGGTTCACAATGATACAAACTTACGGATGGGTCCAAGTATGAGGAAATATGCCTGTCGCTCCGATTGGTGTAAGAAAACAGTATGTTGATGGAAGGCATCATTACACAAATAAGCTAGATCAAAAAAACGATCTTGGATCTTGAGATTGACAGCTAACTATGACATCTATCCTCCGAGTTCGTAGCTACCACATTTACCAGACTTGTCAGAGTGAAGCCGCTTCAGTGAAACACGTTGCTAATAAGTTAACACTTACTAGACAACGCTATGCAGTATGTGTTCTTCTCAGTTTTCACAAGAGTATATCAGAACCTAACATCATGTCAACTCAAATATACATCATCGCGGCACGTTAGCATAACCAGGTACTATTGTTTACACTCGCATATAATTACCTGAACTAGACAGCACTCGCTACTAGCGTTAGCTCCATGCTAACATAAGTAGCGCTGTTTTTCAAATTAATTACAAGTCACAGTGATAAAAACTTACCGTGATGGGTCCAAGTATGAGGAAATTATGCCTCAGCTCAATTGGTGTAAGAAAACCGTATGTAGATGGAAGGCATCATTACACAAATATAGCTAGAACAAAAAAACAATTTCCTTGGAACATAAAGATCTTGAATCTTGAACTAGCTAACTATGACATCTAGCTACCGAGTTTGTAGCTACCACATTTACCAGACTTGTCAGAGTGAAGCGCTTCAATGAAACACGTGCTAAAAGTTACCACTTACTAGACAACGCTATGCAGTATGTGTTCTTCTCAGTTTTCACAAGAGTAATTATATGAACCTAACATCATGTTAACACAAAATATACATCATTTGCGGCACGTTCGCTTAACCAGTATATCGTTTACACTCTCATACTAATACCTGAACTAGACAGCAATGCTACTAGGGTTAGCTCCATGCTAACATAAGTAGCACTGTTTTTAAAATTAATTCACAAGGTTCACAATGATACAAACTTACGGTGGGTCCAAGTATGAGGAAATATTGCCTGTCGCTCCGTTTGGTGTAAGAAACAGTATGTGATGGAAGGATCATTACGCAAATAAGCTAGAACAAAAAAACGATCCTGATCTTGAGATTGACAGCTAACTATGACATCTATCCTCCGAGTTGTAGCTGCCACATTTACCGGACTTGTCAGAATGAAGCCGCTTCAGTAAAACACATTGCTAATAAGTTACCATTACTAGACAACGCTATGCAGTATGTGTTCTTCTCAGTTTTCACAAGAGTAATAATCAGAACTAACATCATGTCAACACAAATATACATCATCGCGGCACGTTCGATTAACCAGCTATATTGTTTACACTTGCATACTAATACCTGACTAGACAGCACTCGCTACTAGCGTTAGCTCCATGCTAACATAGTAGCGCTGTTTTATTCAAATGAATTCACAAGGTTCCAAGTGATAACAATTACCCGTGATGGTCCAAGTATGAGGAAATAGCCTGTTCCGTTGTGAGAAAACATAGTTGATGAAGCATCATTACAAATAGCTAGAACAAAAAACAATTTCCATTGGGAATAATAAGGATCTTGAATCTTGAGATGAAGTAACTATGACATCTAAGCCTCGATTTGTAGCACCAAAATTTACCGGACTTGTCAGGTGAAGCCGCTTCAGTGAAACACGTTTGCTAATAGTAACCTTACTAGACAACGCTATGCAGTAGTGTTCTTCTCAGTTTTCACAAGAGTATTATCAGAACCTAACATCATGTCAACACAATATACATCATTGCGGCACGTTGCTAACCAGCTTTCGTTTACACTCATACTATACCTGAACTAGACAGCAATCGCTACTAGCGTTAGCTCCATCTAACATAAGTAGCGCGTTTTTAAATTATTCACAAGGTCACAATGATTACAAATACCGTGATGGGTCCAAGTATGAGGAAATATGCTGTGTCCATTGGTGTAAGAAAACAGTATGTTGATGGAAGGGATCATTAGCCAACATAGCTAGAACAAAAAAACATCTGAATCTTGAGATTGACAGCTAAACATGACATCTATCCTCGAAGTTGTAGCTCCACAATTACCGGACTTGTCAGAGTGAAGCCGCTTCAGTAAAACACATTGCTAATAAGTTACCACTTACTAGACACCGTATGCATATGTATTCTTCTCAGTTTTCACAAGAGTAATTATCAGACCAATCATCTGTAACACAAATATACTCATCGCGGACGTTCAGCTTAACAGGTATATCGTTTACACTGCATACTATACCTGAACAGACACACTTGCTACTGAGCGTTAGCTCCATGTAAGGTAAGTAGCGCTGTTTTTAAATTAATTACAACGTTCACTATGATAAAACTTACCGTGATGGGTCCAAGTATGAGGAAATATGCCTGTCGCTCCATTGGTGTAAGAAAACAGTATGTTGATGGAAGGCATCATTACAAATACGCTAGAACAAAAAACGATCTGAATCTGAGATTGACAGTAACTTGACATCTAGCTCCGAAGCTAATAGCGCCACTTTAACCCTTGTCAGATGAAAAGCTCCAGTGAAAACTCTTGCAAGTTACCACTTCTAGACAACGCTATGATAGTGTTCTTCTCAGTATTTCACAAGAGTAATTATCAGACCTACATCATGTCAACCAACTATACTCTCGCGGCACATTAGCTTAACCAGCTATATGTTTACACTTGCAAACTAATACCTTGACAGAACACTCGCTACTAGGTTAGCTCCATGCTAACATAAGTAGCGCTGTTTTAAATTATTCACAAGGTTCACAATGATTACAACTTACGTGATGGGTCCAAGTATGAGGAAATATGCCTGTCGCTCCGATTGGTGTAAAGAAAACAGTAGTTGATGGAAGCATCATTACACAAATAAGCTGAACAAAAAAAACGATTCCTTGAATATAATGATCTAACTTGAGACTGAGCTACCAGTTAGATACCATTTGACTCCACTTTCCAGATGAAGGCGTCAGTGAAACGTTGCTAATAAGTTACCACTACTAGACAACGCTATGCAGTAGTGTTCTTCTCCAGTTTTCACAAGAGTAATTATCAGACCTAACATCATGTTAACACAAATTACATCATTGCGGCACGATTGCTTAACCAGCTATATCGTTTACACTCTAACTAATACCTGAACTAGACAGCAATCGCTACTAGGTTAGCTCCATGCTTAACATAAGTAGCGCTGTTTTTAAAATTAATTACAAGGTTCACTAATGACAAACTTACCGGATGGGTCAAGTATGAGGAAATATGCCTGTTCGCTCCGATTGGTGTAAGAAAACAGTATGTTGATGGAAGGCATCATTACACAAATAAGCTAGAACAAAAACAATTTCCATGGGGAATAATAAAGTGATCTTGAATCTTGAGACTGATAGAACTATGACATCTAGCCTCCGAGCTTGTAGCTACCACATTTACCGGACTTGTCAGAGTGAAGCCGCTTCAGTGAAACACGTTGCTAATAAGTTAACTCTTACTAGACAACGCTATGCAGTATGTGTTCTTCTCAGTTTTCACAAGAGTAATTATCAGAACTAACATCATGTCAACACAAATATACATCATCGCGGCACGTTGCTTAACCAGCTATATTGTTTACACTTGCATACTAATACCTGAACTAGACAGCACATCGCTATAGCGTTAGCTCCATGCTAACATAAGTAGCGCTGTTTTTAAAATTAATTCACAAGGTCACAATGATACAATCTTACCGTGATGGGTCCAAGTATGAGGAAATATGCTGTCGCTCCGATTGGTGTAAGAAAACAGTATGTTGATGGAAGGCACTTACACAATAAGCTAGAACAAAAAAACATTTCCCTGGGGAACATAAAGTATCTTGAATCTGAATGACAGTAACTATACATCTAGCCGAAGTTGTAGCTACCACATTTACCGGACTTGTCAGAGTGAAGCCGCTTCAGTGAAACACGTTGCTAATAAGTTAACACTACTAGACAACGTATGCGTATGTGTTCTTCCAGTTTTCACAAGAGTAATTATCAGAACCTAACTCATTCAACACAAATATACTCATCGCGGCACGTTAGCAAACCAGGTTATGTTTACATGCTACTAATACTGAACTAGACAGCATCGCTACTAGCGTTAGCTCAGCTAACATAAGTAGCGCTGTTTTTAAAATTAATTACAAGTCACATGTACAATTACCGGATGTGGCAGTAATGAGAAATATGCTGTCGCTCCGATTGTGTAGAAAACAGTATGTTGATGGAAGGGATCATTACGCAATAAGCTAAACAAAAGATCCTGAATTTGAATGACATAACTTGCATCATCTCCGAGTTTGTAGCTCCACATTTACCGACTGTCAAATGAACCGCTTCAGTAAACACGTATGCTAATAAGTTTACACTTACTAGACAACGCTATGCAGTATGTGTTCTCTCAGTTTTCACAAGAGTAATTATCAGAACCTAACATCATGTCAACACAAATATACATCATCGCGGCACTTCGCTTAACCAAGCATATTGTTTACACTTGCATTACTAATACTGAACTAGACAGCACTCGCTACTAGCGTTAGCTCCATGCTAACATAAGTAGCGCTGTTTTTCAAATGAAATTCACAAGGTTCACAGTGATAAAAAACTTACCGTGATGGGTCCAAGTATGAGGAAATATGCCTGTCGCTCCGATTGGTGTAAGAAAACAGTATGTTGATGGAAGGCATCATTACACAATAAGTAGAACAAAAAACATTTCCATTGGGGATATATAGTGATCTGAATCTTGAGCTGATAGCTAACTATGACATTAGCCTCCGAGTTTTAGCTACCAACATTTACCAGCACTTGTCAGGTGAAGCCGCTTCAGTGAAACACGTTGCTAATAAGTACAACACTTACTAGACACGCTATGCAGTTGTGTTCTTCCCAGTTTTCACAGAGTAATTATCAGAACCTAACATCATGTCAACACAAATATACATCATTGCGGCACGTTCGCTTAACCAGCTATATCGTTTACACTCTCATACTAATACCTGAACTAAACAGCAATCGCTACTAGCGTTAGCTCCATGCTAACATAAGTAGCGCTGTTTTTAAAATTAATTCACAAGGTTCACAATGATACAAACTTACCGTGATGGGTCCAAGTATGAGGAAATATGCCTGTCGCTCCGATTGGTGTAAGAAAACAGTATGTTGATGGAAGGGTATCATTACCAAATAAGCTAGAACAAAAAAAACAAATCCTGAATCTTGAGATTGACAGCTAACATATGACATTCTACTCGACAGTTGTAGCATGCCACATTTACCGGACTTGTCAGAAGAAGCCGCTTCAGTAAAACACATTGCTAATAAGTTACCACTTACTAGACAACGCTATGCAGTATGTGTATCTTCTCAGTTTTCACAAGAGTAATTATCAGATACCTAACTCATGTCAACACAAATATACTATCGCGGCACGTTCGCTTAACCAGGTATATCGTTTACACTGCATCTAATACCTGAACTAGACAACACTCGCTACAGCGTTAGCTCCATGCTAACATAAAGTAGCGCTGTTCTTCAAATGAAATTCACAGGTTCACAGTGATAAAAAACTTACCGTGATGGGTCCAAGTATGAGGAAATAGCCTGTGGCTCCAATTGGTGTAAGAAAACAGTATGTTGACTGGAAGGCATCATTACACAAATGAGCTAGAACAAAAAAACGATCTTGAATCTTGAGATTGACAGCTAACTATGACATCTAGCCTCTGAGTTTGTAGCTACCACATTTACCAATTGTCAGAGTGAAGCGCTTCAGTGAAACACATTGCTAAAAGTTACCACTTAACTAGACAACGCTAGCAGTATGTGTTCTTCCCAGTTTTCACAAGAGTAATTATCAGAACCTAACATCATGTCAACACAAATATACATCATCGCGGCACATTAGCTTAACCAGCTATATTGTTTACACTTGCATACTAATACCTGAACTAGACAGCACTCGCTACTAGCGTTAGCTCCATGCTAACATAAGTAGCGCTGTTTTTAAAATTAATTCACAAGGTTCACAATGATACAATCTTACCGTGATGGGTCCAAGTATGAGGAAATATGCCTGTTGCTCCGATTGGTGTAAGAAAACAGTATGTTGATGGAAGGGATCATTACGCAAATAAGCTAGAACAAAAAAACGATCCTGAATCTTGAGATTGACAGCTAACAATGACATCTATCCTCCGAAGTTGTAGCTGCCACATTTACCGGACTTGTCAGAATGAAGCCGCTTCAGTAAAACACATTGCTAATAAGTTACCACTTACTAGACAACGCTATGCAGTATGTATTCTTCTCAGTTTCACAAGAGTAATTATCAGAACCTAACATCATGTCAACACAAATATACATCATCGCGGCACATTAGCTTAACCAGCTATATTGTTTACACTTGCATACTATACCTGAACTAGACAGCACTCGCTACTAGCGTTAGCTCCATGCTAAACATAAGTAGCGCTGTTTTTAAAATTAATTCACAAGGTTCACAATGATACAAACTTACCGCGATGGGTCCAAGTATGAGGAAAAATACCTGTTGCTCCGATTTGTTTCAGAAAACAGTATGTTGATGGAAGGTATCATTGCACAAATGAGCTAGAACAAAAAACAATTTCCCCTTGGGGAACAATAAAGAGATCTTGAATCTTGAGACTGATAGCTAACAATGACATCTAGCCTCCGAGTTTGTAGCTACCACATTTACCAGACTTGTCAGAGTGAAGCCGCTTCAGTGAAACACGTTGCTAATAAGTTAACACTTACTAGACAACGCTATGCAGTATGTGTTCTTCTCAGTTTTCACAAGAGTAATTATCAGAACCTAACATCATGTCAACACAAATATACATCATTGCGGCACGTTCGCTTAACCAGCTATTTCGTTTACACTCTCATACTAATACCTGAACTAGACAGTAATCGCTACTAGCGTTAGCTCCATGCTAACATAAGTAGCGCTGTTTTTAAAATTAATTCACAAGGTTCACAATAATACAAACTTACCGTGATGGGTCCAAGTATGAGGAAATATGCCTGTCGCTCCGATTGGTGTAAGAAAACAGTATGTTGATGGAAGGCATCATTACACAAAATAAGCTAGAACAAAAAACAATTTCCACTTGGGGAATAATAAAGTGATCTTGAATCTTGAGACTGATAGCTAACAATGACATCTAGCCTCCGAGTTTGTAGCTACCACATTTACCAGACTTGTCAGAGTGAAGCCGCTTCAGTGAAACACGTTGCTAATAAGTCAACACTTACTAGACAACGCTATGCAGTATGTATTCTTCTCAGTTTTCACAAGAGTAATTATCAGAACCTAACATCATGTCAACACAAATATACATCATCGCGGCACATTAGCTTAACCAGCTATATTGTTTACACTTGCATACTAATACCTGAACTAGACAGCACTCGCTACTAGCGTTAGCTCCATGCTAACATAAGTAGCGCTGTTTTTAAAATTAATTCACAAGGTTCACAATGATACAAACTTACCGTGATGGGTCCAAGTATGAGGAAATATGCCTGTCGCTCCGATTGGTGTAAGAAAACAGTATGTTGATGGAAGGGATCATTACGCAAATAAGCTAGAACAAAAAAACAATCCTGAATCTTGAGATTGACAGCTAACAATGACATCTATCCTCCGAAGTTGTAGCTGCCACATTTACTGGACTTGTCAGAATGAAGCCGCTCAGTAAAACACATTGCTAATAAGTTACCACTTACTAGACAACGCTATGCAGTATGTGTTCTTCTCAGTTTTCACAAGAGTAATTATCAGAACCTAACATCATGTCAACACAAATATACATCATCGCGGCACGTTCGCTTAACCAGGTATATCGTTTACACTCGCATACTAATACCTGAACGAGACAACACTCGCTACTAGCGTTAGCTCCATGCTAACATAAGTAGCGCTGTTCTTCAATGAAATTCACAAGGTTCACAGTGATAAAAAACTTACCGTGATGGGTCCAAGTATGAGGAAATATGCCTGTGGCTCCAATTGGTGTAAGAAAACAGTATGTTGATGGAAGGCATCATTACACAAATGAGCTAGAACAAAAAAACGATCTTGAATCTTGAGATTGACAGCTAACTATGACATCTAGCCTCTGAGTTTGTAGCTACCACATTTACCAGACTTGTCAGAGTGAAGCCGCTTCAGTGAAACACATTGCTAAAAGTTACCACTTACTAGACAACGCTATGCAGTATGTGTTTCTTCCCAGTTTTTCACAAGAGTAATTATCAGAACCTAACATCATGTCAACACAAATATACATCATGCGGCACATTAGCTTAACCAGCTATATTGTTTACACTTGCATACTAATACCTGAACTAGACAGCACTCGCTACTAGCGTTAGCTCCATGCTAACATAAGTAGCGCTGTTTTTAAAAAATTAATTCACAAGGTTCACAATGATACAATCTTACCGTGATGGGTCCAAGTATGAGGAAATATGCCTGTCGCTCCGATTGGTGTAAGAAAACAGTATGTTGATGGAAGGGATCATTACGCAAATAAGCTAGAACAAAAAAACGATCCTGAATCTTGAGATTGACAGCTAACTATGACATCTATCCTCCGAAGTTGTAGCTGCCACATTTACCGGACTTGTCAGAATGAAGCCGCTTCAGTAAAACACATTGCTAATAAGTTACCATTACTAGACAACGCTATGCAGTATGTATTCTTCTCAGTTTTCACAAGAGTAATTATCAGACCTAACATCATGTCAACACAAATATACATCTCGCGGCACATTAGCTTAACCAGCTATATTGTTTACACTTGCATACTAATACCTGAACTAGACAGCACTCGCTACTAGCGTTAGCTCCATGCTAACATAAGTAGCGCTGTTTTTAAAATTAATTCACAAGGTTCACAGTGATAAAAAACTTACCGCGATGGGTCCAAGTATGAGGAAAAATACCTGTTGCTCCGATTTGTTTCAGAAAACAGTATGTTGATGGAAGGCATCATTACACAAATAAGCTAGAACAAAAAACAATTTCCCCTTGGGGAATAATAAAGTGATCTTGAATCTTGAGACTGATAGCTAACAATGACATCTAGCCTCCGAGTTTGTAGCTACCACATTTACCAGACTTGTCAGAGTGAAGCCGCTTCAGTGAAACACGTTGCTAATAAGTCAACACTTACTAGACAACGCTATGCAGTATGTGTTCTTCTCAGTTTTCACAAGAGTAATTATCAGAACCTAACATCATGTCAACACAAATATACATCATTGCGGCACGTTCGCTTAACCAGCTATATCGTTTACACTCTCATACTAATACCTGAACTAGACAGCAATCGCTACTAGCGTTAGCTCCATGCTAACATAAGTAGCGCTGTTTTTAAAATTAATTCACAAGGTTCACAATGATACAAACTTACCGTGATGGGTCCAAGTATGAGGAAATATGCCTGTCGCTCCGATTGGTGTAAGAAAACAGTATGTTGATGGAAGGGATCATTACGCAAATAAGCTAGAACAAAAAAACAATCCTGAATCTTGAGATTGACAGCTAACAATGACATCTATCCTCCGAAGTTGTAGCTGCCACATTTACCGGACTTGTCAGAGTGAAGCCGCTTCAGTAAAACACATTGCTAATAAGTTACCACTTACTAGACAACGCTATGCAGTATGTATTCTTCTCAGTTTTCACAAGAGTAATTATCAGAACCTAACATCATGTCAACACAAATATACATCATCGCGGCACGTTCGCTTAACCAGGTATATCGTTTACACTCGCATACTAATACCTGAACGAGACAACACTCGCTACTAGCGTTAGCTCCATGCTAAGGTAAGTAGCGCTGTTTTTCAAATTAATTTACAACGTTCACAGTGATAAAAAACTTACCGTGATGGGTCCAAGTATGAGGAAATATGCCTGTCGCTCCAATTGGTGTAAGAAAACAGTATGTTGATGGAAGGCATCATTACACAAATAAGCTAGAACAAAAAACTATTTCCCCTTGGGGAACAATAAAGTGATCTTGAATCTTGAGACTGATAGCTAACTATGACATCTAGCCTCCGAGCTTGTAGCTCCCACATTTACCGGACTTGTCAGAGTGAAGCCGCTTCAGTGAAACACGTTGCTAATAAGTTAACACTTACTAGACAACGCTATGCAGTATGTGTTCTTCTCAGTTTTCACAAGAGTAATTATCAGAACCTAACATCATGTCAACACAAATATACATCATTGCGGCACGTTAGCTTAACCAGCTATATTGTTTACACTCGCATACTAATACCTGAACTAGACAGCACTCGCTACTAGCGTTAGCTCCATGCTAACATAAGTAGCGCTGTTTTTCAAATGAAATTCACAAGGTTCACAGTGATGAAAAACTTACCGCGATGGGTCCAAGTATGAGGAAATATGCCTGTCGCTCCAATTGGTGTAAGAAAACAGTATGTTGATGGAAGGCATCATTACACAAATGAGCTAGAACAAAAAAACGATCTTGAATCTTGAGATTGACAGCTAACTATGACATCTAGCCTCCGAGCTAATAGCTACCACATTTACCGCACTTGTCAGGATGAAAAGGCTCCAGTGAAACTCGTTGCTAAAAAGTTACCACTTACTAGACAACGCTATGCAGTATGTGTTCTTCCCAGTTTTCACAAGAGTAATTATCAGAACCTAACATCATGTCAACACAAATATACATCATCGCGGCACATTAGCTTAACCAGCTATATTGTTTACACTTGCAAACTAATACCTGAACTAGACAGCACTCGCTACTAGCGTTAGCTCCATGCTAACATAAGTAGCGCTGTTTTTTAAATTAATTCACAAGGTTCACAATGATACAATCTTACCGTGATGGGTCCAAGTATGAGGAAATATGCCTGTCGCTCCGATTGGTGTAAGAAAACAGTATGTTGATGGAAGGCATCATTACACAAATAAGCTAGAACAAAAAACAATTTCCCCTTGGGGAATAATAAAGTGATCTTGAATCTTGAGACTGATAGCTAACTATGACATCTAGCCTCCGAGTTTGTAGCTACCACATTTACCAGACTTGTCAGAGTGAAGCCGCTTCAGTGAAACACGTTGCTAATAAGTTACCACTTACTAGACAACGCTATGCAGTATGTGTTCTTCTCAGTTTTCACAAGAGTAATTATCAGAACCTAACATCATGTTAACACAAATATACATCATTGCGGCACGTTCGCTTAACCAGCTATATCGTTTACACTCTCATACTAATACCTGAACTAGACAGCAATCGCTACTAGGGTTAGCTCCATGCTAACATAAGTAGCGCTGTTTTTAAAATTAATTCACAAGGTTCACAATGATACAAACTTACCGCGATGGGTCCAAGTATGAGGAAATATGCCTGTCGCTCCGATTGGTGTAAGAAAACAGTATGTTGATGGAAGGCATCATTACACAAATAAGCTAGAACAAAAAACAATTTCCACTTGGGGAATAATAAAGTGATCTTGAATCTTGAGACTGATAGCTAACTATGACATCTAGCCTCCGAGCTTGTAGCTACCACATTTACCGGACTTGTCAGAGTGAAGCCGCTTCAGTGAAACACGTTGCTAATAAGTTAACACTTACTAGACAACGCTATGCAGTATGTGTTCTTCTCAGTTTTCACAAGAGTAATTATCAGAACCTAACATCATGTCAACACAAATATACATCATCGCGGCACGTTAGCTTAACCAGCTATATTGTTTACACTTGCATACTAATACCTGAACTAGACAGCACTCGCTACTAGCGTTAGCTCCATGCTAACATAAGTAGCGCTGTTTTTAAAATTAATTCACAAGGTTCACAATGATACAATCTTACCGTGATGGGTCCAAGTATGAGGAAATATGCCTGTCGCTCCAATTGGTGTAAGAAAACAGTATGTTGATGGAAGGCATCATTACACAAATAAGCTAGAACAAAAAAACTATTTCCCCTTGGGGAACAATAAAGTGATCTTGAATCTTGAGATTGACAGCTAACTATGACATCTAGCCTCCGAACTTGTAGCTACCACATTTACCGGACTTGTCAGAGTGAAGCCGCTTCAGTGAAACACGTTGCTAATAAGTTAACACTCACTAGACAACGTAATGCAGTATGTGTTCTTCTCAGTTTTCACAAGAGTAATTATCAGAACCTAACATCATGTCAACACAAATATACATCATCGCGGCACGTTAGCATAACCAGGTATATTGTTTACACTCGCATACTAATACCTGAACTAGACAGCACTCGCTACTAGCGTTAGCTCCATGCTAACATAAGTAGCGCTGTTTTTAAAATTAATTCACAAGGTTCACAATGATACAAACTTACCGTGATGGGTCCAAGTATGAGGAAATATGCCTGTCGCTCCGATTGGTGTAAGAAAACAGTATGTTGATGGAAGGGATCATTACGCAAATAAGCTAGAACAAAAAAACGATCCTGAATCTTGAGATTTACAGCTAACTATGACATCTATCCTCCGAAGTTGTAGCTGCCACATTTACCGGACTTGTCAGAATGAAGCCGCTTCAGTAAAACACATTGCTAATAAGTTACCACTTACTAGACAACGCTATGCAGTATGTGTTCTTCTCAGTTTTCACAAGAGTAATTATCAGAACCTAACATCATGTCAACACAAATATACATCATCGCGGCACGTTCGCTTAACCAGCTATATTGTTTACACTTGCATACTAATACCTGAACTAGACAGCACTCGCTACTAGCGTTAGCTCCATGCTAACATAAGTAGCGCTGTTTTTCAAATGAAATTCACAAGGTTCACAGTGATAAAAAACTTACCGTGATGGGTCCAAGTATGAGGAAATATGCCTGTCGCTCCGTTTGGTGTAAGAAAACAGTATGTTGATGGAAGGCATCATTACACAAATAAGCTAGAACAAAAAACAATTTCCACTTGGGGAATAATAAAGTGATCTTGAATCTTGAGACTGATAGCTAACTATGACATCTAGCCTCCGAGTTTGTAGCTACCACATTTACCAGACTTGTCAGAGTGAAGCCGCTTCAGTGAAACACGTTGCTAATAAGTCAACACTTACTAGACAACGCTATGCAGTATGTGTTCTTCCCAGTTTTCACAAGAGTAATTATCAGAACCTAACATCATGTCAACACAAATATACATCATTGCGGCACGTTCGCTTAACCAGCTATATCGTTTACACTCTCATACTAATACCTGAACTAGACAGCAATCGCTACTAGCGTTAGCTCCATGCTAACATAAGTAGCGCTGTTTTTAAAATTAATTCACAAGGTTCACAATGATACAAACTTACCGTGATGGGTCCAAGTATGAGGAAATATGCCTGTCGCTCCGATTGGTGTAAGAAAACAGTATGTTGATGGAAGGGATCATTACGCAAATAAGCTAGAACAAAAAAAACAATCCTGAATCTTGAGATTGACAGCTAACAATGACATCTATCCTCCGAAGTTGTAGCTGCACATTACCGGACTTGTCAGAATGAAGCCGCTTCAGTAAAACACATTGCTAATAAGTTACCACTACTAGACAACGCTATGCAGTATGTGTTCTTCTCAGTTTTCACAAGAGTAATTATCAGAACCTAACATCATGTCAACACAAATATACATCATCGCGGCACGTTCGCTTAACCAGGTATATCGTTTACACTCGCATACTAATACCTGAACGAGACAACACTCGCTACTAGCGTTAGCTCCATGCTAACATAAGTAGCGCTGTTTTTCAAATGAAATTCACAAGGTTCACAGTGATAAAAAACTTACCGTGATGGGTCCAAGTATGAGGAAATATGCCTGTGGCTCCAATTGGTGTAAGAAAACAGTATGTTGATGGAAGGCATCATTACACAAATGAGCTAGAACAAAAAAACGATCTTGAATCTTGAGATTGACAGCTAACTATGACATCTAGCCTCTGAGTTTGTAGCTACCACATTTACCAGACTTGTCAGAGTGAAGCCGCTTCAGTGAAACACATTGCTAAAAGTTACCACTTACTAGACAACGCTATGCAGTATGTGTTCTTCCCAGTTTTCACAAGAGTAATTATCAGAACCTAACATCATGTCAACACAAATATACATCATCGCGGCACATTAGCTTAACCAGCTATATTGTTTACACTTGCATACTAATACCTGAACTAGACAGCACTCGCTACTAGCGTTAGCTCCATGCTAACATAAGTAGCGCTGTTTTTAAAATTAATTCACAAGGTTCACAATGATACAATCTTACCGTGATGGGTCCAAGTATGAGGAAATATGCCTGTTGCTCCGATTGGTGTAAGAAAACAGTATGTTGATGGAAGGGATCATTACGCAAATAAGCTAGAACAAAAAAACGATCCTGAATCTTGAGATTGACAGCTAACAATGACATCTATCCTCCGAAGTTGTAGCTGCCACATTTACCGGACTTGTCAGAATGAAGCCGCTTCAGTAAAACACATTGCTAATAAGTTACCACTTACTAGACAACGCTATGCAGTATGTATTCTTCTCAGTTTTCACAAGAGTAATTATCAGAACCTAACATCATGTCAACACAAATATACATCATCGCGGCACATTAGCTTAACCAGCTATATTGTTTACACTTGCATACTAATACCTGAACTAGACAGCACTCGCTACTAGCGTTAGCTCCATGCTAACATAAGTAGCGCTGTTTTTAAAATTAATTCACAAGGTTCACAGTGATAAAAAACTTACCGCGATGGGTCCAAGTATGAGGAAAAATACCTGTTGCTCCGATTTGTTTCAGAAAACAGTATGTTGATGGAAGGCATCATTACACAAATAAGCTAGAACAAAAAACAATTTCCCCTTGGGGAATAATAAAGTGATCTTGAATCTTGAGACTGATAGCTAACAATGACATCTAGCCTCCGAGTTTGTAGCTACCACATTTACCAGACTTGTCAGAGTGAAGCCGCTTCAGTGAAACACGTTGCTAATAAGTTAACACTTACTAGACAACGCTATGCAGTATGTGTTCTTCTCAGTTTTCACAAGAGTAATTATCAGAAACCTAACATCATGTCAACACAAATATACATCATTGCGGCACGTTCGCTTAACCAGCTATTTCGTTTACACTCTCATACTAATACCTGAACTAGACAGCAATCGCTACTAGCGTTAGCTCCATGCTAACATAAGTAGCGCTGTTTTTAAAATTAATTCACAAGGTTCACAATAATACAAACTTACCGTGATGGGTCCAAGTATGAGGAAATATGCCTGTCGCTCCGATTGGTGTAAGAAAACAGTATGTTGATGGAAGGCATCATTACACAAATAAGCTAGAACAAAAAAAAATTTCCCCTTGGGGAACAATAAAGTGATCTTGAATCTTGAGATTGACAGCTAACTATGACATCTAGCCTCCGAGTTTGTAGCTACCACATTTACCAGACTTGTCAGAGTGAAGCCGCTTCAGTGAAACACGTTGCTAATAAGTTACCACTTACTAGACAACGCTATGCAGTATGTATTCTTCTCAGTTTTCACAAGAGTAATTATCAGAACCTAACATCATGTCAACACAAATATACATCATCGCGGCACATTAGCTTAACCAGCTATATTGTTTACACTTGCATACTAATACCTGAACTAGACAGCACTCGCTACTAGCGTTAGCTCCATGCTAACATAAGTATGCGCTGTTTTTAAAATTAATTCACAAGGTTCACAATGATACAAACTTACCGTGATGGGTCCAAGTATGAGGAAATATGCCTGTCGCTCCGATTGGTGTAAGAAAACAGTATGTTGATGGAAGGGATCATTACGCAAATAAGCTAGAACAAAAAAACAATCCTGAATCTTGAGATTGACAGCTAACAATGACATCTATCCTCCGAAGTTGTAGCTGCCACATTTACCGGACTTGTCAGAATGAAGCCGCTTCAGTAAAACACATTGCTAATAAGTTACCACTTACTAGACAACGCTATGCAGTATGTGTTCTTCTCAGTTTTCACAAGAGTAATTATCAGAACCTAACATCATGTCAACACAAATATACATCATCGCGGCACGTTCGCTTAACCAGTATATCGTTTACACTCGCATACTAATACCTGAACGAGACAACACTCGCTACTAGTGTTAGCTCCATGCTAACATAAGTAGCGCTGTTTTTCAAATGAAATTCACAAGGTTCACAGTGATAAAAAACTTACCGTGATGGGTCCAAGTATGAGGAAATATGCCTGTGGCTCCAATTGGTGTAAGAAAACAGTATGTTGATGGAAGGCATCATTACACAAATGAGCTAGAACAAAAAAACGATCTTGAATCTTGAGATTGACAGCTAACTATGACATCTAGCCTCTGAGTTTGTAGCTACCACATTTACCAGACTTGTCAGAGTGAAGCCGCTTCAGTGAAACACATTGCTAAAAAGTTACCACTTACTAGACAACGCTATGCAGTATGTGTTCTTCCCAGTTTTCACAAGAGTAATTATCAGAACCTAACATCATGTCAACACAAATATACATCATCGCGGCACATTAGCTTAACCAGCTATATTGTTTACACTTGCATACTAATACCTGAACTAGACAGCACTCGCTACTAGCGTTAGCTCCATGCTAACATAAGTAGCGCTGTTTTTAAAATTAATTCACAAGGTTCACAATGATACAATCTTACCGTGATGGGTCCAAGTATGAGGAAATATGCCTGTTGCTCCGATTGGTGTAAGAAAACAGTATGTTGATGGAAGGGATCATTACGCAAATAAGCTAGAACAAAAAAACGATCCTGAATCTTGAGATTGACAGCTAACAATGACATCTATCCTCCGAAGTTGTAGCTGCCACATTTACCGGACTTGTCAGAATGAAGCCGCTTCAGTAAAACACATTGCTAATAAGTTACCACTTACTAGACAACGCTATGCAGTATGTATTCTTCTCAGTTTTCACAAGAGTAATTATCAGAACCTAACATCATGTCAACACAAATATACATCATCGCGGCACGTTAGCTTAACCAGCTATATTGTTTACACTTGCATACTAATACCTGAACTAGACAGCACTCGCTACTAGCGTTAGCTCAATGCTAACATAAGTAGCGCTGTTTTTCAAATGAAATTCACAAGGTTCACAATGATACAATCTTACCGCGATGGGTCCAAGTATGAGGAAAAATACCTGTTGCTCCGATTTGTTTCAGAAAACAGTATGTTGATGGAAGGCATCATTACACAAATAAGCTAGAACAAAAAACAATTTCCCCTTGGGGAATAATAAAGTGATCTTGAATCTTGAGACTGATAGCTAACAATGACATCTAGCCTCCGAGTTTGTAGCTACCACATTTACCAGACTTGTCAGAATGAAGCCGCTTCAGTAAAACACATTGCTAATAAGTTACCACTTACTAGACAACGCTATGCAGTATGTGTTCTTCTCAGTTTTCACAAGAGTAATTATCAGAACCTAACATCATGTCAACACAAATATACATCATCGCGGCACGTTCGCTTAACCAGGTATATCGTTTACACTCGCATACTAATACCTGAACGAGACAACACTCGCTACTAGCGTTAGCTCCATGCTAACATAAGTAGCGCTGTTTTTCAAATGAAATTCACAAGGTTCACAGTGATGAAAAACTTACCGCGATGGGTCCAAGTATGAGGAAATATGCCTGTCGCTCCGATTGGTGTAAGAAAACAGTATGTTGATGGAAGGCATCATTACACAAATGAGCTAGAACAAAAAAACGATCTTGAATCTTGAGATTGACAGCTAACTATGACATCTAGCCTCTGAGTTTGTAGCTACCACATTTACCAGACTTGTCAGAGTGAAGCCGCTTCAGTGAAACACATTGCTAAAAAGTTACCACTTACTAGACAACGCTATGCAGTATGTGTTCTTCCCAGTTTTCACAAGAGTAATTATCAGAACCTAACATCATGTCAACACAAATATACATCATCGCGGCACGTTAGCATAACCAGGTATATTGTTTACACTCGCATACTAATACCTGAACTAGACAGCACTCGCTACTAGCGTTAGCTCCATGCTAACATAAGTAGCGCTGTTTTTAAAATTAATTCACAAGGTTCACAATGATACAAACTTACCGTGATGGGTCCAAGTATGAGGAAATATGCCTGTCGCTCGATTGGTGTAAGAAAAACAGTATGTTGATGGAAGGGATCATTACGCAAATAAGCTAGAACAAAAAAACAATCCTGAATCTTGAGATTGACAGCTAACAATGACATCTATCCTCCGAAGTTGTAGCTGCCACATTTACCGGACTTGTCAGAATGAAGCCGCTTCAGTAAAACACATTGCTAATAAGTTACCACTTACTAGACAACGCTATGCAGTATGTGTTCTTCCCAGTTTTCACAAGAGTAATTATCAGAACCTAACATCATGTCAACACAAATATACATCATCGCGGCACATTAGCTTAACCAGCTATATTGTTTACACTTGCATACTAATACCTGAACTAGACAGCACTCGCTACTAGCGTTAGCTCCATGCTAACATAAGTAGCGCTGTTTTTAAAATTAATTCACAAGGTTCACAATGATACAATCTTACCGTGATGGGTCCAAGTATGAGGAAATATGCCTGTCTCTCCGATTGGTGTAAGAAAACAGTATGTTGATGGAAGGCATCATTACACAAATAAGCTAGAACAAAAAACTATTTCCCCTTGGGGAATAATAAAGTGATCTTGAATCTTGAGACTGATAGCTAACTATGACATCTAGCCTCCGAGTTTGTAGCTACCACATTTACCCAGACTTGTCAGAGTGAAGCCGCTTCAGTGAAACACGTTGCTAATAAGTTAACTCTTACTAGACAACGCTATGCAGTATGTGTTCTTCCCAGTTTTCACAAGAGTAATTATCAGAACCTAACATCATGTCAACACAAATATACATCATCACGGCACATTAGCTTAACCAGCTATATTGTTTACACTTGCATACTAATACCTGAACTAGACAGCACTCGCTACTAGCGTTAGCTCCATGCTAACATAAGTAGCGCTGTTTTTAAAATTAATTCACAAGGTTCACAATGATACAAACTTACCGTGATGGGTCCAAGTATGAGGAAATATGCCTGTCGCTCCGATTGGTGTAAGAAAACAGTATGTTGATGGAAGGCATCATTACACAAATAAGCTAGAACAAAAAACAATTTCCACTTGGGGAATAATAAAGTGATCTTGAATCTTGAGACTGATAGCTAACTATGACATCTAGCCTCCGAGTTTGTAGCTACCACATTTACCAGACTTGTCAGAGTGAAGCCGCTTCAGTGAAACACGTTGCTAATAAGTTAACTCTTACTAGACAACGCTATGCAGTATGTGTTCTTCTCAGTTTTCACAAGAGTAATTATCAGAACCTAACATCATGTCAACACAAATATACATCATCGCGGCACATTAGCTTAACCAGCTATATTGTTTACACTTGCATACTAATACCTGAACTAGACAGCACTCGCTACTAGCGTTAGCTCCATGCTAACATAAGTAGCGCTGTTTTTAAATTAATTCACAAGGTTCACAATGATACAAACTTACCGTGATGGGTCCAAGTATGAGGAAATATGCCTGTCGCTCCGATTGGTGTAAGAAAACAGTATGTTGATGGAAGGCATCATTACACAAATAAGCTAGAACAAAAAACAATTTCCACTTGGGGAATAATAAAGTGATCTTGAATCTTGAGACTGATAGCTAACTATGACATCTAGCCTCCGAGTTTGTAGCTACCACATTTACCAGACTTGTCAGAGTGAAGCCGCTTCAGTGAAACACGTTGCTAATAAGTTAACACTTACTAGACAACGCTATGCAGTATGTGTTCTTCTCAGTTTTCACAAGAGTAATTATCAGAACCTAACATCATGTCAACACAAATATACATCATCGCGGCACGTTCGCTTAACCAGGTATATCGTTTACACTCGCATACTAATACCTGAACGAGACAACACTCGCTACTAGCGTTAGCTCCATGCTAACATAAGTAGCGCTGTTCTTCAAATTAAATTCACAAGGTTCACAGTGATAAAAAACTTACCGTGATGGGTCCAAGTATGAGGAAATATGCCTGTGGCTCCAATTGGTGTAAGAAAACAGTATGTTGATGGAAGGCATCATTACACAAATGAGCTAGAACAAAAAAACAGATCTTGAATCTTGAGATTGACAGCTAACTATGACATCTAGCCTCTGAGTTTGTAGCTACCACATTTACCAGACTTGTCAGAGTGAAGCCGCTTCAGTGAAACACATTGCTAAAAAGTTTACCACTTACTAGACAACGCTATGCAGTATGTGTTCTTCCCAGTTTTCACAAGAGTAATTATCAGAACCTAACATCATGTCAACACAAATATACATCATCGCGGCACATTAGCTTAACCAGCTATATTGTTTACACTTGCAAACTAATACCTGAACTAGACAGCACTCGCTACTAGCGTTAGCTCCATGCTAACATAAGTAGCGCTGTTTTTAAAATTAATTCACAAGGTTCACAATGATACAATCTTACCGTGATGGGTCCAAGTATGAGGAAATATGCCTGTCTCTCCGATTGGTGTAAGAAAACAGTATGTTGATGGAAGGCATCATTACACAAATAAGCTAGAACAAAAAACTATTTCCCCTTGGGGAATAATAAAGTGATCTTGAATCTTGAGACTGATAGCTAACTATGACATCTAGCCTCCGAGTTTGTAGCTACCACATTTACCAGACTTGTCAGAGTGAAGCCGCTTCAGTGAAACACGTTGCTAATAAGTTAACTCTTACTAGACAACGCTATGCAGTATGTGTTCTTCCCAGTTTTCACAAGAGTAATTATCAGAACCTAACATCATGTCAACACAAATATACATCATCGCGGCACATTAGCTTAACCACTATATTGTTTACACTTGCATACTAATACCTGAACTAGACAGCACTCGCTACTAGCGTTAGCTCCATGCTAACATAAGTAGCGCTGTTTTTAAAATTAATTCACAAGGTTCACAATGATACAAACTTACCGTGATGGGTCCAAGTATGAGGAAATATGCCTGTCGCTCCGATTGGTGTAAGAAAAACAGTATGTTGATGGAAGGCATCATTACACAAATAAGCTAGAACAAAAAACAATTTCCACTTGGGGAATAATAAAGTGATCTTGAATCTTGAGACTGATAGCTAACTATGACATCTAGCCTCCGAGTTTGTAGCTACCACATTTACCAGACTTGTCAGAGTGAAGCCGCTTCAGTGAAACACGTTGCTAATAAGTTAACTCTTACTAGACAACGCTATGCAGTATGTGTTCTTCTCAGTTTTCACAAGAGTAATTATCAGAACCTAACATCATGTCAACACAAATATACATCATCGCGGCACATTAGCTTAACCAGCTATATTGTTTACACTTGCATACTAATACCTGAACTAGACAGCAATCGCTACTAGCGTTAGCTCCATGCTAACATAAGTAGCGCTGTTTTTAAAATTAATTCACAAGGTTCACAATGATACAAACTTACCGTGATGGGTCCAAGTATGAGGAAATATGCCTGTCGCTCCGATTGGTGTAAGAAAACAGTATGTTGATGGAAGGCATCATTACACAAATAAGCTAGAACAAAAAACAATTTCCACTTGGGGAATAATAAAGTGATCTTGAATCTTGAGACTGATAGCTAACAATGACATCTAGCCTCTGAGTTTGTAGCTACCACATTTACCAGACTTGTCAGAGTGAAGCCGCTTCAGTGAAACACATTGCTAAAAAGTTACCACTTACTAGACAACGCTATGCAGTATGTGTTCTTCCCAGTTTTCACAAGAGTAATTATCAGAACCTAACATCATGTCAACACAAATATACATCATCGCGGCACATTAGCTTAACCAGCTTATTGTTTACACTTGCATACTAATACCTGAACTAGACAGCACTTGCTACTAGCGTTAGCTCCAATGCTAACATAAGTAGCGCTGTTTTTAAAATTAATTCACAAGGTTCACAATGATACAATCTACCGTGATGGGTCCAAGTATGAGGAAATATGCCTGTTGCTCCGATTGGTGTAAGAAAACAGTATGTTGATGGAAGGCATCATTACACAAATAAGCTAGAACAAAAAAACGATCTTGAATCTTGAGATTGACAGCTAACTATGACATCTAGCCTCCGAAGTTGTAGCTGCCACATTTACCGGACTTGTCAGAATGAAGCCGCTTCAGTAAAACACATTGCTAATAAGTTACCACTTACTAGACAACGCTATGCAGTATGTATTCTTCCAGTTTTCACAAGAGTAATTATCAGAACCTAACATCATGTCAACACAAATATACATCATCGCGGCACAATAGCTTAACCAGCTATATTTTTACACTTGCATACTAATACCTGAACTAGACAGCACTCGCTACTAGCGTTAGCTCCATGCTAACATAAGTAGCGCTGTTTTTAAAATTAATTCACAAGGTTCACAGTGATAAAAAACTTACCGCGATGGGTCCAAGTATGAGGAAAAATACCTGTTGCTCCGATTTGTTTCAGAAAACAGTATGTTGATGGAAGGCATCATTACACAAATGAGCTAGAACAAAAAAACGATCTTGAATCTTGAGATTGACAGCTAACTATGACATCTAGCCTCCGAGTTTGTAGCTACCACATTTACCAGACTTGTCAGAGTGAAGCCGCTTCAGTGAAACACGTTGCTAAAAAGTTACCACTTACTAGACAACGCTATGCAGTATGTGTTCTTCCCAGTTTTCACAAGAGTAATTATCAGAACCTAACATCATGTCAACACAAATATACATCATCGCGGCACATTAGCTTAACCAGCTAATTGTTTACACTTGCATACTAATACCTGAACTAGACAGCACTCGCTACTAGCGTTAGCTCCATGCTAACATAAGTAGCGCTGTTTTTAAAATTAATTCACAAGGTTTCACAATGATACAATCTTACCGTGATGGGTCCAAGTATGAGGAAATATGCCTGTCGCTCCCGATTGGTGTAAGAAAACAGTATGTTGATGGAAGGCATCATTACACAAATAAGCTAGAACAAAAAACAATTTCCACTTGGGAATAATAAAGTGATCTTGAATCTTGAGACTGATAGCTAACTATGACATCTAGCCTCCGAGTTTGTAGCTACCACATTTACCAGACTTGTCAGAGTGAAGCCGCTTCAGTGAAACACGTTGCTAATAAGTTAACACTTACTAGACAACGTAATGCAGTATGTGTTCTTCTCAGTTTTCACAAGAGTAATTATCAGAACCTAACATCATGTCAACACAAATATACATCATCGCGGCACGTTCGCTTAACCAGCTATATCGTTTACACTTGCATACTAATACCTGAACTAGACAGCACTCGCTACTAGCGTTAGCTCCATGCTAACATAAGTAGCGCTGTTTTTAAAATTAATTCACAAGGTTCACAATGATACAAACTTACCGTGATGGGTCCAAGTATGAGGAAATATGCCTGTCGCTCCGATTGGTGTAAGAAAACAGTATGTTGATGGAAGGTATCATTGCACAAATGAGCTAGAACAAAAAACAATTTCCCCTTGGGGAACAATAAAGAGATCTTGAATCTTGAGATTGACAGCTAACAATGACATCTAGCCTCCGAAGTTGTAGCTACCACATTTACCGGACTTGTCAGAGTGAAGCCGCTTCAGTGAAACACGTTGCTAATAAGTTAACACTTACTAGACAACGCTATGCAGTATGTGTTCTTCTCAGTTTTCACAAGAGTAATTATCAGAACCTAACATCATGTCAACACAAATATACATCATTGCGGCACGTTCGCTTAACCAGCTATATCGTTTACACTCTCATACTAATACCTGAACTAGACAGCAATCGCTACTAGCGTTAGCTCCATGCTAACATAAGTAGCGCTGTTTTTAAAATTAATTCACAAGGTTCACAATGATACAAACTTACCGTGATGGGTCCAAGTATGAGGAAATATGCCTGTCGCTCCGATTGGTGTAAGAAAACAGTATGTTGATGGAAGGCATCATTACACAAATAAGCTAGAACAAAAAACAATTTCCCCTTGGGGAATAATAAAGTGATCTTGAATCTTGAGACTGATAGCTAACTATGACATCTAGCCTCCGAGTTTGTAGCTACCACATTTACCAGACTTGTCAGAGTGAAGCCGCTTCAGTGAAACACGTTGCTAATAAGTTACCACTTACTAGACAACGCTATGCAGTATGTGTTCTTCTCAGTTTTCACAAGAGTAATTATCAGAACCTAACATCATGTCAACACAAATTTACATCTTCGCGGCACGTTAGTTTAACCAGGTATATTGTTTACACTCGCATACTAATACCTGAACTAGAGCACTGTCAGTGGCACTCGCTACTAGTGATAGCTCCACGCTTACTCAAGTAGTGATCTTTTTAAAATGAATTGACATGGTTCACAATGATATAAAACTTACCACATTTACCAGCATCATGTGTTGATCGTTAATGAAGTGCATAGGTGAATTAGTCGTACATCATGTTCAGGAAATGACACTAATCGGAGAATGAATGTGTGTGACACTGTGCGTTTTGAAAGAGCAGTGGTTTGACCGGTCCATTCTTCCGGTCATCAACTGAAAGCGTAAAAAAAAACAAAAAAAAAAAAAAAACACTATGCTGTCCATTGTTTATGTTGTAGTGTACTTAAATGTTTAACGTTGTTGATGCGATGACGTATGAGTCATCGCATCATGAACATAAGTACAGTAACCAATCCTGCTCCACTTTCTCTCCAATGGACAGTACATGAACACAGTATGCTTTGGAAAAACACCATTTACTCTTATCTGATCTTGGATACAACCATTCTCAACCATGTACTGCTTCAAAGAGTCCTCCACATTTCATGTGGTGAAGACCTTTCAGATGGACCTCACCCCAGTCCTCTCCTCTGAACCTCCCTGTTCCACATTCTCCCCTGTGATGATTGACTTGCCATGTCTGCCAGCAATAATTTTCCCAAAATGCACAGTGAATAATTCGGTCATATAATAATTTAAACTATACTGGTTATCTAGGTATTTGTGGTCTCACTGGTTTAATTATTCCTATCTGATGCCTTCGCTGGTCTCTTGAATACATTACACATCTTGCTAATGCAGTTTTTCAATATAAATAATATTTAGAAATCAATCACTTGGGATCAAGTGGCTGTTCCTACACTTCCACCTAATTTCACTTACCTGTCACCTTCCCGTCTGTCGTGATTCTTTCTCTCTCTTCTTTTCTATCTCTCCATCCTCACATCTGAATGACGAGAACTTTGTGTTAAGGAAGTTTCAAAAATACAGAAGCCAAATCACATACAAATACATGAAATTTTAATTTTAACTGATATCATCAGTTACTGGTTGGACCCTACATCTGATCAAATACATCTTAACTCAACAGTATCAATCCTAAATTTGAAAATTTATCTGTTTTATGATTAACCATCTAGTTTAAAAACTCTTGAGTACTCAATTCTGATTGGTCGATCACCAATGTTCCGCTGTCCCAGGCAACCAACAGCACCCATGGTCCACAGAATACACCTCATAACCGACAGGCTCATTTTACACAAATAAAATCTCTTACAACCATTATTTTGTGCCACATAATTGAATAATTTAGTTGTAGGATAATGTATAGGGAGCTGATGATTATAGAAAAGATAACCTGCGATAGGGGAATGGAACCTTGATCCATTGAATTAACTTACCGTCTGCTTGTTTCTTTTTTTGTTTTTTGTTTTTTGTTTTTGCCAGAACTCAAAATCATATTTCGTAGTAAGAGTAAGGAGTAAAAAAAACAAAAAAACAAAACAAAAATGAAGCAGTTTGAGTGAACAATAATCAATAATGTGCTCAGGTAATAGTTTTTTATGCTTGTACAATACACTTATGTGTGAATTTACATCATTTTTGCCTTGACTCCCTCAAACTGTTTTTCCTCAGAGCTGGATGATGCTCTGCACTGCTCAGTCTATCGATCAACTTTGTCTCTACACTCCGCGTACAGTAAAATGAGAAGGGATTCAAACTGAATGTTTATAGCTACGTCCATAATTACACCGGTGATATAACAGTGTAAACTTATCCTTGCATGTTTGCATGTTTGTTTAATAGCCAGCGTTAATATTATTATGTCATTTAACTGTTATCTCTCCACTCCCTGACTCTTTGTTAGAAACTGAGATTGATATAGGCATTAAAGAAGTTGAGACGATGGCTATTATACAATCATGTTAACATGCTATGCTAAATTTATACTGCTGTAACTTACCTTCATAGTTATGGATAGGGCTTCAAACATACAGTCTAACTTCCTTCTCCTCTTAAAAACAAAGTGGACTTCCCTTTGCAAATAGGGCTATGATTAGGTATAATTAAGAGTTGAAAAGATGTTTTGTGGCAACTGCCTATCAATTCTGTTGAGAAGTAGAAGAGTAGTTCAGAGAATGAATGTATTAAATACTATAACACTTATATTAGATCATATGAATAAACGTGTAGTTCCAAGTCCTACACGTTTCTTTGCCCATCCTTTTACAAGAAGTCGATTTTCATAGTTTGTAAGGAGACATGCTACAGCATGTAATTGGTTAATGTTGACTAGAAGTCAGAGTAGGACTTCTGTGTTGAAGAACTTCCTTCCTTTACTCTGTGAAAGAGGCTCAACATGCACAGGGATGGATTAGTGGAAGTTGCTCCATGTTGTGATGCTGCTGCTGACTGTGGACTCTTGATTCGATATCTGTCTGTAACGTCCCGCTGCTTTAGGCCCAGTGACACATCATTACAGAATAAGAACATCTCTATTATCTATATAAATAAATTGAATTAAAGGGCACATTTTGAGTAACTTCTAATAGATTTATAATAATTAATAAAATAATTTAACAAAATCACCACATATGTACACATACACACACATAAACACACTTACACGCACACACATGGCAGGACACTGAGGCTTGAGACAAGGAAGACGCTACCTTATGATACTTAATGGAAACAGGTTTATTTCCCTAAAAATTTGTCCTGTATTTTATCATAATTATAGTCAACCAACTACGGGTAACATCCTTAGTTATTCAATGATCATGACATTTCAAGAAAAAGTATCAGTACCAGTGATACTAGCCCTGTATTTACTTGGTATCGGCTCCATACCTAAATTCCCACCCATATCAAATAAAGTCCTTTAACAGTTGTCGCTCTCTCTCAGACTCGGGCTTACAAGCATCATCTATTTCTAAAGAACCAAATAGCTACAAACACGGGTATGTGGACTTACTGTAAAGTTAACCACTGTGTTGTATTTACTAGATGCTTGACACAAAGATATGACGCTGATGTTCCACTTTTGTGTCCTCTGCCCGCTGGAATGTAAAATATCATTTACACATACATAATGTAATGTATGTGCAACGTAATGATGCTGAGTAACACTAGGCTAACGATAAACAGAGCGACACCGGAAGTAAATGAACTGGCTGAGAAGTACGGAAGTACGTCTTTGCTGTAAAATGAGTTTGGACAGTGAACAGCCAATCAGAATTTGAAAAACAATCTGAAAAACATTAAGAGGGAAAAACTGTTGTTAATACACACTTAGGTGTATTGTGAGCACATGAAAAACCCATTATTGATTATTGTTCGCTCAAACTGTTTAGTTTTTTTTTGCTTCATTGTAACTTTTGCACAAAATATAATTTTAAGTTCTTGCAAAAAAGTTTTTGTGCTCAAAATTTCACCATAGTCATCAGACGTTGGTGCTTCAGTGTGTAATCAAGGGGAATAATTTTCCAATTATTTTTTTTCATTTTGACAAACTGTATTAACACATTGGACCTAAAAGTAGGAAATGTTAGATTTTTCACTGTAAAAAAAAAAAAAAATTCTAACTTGCTACAATGTAAATCTGAAGTGTAAATTTCAAAAGCTTAGCAAACAACAAAGGTGTTTTTGTCCTAACTATTTCCACTAAAATGCAGAAAATACATCAGACATTTTTGTACAGTTTAGTACAACACAAAATCTAACTCCAAGCTAAGTTCAAACTAAGCTTTGTATTGGTTTATTAAAAGATGTTTGTGAAATTTGCTCAGTTAAAGTTGTGTTTTTACTGTAGTGTCTCTTCTCCTGTTTTACTACTAGTGAGGAATTATTCTACAATATTCACTCATCATGACAATAAAATAGTTGATTAAGTCGATCTACTGCAGTAGAAAACGTTGTAAACACCCGGTTATGTCTCTTAGGTGTGTGGCTCCTCCCTCTCCTGTGGGAATCACACCTGTGAGGTTGAGTGTCATGATGGCGTCTGTCCTCCATGTCCTCGCTCCGTCAGCAGATCCTGTCCCTGTGGAAAGACAAGTGAGTGAGGACACAACCCTCACAAACACACATCTGTCCTCATACTATAGACATGTCCCCATCATTCAGATTGTCCTCATATAGACGCTGTCAGAGTTTACTAAACTTTAACCAGATAGAAACTGACTAGAACAAGTTAAAACTCGACAGGTTACACATCACAGACTCTCATCATGACCCAGGTTTAATTTTTTTTAAGCATTGAAACAGCCGGTGGGGACAATGTTCCTGACCTGAAGTATCCAGATATATACAGCTACCTGATTAACTTTCCCTCGTCCTACTGCAGAGAGTCAAAGTATTCAACCAGGCCTATGATACTAATTATTAGAATTACTGTCACACTAATTATTGATGATACATGATTTTATTGTCAACAATATTTTGAGACCATTTTTTGACTAATATAATGATAATATGTCATCTTTCCAAAAGCAATAAACTGATTTATTTCTCAAGAGTATATTACAGTGTAATTGGAATGTGAAGAGCTTTTAAATGTCCTACATCATTTCTAGTGAACTCCACTCTCTGTGAGCTCACACCATCTTCTGCTGTTTGGTTTATATTTACTTTGTCGACCTCAGTGAGAGTTGACATTCAGGACGAAGGCTCCACTTCATCTCCAGCTGCAGTTCATTTATTTCCAGCTGGTTAAACTGGACCGGATGGTTGTGTCTCAGGTGTTAATTCGTTCAACTTACTCGTTGCCTCTACTTTCAAACTAATATGACAAACTGACTCGTCTGTGTTAATGGGCTCACTTTCATTTATTGTGCGATTAATTGATTGGTTATGGTGATGGTGATATGTCAATAGTTTTCTCAGATTCCTGTAGATTACTGCAATAAAACCAGAAATCAGAGAGGCCCCCATTTGTTTTTACACAACTTTTTCCCGTTAAGTAGGGACACCCTACATACTGTATGTGTTCTGTATTAACTCTATGGAGTCGACAGACGCGGCAGAGAGTCCAAATCACATGATCAATTTAAGATGACGTGGCAGCAAGACACAGCGTCACTGAATCTCTGTTTCAACTTTTGTAGAAAGTGGTAACTTCAAACTACAGACCCATTTTTAAACTGGTGATAGGACAAGTAAAACTCGACTTATTAAAAATAAATTGCCAAACGCTTTTTGTTAATCTTGCCATCATGTTGTTGCACGGAGAAACGGTGAAAGGGAAAAAACTAGTGGAGATCACTAGCCAGCTTCAAATGCTCAAAAGCAAAAAAATAAATAAAAAAAACATGACCAAATTTACATTATTATCACATTTTTACATTCAATATTAAGCTATTCCCATGTTATTTTTTTTTTTATCTGAAACATGTGCAGCAGTAGGGTGGCTGTGCAACTAGCATAAACATACCTGACATAAACAAACGTAAAGTTAGCAGCTGTACAGTTTGCTTCTCTTCTACTAATATTGCAGCATGCGCCTGGATTTCACCTGGCTCTAAGCCAGTTGCGGGGAACCTGACAGAGTCAGCGGCGGGTCTTAGCCACTGTCGTGCTATTGAGACAGCTCCTGTATCGCTGAGTGAGGGAAGTGCTGACTGTCTTCTGCCTCCATTTATCCCTTCACTAAAATATGTTGGATTCATGTTAATGTGTGTTTAAAGGAATTTAAATCCGTGGGGCGAAATTAAAAGAAAAATAAAACATATATAAATGTCTAATCAACCCAAGAATTTGTGTCCTCCCTGCAGTGATGGCTGTGCTGGACATCTTCAGATTTAGAAAGGAAATAATCTTGATGTGTTTTTCACCTGCTGCACTAAGTTTCCTTGGCCGACCACTGTGTCTATGCTCCTACTAAATCCCTGACTTAGTGTTGTAAGGATTGATGCTGGTTTGAAGGCCAAGGTGTAGTAACTAGGGATGCACCGATACATCGGCCGATATTCGCCTTATTAATTAGCACTGGCCAAAAAAGATGACATGACCAATGTTTGTTTTTTGATTGACATGTCACACGAGCGCTGTGCTGAAGAGAGACTCTCTCTCTCTCTCTTTGTTTTAGAAGTTGCAATTGACAGAAGGGAGTGCGCCATCTGTGCATTTTCCTTGATCAGCTGAAATGAAATGTCAGTTGTGTGGCGGAACTTCAGAGTCTCAGAGAAAGATTCATAATATGTAGTTTGCAATACATGTGCAATATTTCTAGAGGTGGTACTGTAAGAAAGGACTTCAACACATCAAATATCATAGCCGACCAAAAACAGACAACTGAAGAAAGTTCAAACCACCGCCAGTTAAGACTCAAGGCGCTTTTGTGTGTGTGTGTGTGTTTGTGTGTGTGTGTGTGTACACACACACAGGACATAGACTCATTGACCTACACCGTAGTGAGACGTTTATGGGTCAAAGACGTATAACGATTTTAAAAGTGGAAAAAAAAAAAAAAGCTGCTATTAATAATAATAAAAAAAAAAACAACAGTACAACATCAAATCAATGTCTAAAAACCTACAGCTACTGAATTGATTAACATGTCCAGTGTCTCTAAAAGAGGACATGTCCTGGGTAACAGAATACCTTCGTTATCCAGGAAGGACAAAACTATTTTTCCTTTATAATCAGGCACTAACTGGGTCTACTGTGTAAAACATTAGCTTAATCTTCAACACATCAATGTCATATTTCACATGAAATAGGTCATTTTAAAATGTAGAAAAATTATAAATGTGTTATTAGCCAGAAAGACACATCATGGCGATACATCACGTACCACTGAGCGAAAAGGTCAAAATATCAACATTTTAAGAGAGATTTACTGATATTGTTTTCTCTTTCGGGTCCTTTAGAATCTGTTGGCTGATACAAAACCCTGTAACATGAATGTCCAAATCCAAATATGGTCATATAGACACTTTATGTGTGAGACACAGGAAGGACATTTCAGAATCCAAAAACGGGGACAACAGTATTTCTTGAATATCTGAAAATGTAAATGAGCTTAGTGTTGTTACTATATTTGTAGGTGTCATTACAAACACCAACACAATTATGCCCCAGTGTATCATCAATGCCTTTATTAAGATTTTTGACATTTTTAGCATAATTTTGTACTGTTTTAGCCCGGATGTTATCTAGGAAGGACAGTTTTGTACTTTTGAGTTAAATAGGTCCCTAAATTTTCATTTCTTACAGTAAATACTCATATGAGTAAGTAAAGTGTGGGGAGAATTGAGTAACAAATTGTACTTTTTAAATTTTTTTATTTATTTTTACTACTATAAATATGTCTTGAACACCAGAATTGACATGTTTCGTCTTTGACCCTTATACATGTGCCTCATCAGTCTGACTCTGTAATAACACCACCCAAACACTAGTTGATGCCTGCAGACAATAGCAAAACAAATGACTATAACTTTATTTATTTAGTTATTTATTAACTTTGTTATTTACAACATATTTTATTTTCCCCATTGTTTTTACACTTAAAATAATATATAATGCATATGCACGTAGTGCTTAATATATATAATGCAGGTACTGAAAAAACTTCTCATTGTTCTTTATCAGACTAAAACCTGTTATTATACTGATGATTTCACTGATGTTATTTTTGACAAAAGAACTTCATAAGAATTATAGGTTAACTTAAAAGGTTGTTTTATTTTTGTTTAGAATTTGTGCACATTGAGATGATAGGATGACGAGATGAAGCACTTAAAAACAAAACACAGTCCAGTAATGTGTAAATAACAAAAATAAATAAATAAAAATCAGCATTGGTCAAATTGTTACTTTAAACATCAGTATCTGCACAGATTTCACAGTCGGTGAATCCCCAATAGTATCACCAAATACTAATGTGACGTTTTTCTTTTGTTCACTCACTTTGCATTTTGTAAATCAATAAAAATAGACAATCGTTATTAATATTCTTAGTTTACAGCATTTTTCACCCCCCACAGAGCACTGTTTGTTCCAAAGACAACGTATGGATTTTAAACAGAACTACAGTGAATAAGTTTCCTATGATTAAGATCAATACTCACATGGTCTGAGCAGCTTGTACTGGCTCATCTGGTTCTTCATGAGGCGGCGCTTCATTCATTCATTTTCTGTTGACACGAGAGTGAACAAAAAAATAAATAAATAAATAAAGTATAGCAACAATGTAATCAAATTACTTGCTGGGGAAGGGATTTAACAATTTAAGTTTGCTTATTAGAATATCACGATGGCTCATAGAAACAGTATTATTGCCATGTCTGTTGTCCTGTGTCTTTCACACAGGACAACAGGGTCCAGATGGACACAGTCAGTATTCATGATGTACATCCAGTTTTGGAGTTTGTCGGCTAAAAACAGCGTATTTTTGTCATAATGTAACGAGCTAATCACTGAAATGCGGTGATTGTATTATGTATCACTTAGATTCTGATTAAAACACGTTGTTTTTCAGAGATGGAAATAGCCATGGAGTGTGTCATCTCTCATTTTCGTTTAATCTTTAATGAGGGCTGTGCAGTACGGTAAACTAGCCGCACAGCCTGAACACTGAACCATAGGCTGCTACCATTTCCAAAACAGGGATTTATGGCAGAAATTAATTTTATGTAACCGAACATTAAAAAATTTGGATTTGTGTATCATTGTATTTTATTCCATTTTGTTGGAGTTTTATTTTGATTGAATGAATACTTCAACATTGTGGGAATCCCTAGTCTTGTGATCACCATGAGGCAAATAGCAGAGACTCCAGAAAGTCACTATCTGATGAGTTTTTGTCAAAATCCGTTGAAACTTAATGCTTTCCTATAAACAAGATGTGTTTTCTTAAATCAAGTCTAATTCCTGAAACAAGATGGTTTATCTTTTGCAAATAACACAGCAGCTTAAAAACCTCTTCAAATATCAAAAACGCTTGTTTCATATGACATATGACTCAAAACAAGATGTTTTCAAGACTTTTTCACTTAACAAGACATTCAAGATGTATTGTCTTAAAACAAGTCCCTGTATCTTGCTGAATTGGGACTTGTTAGGCAGTTGTGTCTTATAACTTATAACTATTATAACTGTAATGAGATATTTTGACTAGAAATGAGACAAATATACTTGGTAAGATTTGGATTTTTTTTGTGGTGTAAATAGTCTGTTATATACCTTTAATGACGTTAACACTGTTTAAATGAATGTCTAAATACCACAACATACACTAAATTATTCTTGTTTTTTATTTGTAACATAATCACAACAACAACTAACTACTTAATCCTGAATTTCTTTCTCATTGTGAGTAGTTTTAGAGCTGAATTAGTATCATCTCTTTGTAATCAAGATTATTTTGATTGATATTGAAATTGCAATTAATAAATACGATTATTCATTTCAAAAAAAGTATTTTCTGAACCACCAAAACTCAACTTTAAATCTAAAGTTTTATATCATAAATGTCACGTTTGTCACAGACACTTTATGGCAGAACTTTAAATGGTTAAATAAATGTGTCGTGTTGCTTTGAGGTGCAGACACACAACAGAGCAACAAACTTTACAAACAATCTCCTTCTGCTCCACGTCCGACAATTTGAATCCAAAATGTCTCCAAATGACTGAAGTTGTCCCATCTGTCTTTTAACTAAAGGCTCAGGCTGCTTCCTGCCATGATGTCAATCACTGTCCCACAACTGATCCACACACATCACACGTTAAATGTCACAAGCTGCTGCTGCTTTCTTGAGGGATCTCACCACAATGTTTTATCGTTTTATTGCAGTAATTCACATCTACTGCTTGTGGGATGTTTGGGAATCCCATCAAACCACTTCCACTTCGCTTGTCCCTGACTAGTCTGACATCCTGGAGCACAACAGCTCCAGTTAATTAGTTAGTTGATCTCAGTTGTAAACTGAATAGTTATTAGAGAAGAGCACTTTCCTGCCAAATACAGGTTGTGCATTGACATCACAGCCAAACGGGGCCACATGGTAAAAACAACGTGAAATGTTTCAGTAAATACAGCGAGACCAGGAAAAATGTGGATCATCAGATCAAATTAACGACAATGGGACTCAACAATGATCCACACGAACTAGTGTGGAATTGGAAGAGTGGATTAGCCTCAGTTACAGTTAGTTTCATTATGATAAATGTTGCTAAATAAAAATGCTAACACTAAGAGCTTTACTGAGAAGCCGTCTCCGGCCATTGGAACGATGCGTCAACGCGGCCGCCATCTTGTTCAGGGGGAAGCCGTGTCTGCTGAATGTATCAGTGAACGGAGGCAGAGGTCTATCAGCGATTAAAATCATCATAACTCACTGAATTATCAACCGATTTTCAATCCGTTTGGTTTATTATAAATGTCAGACATACATTTATGACACAGTATAGATTGGTTAAATTAAAAATGCAGATAATGTGCAATGCCATTGAAAAGCTTATAGGTATACACACACAAAATGGTTACTTTAATGTATATAAATATGCAAAATAAATTATAAAACACCTTTGTCATATTTTGTTCTATTTTATTTTATGCCACTGTATTTTATTATATCCAAATACCAGACTGCTATGACGACTTAATTTCCCTTCGGGGATGAATAAAGTAAATAAGTAATCAATCAATCAATCAATCAATAATTTTTTTTTTTTACAAACATGTATGATTTCTTTATGCAAAAACAGATAATTTAGTATTAATCTAAAGAGCAAAACCTGAAATTTGGCAAATCGGACAGCATAAAAACAAATAAAATGATATCAGTTGATAATTCAGTGAGATGTGATGATTTTAATCGCTGATAGACCTCTGCCATCGTTCACTAATACAGTCCGCAGACACGGCTTCCTCCTGAACAAGATGGCGGCCGCGTTGACGCATCGTTCCAATGGACAGAGACGGTGAAGGCGCCATCTTTGTCTATATATCTATGAACGCTTTCAAAATGGCGGTGTTATGATTGACGGCGCAGTGTGACGTCAGCACCCGGAGCTCTATAGCCGCGGTTAACACCATTAACAATTTTTTAAAAACCTTTTAAAGGAAATAATGAGACTATAGTAGTGTTAAAGGCTCCATAACTGCGACTGATACCCGAACCTTTAGTCAATCCCTGAATAAAGTCATTGTGTGGTCGGTAACGAGCCAAAGATGGAGGGCTAACCTAGTTTAGCCTTTAGCACGTAGTGGCTAATTCTGAGCTCCCAGTGAGAGGAGCCATTAAACCAAAGTGGGTCATTACGTTCAGAGTCACACAGGATTCAGTCCTAACTTATAAGTAGGTGATTTGATTTAATTTGTGATTTTTTTTTTTTCGTGTTTCAGACTGGAGAATCAGACTTATACACAGTGAGCCTGCGCGGATGACCGCCAACAGCTTTAGCATGTTTCGCTTAGCTTTAGCTTTAGACATGCGCTATTAATAAAAAATAATAATAATGATAAAAAACATTCTGACCATAACTTAACGACAGGTATAAAATTAACTCATGTCGATAATATCTTCTTCACATTATTTAACTGAACTTACCGTAACCTGGAGCTCCAGGTCCAGAGAGACCGACGCCGAACCGCGGATCTGAGAGGGGCCGTGAACTCCAGGAAGAAGAGGGAGGGGGAGGAACAAAATGGCGACGGCTCGGCCAGCTCCGATGGTGTTATAGTTTATAAGTTTGGATACTGTTGTAAATGTTTTCAAAGAAAAAGAAGAAAAAAAGAAAAAGGAAATTATGTATATATATATATATATATATTTATGTACATACGTGTGTAAACCCTCATCCTTTGTCTTGGAAGTAGCCCAGTTGAACAGCAAAGATGTGGCCCATTTAAATGTAAATGTTTATGACGGCCCTAATCCAGCCCAAGTATATTTTTAAAGCTTGATGGAACCATAACACAGCCAGATACCACAGCTATGCCATCTATAAACAGTGTATATGGCTGGGCCTTGTGCCTGCATGGACCAAACTCCAGATTTTACCCAGAACATGAACTAATTCATACCAAACCTTTTACCTGGCCCACTTTCGTAACTGAATGATGGGCCACATCTGGTCCTAAGGTATATTAGCCTCAACTGAACCATAACCAAACCAGACTTCTTCCAGGAGTTAACTAATATATAAGATTATATGGCTCATAGCTGAGCAAGGTACTGAATACATGTGTGTTTCAGTTCTACTGAACCATTGTGGCCCTTTAATCTATTCACTTGAATGAATGACAGGCACCAAATAATAACAATAACAGTGCAGTATTAGCAGTGATTAAGTTGCCCTGTATATGGATCATTTTAACCATTCATAATATATGACAAAGAAATACACATTCCAAAATCCAAAATGTCTCCAAATGACTGAAGTTGTCCCACCTGTATTTTAACTAAAGGCTCAGGCTGCTTTCTGCCATGATGTCAATCACTGTCCCACAACTGATCCTCACACATCACATGTTACATGTCACAGCTGCTGCAGCTGCAGCCACAGAGGTGCGTTCATGGTGCTTTTACAGCGCAGGAACTTACAAACATGCTACGTGGCACATTAATCGTTTTCTTCAATTACAGTGTTTTTATGATCGTGAGAAGCCAAAATCAAAATTGCAATCGAAATTCAATTAATCTTCCAGCCCTAATCAACACACAAGTCAAACCCGTTTCTTGAGGGATCTCACCGCAACGTTTTATCGTTTTATTGCATTAATTCATATCTGCCGTCTTGTGGGATGTTTGGGAATCCCATCAAACCACTTCCACTTTGCTTGTCCCTGACTAGTCTGACATCCTGGAGCACAACAGCTCCAGTTAATTAGTTAGTTGATCTCAGTTGTAAACTGAATAGTTATTAGAGAAGAGCACTTTCCTGCCAATACAGGTTGTGCATTGACATCACAGCCAAACGGGGCCACATGGTAAAAACAACGTGAAATGTTTCAGTAAATACAGCGAGACCAGGAAAAATGTGGATCATCAGATCAAATTAACGACAATGGGACTCAACAATGATCCACACGAACTAGTGTGGAATTGGAAGAGTGGATTAGCCTCAGTTACAGTTAGTTTCATTATGATAAATGTTGCTAAATAAAAATGCTAACACTAAGACTTTACTGAGAAGCCGTCTCCGGCATTGGAACGATGCGTCAAACGCGGCCGCCATCTTGTTCAGGGGGAAGCCGTGTCTGCTGAATGTATCAGTGAACGGAGGCAGAGGTCTATCAGCGATTAAAATCATCATAACTCACTGAATTATCAACCGATTTTCAATCCGTTTGGTTTATTATAAATGTCAGACATACATTTATGACACAGTATAGATTGGTTAAATTAAAAATGCAGATAATGTGCAATGCCATTGAAAAGCTTCTAGGTATACACACACAAAATGGTTGATTTAATGTATATAAATACGCAAAATAGATTATAAAACACCTTTGTCATATTTTGTTCTATTTTATTTTATTCCACTGTATTTTATTATATCCAAATACCAGACTGCTATGACGACTTAATTTAAAGTAAGTGATAAATCAATCAATAATTATTTTTAACCAACATGTATGATTTCTTTATGCAAAAACAGATAATTTAGTATTAATCTAAAGAGCAAAACCTGAAATTTGGCAAATCGGACAGCATAAAAACAAATTCATAACATGATATATGCATTCTTTGCAAAACAAATTACGGGATCTGTTGACTTTTTTTGTATTTCATTGTATTTCATTATTCAAAGTTTTCTTCCAGCTCTGCTAAAAAATAAAATTAATGTTAATAATAATAGCATACATGTATAAATATGATAAATATATGTTTGACATGTAAAATAAACCAAACGGATTGAAAATCAGTTGATAATTCAGTGAGTTATGATGATTTTAATCGCTGATAGACCTCTGCCTCCGTTCACTAATACAGTCCGCAGACACGGCTTCCTCCTGAACAAGATGGCGGCCGCGTCGACGCATCGTTCCAATGGACAGAGACGGTGAAGGCGCCATCTTTGTCTATATATCTATGAACGGTCTCAAAATGGCGGTGTTATGATTGACGGCGCAGTGTGACGTCAGCACCCGGAGCTCAATAGCCGCGGTTAACACCATTAACAATTTTTTAAAAAAAAATTTAAAGGAAATAATGAGACTATAGTAGTGTTAAAGGCTCCATAACTGCGACTGATACCCGAACCTTTAGTCAATCCCTGAATAAAGTCATTGTGAGGTCCGTAACGAGCCAAAGATGGAGGGCTAACCTAGTTTAGCCTTTAGCACGTAGTGGCTAATTCTGGAGCTCCCAGTGAGAGGAGCCATTAAACCAAAGTGGGTCAATACGTTCAGAGTCACACAGGATTCAGTCCTAACTTATAAGTAGGTGATTTGATTTAATTTGTGATTTTTTTTTTTCGTGTTTCAGACTGGAGAATCAGACTTATACACAGTGAGCCTGCGCGGATGACCGCCAACAGCTTTAGCATGTTTCGCTTAGCTTTAGCTTTAGACATGCGCCATTAATAAAAAATAATAATAATGATAAAAAACATTCTGATCATAACTTAGTGACAGGTATAAAATTAACTCATGTCGATAATATCTTCTTCACATTATTTAACTGAACTTACCGTAACCTGGAGCTCCAGGTCCAGAGAGACCGACGCCGAACCGCGGATCTGAGAGGGGCCGTGAACTCCAGGAAGAAGAGGGAGGGGGAGGAACAAAATGGCGACGGCTCGGTCAGCTCCGATGGTTTTATAGTTTATAAGTTTGGATACTGTTGTAAATGTTTTCAGAGAAAAAGAAGAAAAAAAGAGAGAAAATATGAAAAAAAAATGCTGCAAATATCTACCCACTGGTATGCACACTATATATATATATATATATATATATATATATATATATATATATATATTCATATATTTATGTACATATATGTGTGTGTGTGCACACCCTAATAGCAGGTGTCCTTTGTCTTGGAAGTAGCCCAGATGAACAGCAAAGATGTGGCCCATTAGCAGGCGATTCATTGATGTAGGAGTAAATGTCACGTCCGGCCACTGAGTGGGGCCGATCATCGCGTGGCAACGACATTATATCTATCAGTGTGTGTGTGTGTGTATCTGAATGACTAACGTTTCACTTGCTTTCCGGCCAACAAATGCTAGCAACACAAAATAAACACTGATTACTGGGGGGATTTGTATTTACCACCAGTGGTTTGTTTATTTTCTTGGCTCACTTTGGGCCCCATAGTACAAACTGATCATGGTTAAAATGCCACAACAAATACAGTGGTTATGTTGTTGGACCAGTGGACATGGTAATGTTGCCGTGCCTCTGATCGTGTTAATGATGCTTTAATTAATGAAGTGTGTGTGTGTGTGTGTGTTTATTTTGTATAGAGTCGTCTCTGCCGTGTACAGAGGAAGTGTTGCCGTGTGGAGACACATGTGATCGTCCTCTGTCCTGTTTAAAACACACATGTTCAATGAGGTGTCACCGCGGGGTTTGTGAGACCTGCAGACAGGTACACACACAGACACACAAACACTATGATACACACAGACCTGCAGACAGGGACACACACAGACACACAAACACTATGACACACACATACTATGTGATACACATACTTTGATACACACACTCTGTGTATTGGGGGGCATCATCAGTGTGATGGTTTCTATGGTAACTGTTCAGGAGTAGATTAGACAACTAGACACACAATATGTTAACAGACACACAGGCAAGTAACGCTGAACCAGTTAAAACACAACAGGTGTGTGTTCATTCTGTAGTTGTGTGTTTAGTTCTATTAGTTTTTTCTACTTTTTTTATGGTAGATACCAACACAACTCCTTCACACACGTGGACACACATTACATTAGATGCACAATGATTTTTAGGAGCAAATACACTGTACAGTCCTACACACTGTCAGATACACACTCTATAATACACACTCTGTGACACACACACTATAATACACACTCTATACTTCACACTTTATAATACACACTAGAATATACTCATGTGTCCTCTCCTGTCTCCTGTCTCATGTCTCTGTGTGTGTCTGTGTGTCCCAGGAGGTGGACAAGGAGTGTCGTTGTGGTAAATACAGGAAATTGATGCCGTGCCATAGAGAATATCTGTGTGACTCCAAATGTCCAAAAACCAGGAGCTGCCAGAGACACCAGTGTCGGAGGAAGGTCAGTGGACACACACATGTCTGTCTTCAGTGATAAGTGGTTTAGAGACTAGGGGCGTAACGATTCATCCACTACATCGATGAATCGATTAATTTTCCTACGATCCAACTACATCGATCTGTGCTCGGCAAGTTGGCCGATTGTATCGACACTAGGAAATAACACACTGGATTAAACAGTCAGAGGATCCGCTTAGAGTATTTATTTGAGAAACACTGTAAAACTGGACAAACAAAATTTACAAAGTAGTTTTATATACCGAAAACACCGTTATACAAATATGTGATTAGCTTCCAGCTAACATCAACGGCAAAATTAAAGTATATGCTCATGCTAACATTCACCTTCACGTCTCCTCGCCTCCCCGCCTCGTCCCACCAGAGACACTCAGTGACCTGAGCAAAAAGAAAACCACTCGATGAAACGTCGGATGATTTAACACAGCGTGGGTCGCCACCATCATGTGATAAACAGACCAGGTGTAGTGAGAACGTCAGCGCTCAAAAGAGGAGATAATAAACAAAAACGGACACGTGGTGTTAAACTTCTGGGCCATAATAACCTCGTTCTTTATTGATAAACCGAGCGCCGTCCAGCGGATTGAGACACTTGAGGAAGTTTACAAAGTGACGGTAACCTGTAGATTAAGAACCCAAAAGAGTAGATACTGAGCAGGATAGTTATCTGTTATCTGTCCCACTCCTAATGAATGTAGAGGAAACACTGAGTAGGTACTTATTTCAGTCACACTGGTTTAATGTTTGGCTAAAAAGTTCCTGAATCGATTTCAAGTTACTGAATCGTTTCGGATCAGTTCGTTTTAAATGAACTAAAATCGTCCTTGAATCGTATCGGCAACCACGAATGGTGAACCGAATCAAATCGTTGTTAAAATTAATCGTTACACCCCTAGTAACTAGTGAATCAACAACCAATAGAGATGTTCAGTCTTGAACAGTAATTCCTCGTGTCCTGTTTTGGGACAAGCTGCACCGTGCTCCGGTCCAAAGCTTCAGTACCGTAGCAGTTGCAGCTGGAGGCTGAGTTTAGACCGGTCCAAGATAGAGACGATGTTTCTCGCATCCAGATCCCCTGGCTGAAAGATTCATATCATTCAGAGCCTGATTTATAGAACATTTTATTCCTAAAAACATGGTAAAAATTTGATTATTTTTCAACTCTTGACAGTATTTTGTGATAAAAAGTATATATCCAATATCCAAAATCCCCTCTGTAAATACCCTGAAATCCAATATGTTCACAAAATGAAAGAAGAATTTTGAACCTCACTTTATGCATTATTCAGATTTCTGTTCTCTACATGTATGCAAATTAGGTCATATTTAAGTAGATAACTCCTCATTTTCATATTTAAATATAAATTCACAGAAAACTAATACATAAAAAGTATTGTATTTATGTCAGTAATCAACTGGAGAAGTTTCATGGTGATATCTGCTGGTTAAAAATATTACGCTATTCACCTGTGGTGTCTCACCTCAAATAACAGGACGCGTGAAAGGTCAGCACGTAATTATGACCTATAAAGCAAACAAGTATCCCGTTATCACAACAGCAGCAGCAGCAAAGGGTTCATGTTCAGAGGAATATCTGACTGTACGAAGACAGTTTAGAACCAGAGAGTCATTGTGTCGTCCGGTTCCCTCTCCATCACGCTGCTGTAACCTCGAATAAACAACACTCCTTTTAGTTCGACGTTGCACCATGTGTGGAGGTAACCGTGCCTCAGTCCACTTGGTTCAGGGGCCAGTGGGGGACAGTCGAGGGGGTCTTACTGAGTCCACCCTCAGTCTCAGAGTCTCAGAAACCTTTTTAATAACTTTATGTAAATCTGACATGCTGAACGAGAACAACTGACCTTTGACCTCCTTATCCTCCTCCTCTGACACATGAAAATGGGAAAGACTTCCTGTCCTTCACATCCTCATGCCCCCTGTACTCCTGTCTCTATGTTCTACTGTCCCCCCTCTTGGTATCGTTCAGTCTCCTGGTATCTGACCAGCTCCCATTAACATTATTATTATTATTAACTTCAGACATGTTTTTCATAACTGTCCAGAACTGTCCCGGTACTGAAGCTCAGACATGAGTTGTTCATGTTTTTGTTTTGTTTTTTCAGATTTTTACTGAGTGTTGAGCCAGAAAGGGAAGAACTGTTTTAATCTGATGCTTTGATTTGTGACTTTGTTCAGAATAAATAAAAACTTCTCAGAGCAGCTACAGGTGAGTGTAGCCTGAAGACTGAGCTCTGCTGTAAAGAACCATCAGTGTGATGAATGGATGACTCATTGGTATGGTTTCTCCTGCCATCAGTTTACCTCCTGTGACCTCGACTCCAGCTTCTGATTCGCTGGTTTGATGTTTGTGTGATACAGCTCAGTGGTCGAGGCTGTAAATGTCAGAGTGATGCTATCTGCTCCGTGTTTAATCCGATAAGTAAAGGTTGACCGGCGCTTTGTCACGGATTTGACAGGACGAGGTTCAACATTTCCATCTGTTTACATCAAAATGATCTGGATCAGTTTGAACATTTTCATTTTTCCTCTCTGTGAAGATGGTGTGAAGTCTGTGGAGGGAGGACATGAAACCAGCACAATGTAAAAACTAACTCTGTTTCCCATCATGCCTTGTGTTCCAGTGTTGTCCCGGCAACTGCCCCCCCTGTGACCAGAGCTGTGGTCGTACTCTGGGATGCCGAAACCACAAGTGTCCCTCGGTCTGTCACCAAGGTAACGACAAACACAACAGCCGTGGAATCTCATTCACAAGTTTTATTCTTCTTATTTACATGTAGTGATTTAACAAACAAAAGAGAAAAAAAATCAAACTGCTCAACAGCCTTTTAATAGTAGACAGTTATTATTAATAATCAGTAATGATCGGATTGAACCTTAAATTAAAACCAGGTCCCTGTAGCAACAAAACTACTTCTCCTTTGGTTTTAATGGTGGCTGACTCACAGAAAAGCTCCTAAAATAAATAGTAGAAGAAGAAGCACAAACAGAAGAGGAAGCAAAAGAAGAAGAACCAGAAGAAGTATAAAAATTTTATGAAGAGAATGACACTGCCGATGAAACATGGAAAAACAAAGAAGAGGCGAAGAGCAGGGAAGGTGGAGTCTCACGTGATGCAGCTGTGTCAAAGCTGCTGAAATTAATAGCAGAAGAAGAAGAAGAACAAACAGAAGAGGAAGCAAATGAAGAAACACAAGGAAAAAAAGAAGAATCACAAGAAGAAGAAGAATCAAAAGACAATTCTTGATTATTTTATTTATTTTATTCTCTTATTTATTGTTTTTATGTATTTATCTTACTTTTACTCATGTCCTTGTTTTCCAGTGTGTTTTTTAATCCTTGCTTCATCTCTGTGACTTTAGTTCATCTGTGGGTTGTTGCAAAGTGCTATATAAAGAAAGTACATATACAACATTTACAATTCACAAGGAGAAGGAGAATCTGAAGAAGAAAAAGGCAAAATGAAAGAACCTCAACAAGAAGAGGAAACAGAAGAAGAAGAACAGAAAGAAGACGACGGTCAACCTTCCTCCAGATCTTTAACCGAAGAATCCACTGATACCTGCAGCTTTTCTTCTTTGAAGCTGCTGTTTGTTCCAAGTGAGACCAGATGTCTGTTATGAAACAACCACCGTGGGAAACCTGGACGTCACATCACATCCACGTCAGCCCGATAGGTTGTGATGTTTAGATGAAGTCACAGCTGGATGAGGGCGAAAGGTCAAACTCTGTAAAATCACAACACCTACTCAGGACTGTGTGTGTGTGTGTGTGTGTGTGTGTGTGTGTGTGTGTGTGTGTGTGCGCGCGCCCACGCTGACATTTCTTCCAGTTGAGTTGAACAGCACACACACACACACACACATGAGAGTGTGTGTTTGGGAAAACGTTGACCTCTGCTTCCTGCTGAACATCATTAATCCTCTTTAACAAAAACGTGTGCGTTGTTTGCAGAGTGACAGATAGTTTCCTGTGTCCTTTGTTCCCTGATTGGACGATAAAGGAAAATTTATGCGTCCGCCGCGCCTCGTGGTTGGCTGAATAGATTAAAGTAAATTTATTTGTTCTCCTGCGTGCTGATTGGCTGCTCTGACCTTTCAGGGGAGGCGAGAGAGAGAAGGTCAGATAACGCTGAGAGGCTTTAGATTGGACTGAGGACACGTCCCGCTTTGTCCCCTCGCCTCTTCGTGGTGTCAACAGGTTGAGGTGGAGCTTGGAGATGGAAATGAGGGTCCTCACAAATAGTTAAAATGTGTCTCAGTGTGTGTGAGCTTTGACCAACTTCCCAGGGGCCCCAGGCTTTAGCGCAAGGTTGTTCCCAGCTGATTCATGTAAAATCAGGTCCTAGCTAACAGTAGCTCTGGGATTAGCTACTGTTGGATTAGAATAAATCATTACTTAAATCACTTTACGTTGGGAGATTCTTGTTACGTGTTAATGCTAATGCTAACTGCTAGCTAACTCAACATTAGTTGTATGTTTCAGGGGTGTCCAAGCAGAAGTTGCATTTACTACGTTCCCCTCCCCACTTGTTCCACTTACTTCTTGTAGTATCTTTGTTGGAGAGGCTTCACTTGATAAAGACAGACCAGACTTCGTTCCCTCTGTGTGTCCTCCTTATCCAAATCGTCCATCCAGTGAGTGAGAGTGTAGGGTGTGTACTACACACACTGTGTGTAGTGTAGTTTTTACTGTTCATTAACAATGAATCTTTTTTTCTTTCTTGTTTTTTTCTTGTTTTACTCATTTATTCCTAAAATTCAGTTTAGTGCCACAGGAAAGAAAGAAACGCAGGAACCAGCTATTAATCATTGCAGCTCTGTTGAAGTCCCAATTAAGGGCTGTTAACCTTGAGCCTGTAGCTAATTACTCCTTATTACTGTTTAATTACGCCTATTAAGATTTAGATTCAGTTCAAGGTAACATTCAGATGTCTTGTTCGGTCGCAGCATCGCTACAAAGAGAAAATAAATCTCTGATATTTTAGACAAACACATAAAAATGAGAACATCTTCTGTTCCTCTTACTCCTGTTGGTTTATAACTGAATGTGACATCAGCTGAACTCCAGGTTTTTATCAGTAGCTGCCGACTTATCTGCTGCTAAACACTGAGTTATTTTAATGAGAGTGTCGACTGACAAAACACACAGTCATCAAATTCACACCAAGAAGAATGTAGCTGGCGTGACCGGATGAACAGAGCGTTTAAAGCACCGCAGGGTGTCGTCATGGTGAAAAACATTTTAAATCTGTTTATTAGAAAGAGAGTTTTGTCTTAATGTGAGAGACTGATGAACACAAATGATAATAATAAGAAGAAGAATTAAATGAAGGAGAAGCTTTACCAGGTTTAGGAAGAAACCACCTCCATCTGTTCTCATCACACAGAAGAAATACTTGAGATTAATTTCTCACTAGAACCTTCTCCTCTTTTCAAGGAGTCCTATATTGTATCTGGATATAAACTGAATGAATTCCATCTATGTTTTTTTATTTTCTAATACCTCACATGTGAAAATAATCTGCCTGTTTCTCTCCATTACCCTTCTTCTCTATCTTGTGATGTTCACAATTATCCAACTAGAAGAAGAAATGATCTCCATCTTCCATTCTGTCGTACATCCAGATGCCCAATATTGTTTCACCTTTAAAGGCCACAAATTTTGGACTACCCTAACTTTGTCTTCCCGAAGTCCAGTTTAAAAAGTTTCTCATTTAGTCCTGACCTCTGACTTTGACGTTTTCATTCTGATGTGCTCCTTCTGTTTACTCTCTTGTTTTATACCTTTCCATGTTATTCTATGTAGCGTATCATTGGATTTCTTGTTTTTCTCTACCCTCTGATCAACCATTAATATTTATTCTCAGATGCTAGAGGGCCTTGTATGAGACCGTTTCCCCTCCGTCCCAGCACTGAATTCTAAGCTATTCATTGTTTGTGTTTCCTTTTTTAAAAATATAGTGCAAATAAATAAACTAAACTAAAATAAGTGATGATAACAGCAACATGGAAGAGCTACCTCCGTCCATACACTAGACATATAAAGATAACTGGACTGGTGGTGGTTTAGGGTTCAAACAGGAACATCTGTGGGTGGTTATCATCAGAAAGGTACATGAGTGGAGTCTGTTAACAACCAGAGACTCACCTGTAGTTTTGATCCTGGGACTCTAATTAACCATTATATGTCACAGACTATTGGAGAATCAGCATTTGAGTATATGCTTTGTGTGAGGTGAGATGAGACAGTACATGTACATGTACATTTCAGATGAGCAGCACCCACAGACGTGAAGCGGGATGAACTGCCTTCAAGAAACTCTTGTCTCGTTCCTCTTGTCCCAGCTTTATATATATTTTTATTTTTTATGGACATACCATGACCTGGATGACTGAGAACCTTCAATGTTACACCAACAATCATATTAAATTCTGTTTGTGGGAAATATACGAGAGAGTTTGGGTTAAAAACAAAAAATCTATTGAATTTTGTTTTGCTTCATAAAACCCTTGAACCAGAGTCTGGGACCAGAGGACAAACATCCTCTCCTTCAGTTATGTCCCTTATAATAACTGAATGTGTCCTTCAGGTAGCTGTTACCCGTGTCCAGAGTCAGTGGAGGTCCGGTGTACCTGTGGTTCCTCCGTCCTGGTCGTCCCATGTGGTCGAGAGAGGAACACCAGACCACCACGCTGTAAAGAAGCCTGCAGGTAAACTACTCCTCCAGCTCCAACAACACAAAGTTGTTGAGTTGTTTTCAGTTGTTGTTGAGTTGAAACTGTTGAAGGTTTTTCATTCTGTCCGGAGTCTGATTAGAGATTAAACATGAAGTAGATTTAATCTGATTCAATTTATTAACAGTTTGACAGCTCCGGTATTAATTAAATTAGTTAAATGAGGCTTTCAGGAAGCATCTGAGGTTAAGAGGCGTTCACTGACCCACTCCACCAGGTTTAACATACGTCGTCTGTACAGTAAATGTCACTAAGTGTAAGTTGGTGTCCTCAGGTGTCCTCCGTCCTGCCACCACCCGACCAGAGAGCCCCACCGCTGCCACCCCGGGCCCTGCCCCCCCTGTAAACAGCCCTGCCTGCTGCCGCTGCCCGGCTGCAGCCACACATGTCCAGAGCCCTGCCACGACATGGTGCTGGTCAGATCCCAGCAGGTGAGCAACACTTCTGTCCGTCTCTGGGCCCAGAGCCAGGTTTAGATGGTGGGACGTCCCCGTCTCACAGGACACAGGACCCCATTAAATATGTAAAATGTAGAAACCACTCGTTAGAGAGACGGACGAAAATCATCGAAAACCACTTAGAGTCAGGACGTTTACAAACACATGAAAAAAACAGACTATAACTGGACGACTTAAGTGCATGTAAACACGTTACTCAAATCAGAGAGTAAAAGAGCTGTACTATTATCCATCTGGTTGTTGTTTGAAATGCGGTCTGACACATGAACGACCTGTTTATTATATGACGTAAAAGGTCAACCAGAAAGCGAGCTGTATTAACCCTCTGAAAAGACACATATCGCCACCTAGTGTGCAGGAGGAGGACATATTCCCATCAGTTATTCGATTTTCTTGCGCTGCATGTGAATTGGGACAAGGACTTAGTCAGGAAGTGGAATTTTGAGCATAGCTCCATTAAACTCTGCATGTAAACGCACTGAATGTTGTGTTTTTGAAACTAGAGAGGACTTTTTCTCCAACACAGAGTGTACAGTGAAACTTAATATAGTTTTCTTTAGCTGACACAAACTCTAAATAGTGGTGGTATTTCCAGGTGGAAAATGTACTCTCTCCTCCCTCCATTGTTGTGTCTCTGTGTGGTGTAACATGTGATTGCTCCTCATACTGAAAATGTGACTTGTCGCATATATGACGTCACTTCCACAAGAAGAAAGCAAAATTCTATCTTTTTACTAAGGAAAATGGGAAAAATATTACCACACAGTAGCTCGGATAAGTAACTTTAATCTGATTACTGGCTTGGAAATAGTAACGCATTAAATTACTGGTTACTGATCAGATTATAGTAATGTTACCAACATCACTGGACCTAAATAGGAGTTTTGATTTGCAAAAAAGCTGGAATAATAGAGTATAAAGTTAGCCTAAAAGCTGCCTCCTTCTGTCTAAAGATAATAAAACCCACCCTTTAATCTAATTAATACCCAATTAACTTAATATGCTCTTTGAGTAAAGGAAGACCCAACCACTGTACCTTCCTGGAGGTATGGCTACTTATTTCCTGATTCAGTTTGATTAGATTAATTTAGATATGTTTTATTTTTGAAACATTTTTACTTGTCTTTAGTTTCAGAGGTTCGCCTCCATCTTCTCCTTCTAGTTTCTCATCTTTCACGTCTCTTTGCTTTACTTCAGTTCCTCTCCGTCCTCAGACTTTTTAAATCCTGACGCTGCTTGTGTCCTGATCTGGATCTCATTCACATGGATGCAGGAGGTGACATTTATGTTAAAAACCTTCAGAGGATTTTATGAAGGTTTATTTTTCAAACACAACCCGAGTTTAACATTTCCACTTTCTCTCCAATAATCCTCCGGGGAATATTTAACTTTTACTGATAACTTCAGATTCAAACTGAGTGCTGTGGGAAAATAGATGCCGTATGTTTTCATTAACGTCTTATCCCTGTCATCAGTTATGTTGAGCCATGTTTCCTGTTTCCTGTGGCGATGTTGTGTTTCAGGTCCAGTTAGCCGGTCCGTGGGAGCAGCCGTCGGAGCCAGCGTTTGTGAAGAAAGCTCTGCCCTGCCCTCCATGCCAAGTACCAATACCAACGTAGGTCTGACACAGATTACATTCACTAATAATCATACCCAGCAATAAGCCAGCTCCAGGAAATGAAGGCTGCACACACTTGTCACACACAGGCCGAGAGGTGCTTTGGTCCCGTCGTGGATCATTAGAGCTGAGATTAGAAAACACTGCGCCTGCTGTGTCTGCACATAACAGTTGTTATTGTTGCCGCCTGCAGCTCTGTGAAAACCAGCATCGACCATCTGTGTGAATGTGGAGACACAAACATCAGAGTGACTTTCAGATGGTTCGTCTATCTTTGTGGGGACCAGCTGTGAAACATGACACTGGGGTTCCACTAAAAAACAGAACAATGTAGATTTGATAACAAGACGTATCATAGAATGGTATCTTTATTATCAACGTACTAGTACAGTGAAATAGATAGATAGATTACTTTATTCATCCCCGAAAGTAAATTAGATGGAAATGCAGATGGAGCAAACGCAGTAGATGCCTAGAGTCCAAAAAATACTGAGATAAACTTAAGTTTAAAAAAAACTTGAAATACTATTTACAAATGTGCACTCTGCAGCTGAGAACTGAGAAAACGATAATTATAGGCAGGAACTGGCATGTTCCAAAGTACAGATAGAAGATTACACAGTGGGTGATAATAAATATTGCACTCAATTTTTCGTACTTTGTGCAGGTCTTAAATTTAACCCAGAATGGAAAATTTGAAAAAGTTTCACTTGTTCAAACCTGTATAAACCATGATAATCCATCTCATCTCTGTCCCAGTGGTTTGTCGTTTTTCCACTTTACCTTTTGATTGACTCTGCACAATGACTTTACAGTTGAATCCGATCTTAAAGCAGTTCTCCAGCATAAATATGTCCAAGTAAGGACTAAGATGTTTAGGAATTTAGGAATCATTTTCAGTCAGAATCAGGGCACCACTCCATCTGGGTTTTATTATGGGAAAGAAAATACCTCTACACACAGCTGGTTGGTCCTCCATCCAATGTTTATGATTGTTTATGGTCGATGCTGGTATACTACACTATAAAGTCAGCTCAAACCACCTGATTGGTCCAGTTTAATGGTTTCTGGACTCTAGAGTGAAATTCCCCAACTTAAACTTAAAGAGGACAGGAGAAACATAAAGTGATGTAAAACATGGTAAAAAAAAAAATAAATAAAAAATAAAAAAAAAACTTTTAGAACAGACTTAAAAGAAAAAAAAATCCTCAAAACAGAAAACACAGAAAGTATCATAAAAGGACTCGGTGATGAGTAGCTCCTTCATTCTTTGGCCTCTTCTTCTACCTCCATTTGAGGTTCTGCTTAGAACCATCTTCAGATCCAACAGATTCTTCTTCAGGAGGTGGAGTCAGTGGTGAATGATGGAGATGAACACCACTCTAAGAGACAGAACAGCAACGTAGCCACACCAAGATTTAACAGAGAAACATAAATGGAAGGATTTTGAAATTCTTTTCTCCATCGGGGCTAAAACTTAAATATTGTCAGACTAATGCAGCTGCAGCCTCCACCTGTCTCCGCTGTAAAACATCTGGCAGACTCAGGCTCAGCTGATATGACATGAATTCATATGAAACCACAACAACAGGACTGAAACAAGAGGCTACATGGATGTGGAGGAATGAATGAATGAAAGTAATCAGAGCTGAATGGAGTTAAATGTAAATGAATAACAGAGTTCCTCTGTTTGTCTTTCAGGAGCTGTTTTGGAGAACATGAGGTGAGAACCAGTCACTTTCCTCCTCCTTCATCTTTCATTCAGTTTTTTCACTCGTTCATCTTCAGTCATTCACACAAACCGTAGCACAACAAACTCCACGTATCCGGTTTTAGATTTATCACTTCATCACTTTCCCCCCTCCACATCTCTTTTTATCCATCCACCGCTCCCTACCTCATACCCTTCCTCCTCTTGCTGTTTTCTTTTTCATCCATCATTAGTTTCTCCTCCTCATTCTCTCTCCATCCTCTCTGCCATTCTCTGTCTTTTATTTGTCTGTTTTCTCAGTCCAGATTGTGGTATAGATCCAAAAACTGTTAAAAAAAGGCATCTGGATCTGGAGTGTATGTCTTTATTTCTGATCCCATTATTCTCTCCTTCACCAGTGACTGTTCTTCCTGGGCTCACATTAAAATACACTTAGAAAATACAAATAACATCTTCATACAAAAACAAAACCAACGGTTATAATAATAATAATGATAATAATCATAATAATAATATTAATAACAATAAATAAGTAATGGAGTAATAACTGACTTTATTCTTAACAAAGTCTCAAAAAAGTAGGTAAAAGGAAAAAAGACATAAAAACAAACAGCCATTTCTAATCAATTCACTCAGTCATCCCAAGAATCAACTAGTATCTCATCTCTGACAAATTCCACAGATTGACTGTTTCTGGACGTTAGTTGAACCAGTTCCTGATGGTTTCACCCCCAGTTTCTATTTAAACCTCTTTAAACGTCCTCCAGTCTCTTAGAGCTGAAGAATCTGCTCAGATGAAACGTCTCCATTAAAACCTCTACACGTCCAGATGACTTTTATTTGTGCTTCATTGAGTCTGGTTTCCTCTACCTCTCTTCCTCAACGTCAGACACAATCACCTCATTTAGAAGCAAACTCAAACCCCACCTCTTCTAGATCTGCTTCAACATCTGACCCCTCCCTCATCCACCCTCACCCACCCCACTGTACTGTGTTCTCTGTTTTGTATTTGTCTTCTTCTCCTCTCTGGATACTTGGAAAAGCTCATGATGTATAATAATTGTTGTTGTTGTGTGTTTCCTTCAGGTCAGCCCGGTGCCGTGTCATCGCCAGGGTCGGTTCTCCTGTAAAAGACCATGTGGTCGACCTCTGACCTGCGGCAACCACGACTGTAGCAGGGAGTGTCACCTGGTTACCGGTGGCAACAAGGTCAGGACCCACCAAAGCATGGGACGAGGATTCAGACTAGCAAACAACCTACGTCCTGTCAGGGTGTAATGAGGCTTGTGGTGGGATGGAGACGTTAATGACAGTTTATTCAACAGTAACTGATATTCTTCAGTTTCACACAAGTTTAATGAGACACAACACTGAGACCTGGAACGTAACAGAAGTTGACTCTATTTATTCAGAAATAATTATAATAATTTCATTGAAACTTTGCAGCAGAGAGCGTTAACAGGAACAGAGGAGCATTTAAAAGATGACAACTAGAAGGAACAGAGATGAAACAACTATAAAATAAAAACTGTTGCTCTGATGTTAGAACAGAACCTTCATCTGAAGATTCAGCTTTAACTCGCTCTGGGAGACAAAAAACAAATGAAATGTTATAAAATCCATGAATACAAGTTAATGAAAACCGGTAATTCAGCAGCATGAGACCAATCATCACATGTTTTCTAATAGTTCGGTTCCCTCTCATAATGTTCCTGTTGTTTTAGGGCAAAGAAGGAGAATATTTACATTTAATTAATTATTCTTTAAAAAAAAATAAATGTCTTCACATAAATAAATATAATTGTGTCTTTTTATTCCTAGGTCTCAGTTGTGTTCACGTCTCTGAATAAAACAGACGATGAACTAGGAACAGAAGTTATTTTCATTGAAAGTAATTTTCACACTTTGCAAATAATAGTCGAGATGTCTGCAAAGATTTGGACTGTTCCATTTTAAACCAGTTTAAAGTGTTTTTTATTATTCTGAGCTGTCAGGACATTTCTGATGTTTTCTGATATCAGGTCGTATCTCTAAAGGTTCTTAGAGCAAAGAGCTGCTCCTAGGGGATGAATCCTAATGTAATTCAATTAGAATGGCGAGCTGTTCCTAGATGGAGGTAAAGATGAAAGGTTCCTAATGAATGTTCTGCAGTGAGATGTGTTGAGAGCAGGGAGGAGGACTTTAAGAGGCTTAGAGAGGAGAACTTGGTGGAAAGAAGAGGCAGGAGAGATATTCTCCAAACACTGAATGAACCCAATGCTGCAGACTTAATGTTTAGGATGTTTAGGATCAATGAGCTGATGAAGACTCTCTCCTCAGATCAGACTCCTTCAGTCTGAGTTAGGACCAGGTCACTGATCAATAACCCTTTTCTCTCTTTCTCTTCCACAGTGTGAGGTGTGTGAGGAGGGCTGCTGTAAGCCCCGCCCCACAGGATGCCCCCACCCGTGCCCCCGCCCCTGTCATCCTGGTAACTGCCCCCCCTGCAGCCAGATGATCCGCCAACGCTGCCACTGCAAGATCAGCATCCTCTACCTCGAGTGCACGTCAGTACCAGCCCTCAGCCCTCCTCAACTTAAACTATTATATTATTAATAATAATAATAATAATAATAATAATAATTAATTTTAGTTTAATCCAGATCAGGTCAACAGTGGAGGAATTACAGCAGGTTGTAGATGTGCCTCTCACTTTGAAAAGGACCAAAACTAATGAGACAAATTAACAATCATGAATCAAATTTTAACATTTTAATATTTGTTGCAAATCCCTCGGAGTCTTTCACAGCCTGAAGTCTGGAACACGTAGACATGACCAGACGCTGGGTTTCATCCCTGGTAATGCTCCACTGTAGGTACATAAAAACGAAGGCAGATGAACTGGAACTGAGTACGTCTGTGTGAATAAAAAAGTATTCTAATGGAATATTTGGAAATTCTAAATTTCAACCCTAGATTTTTGTAGGACGTTAGAAAACTGTTTTACTTTTTGGAAATTTTTAATTTTTAATGTTCCTGTATTAAATCTAGATGAATGAATGTCTCATATCTGGTTCCTGGTCTCATATCTGGTTCCTGGTCCTTAAACTAATGTAAACATGTATTTGTCACATTAGAACATCATCACATTAGAAACATTAGGCACAACTTGTGTTACTTCCTTCATGGTTCCTAGAATCATTGTTCTCATGAGGAGTACCATTGTTAGACCTTTGTAGATTAAGCTATTTTTAAACATCTTGCTGGAGGCTCTAAATATGAAGCAGAGTTGGTCGTTTTCAGAGTGTTATCAGATCCCCCAATAATTAGGATAAAGTTTAAGGATAGTATCACCTCTACATCCATATCAGCAGGTAGAAGAATGTGGCTGGTGGAAGTGGACGTCCCTATTTGCCCCCAAAGCTTCTCTGAGGCTTAAGACGGACCTTACGCTGTAAATTAAATTAAGTGAAATTAAATTCTGCTTGGAGCTGTTTGATTAGTTACGTATCTAAATTAAAGACATTAGAGGAAAACTTAAGGTGAGAAGTAGGATTTTATAGGGAATAATGGAATTTAACCGGAAGCCAGTGGAGCTGATGGTATGTGGCTCATGTGGGGGTGGGGGGTTCTGGTGATGATACATGAATGGATTTATCTGGTAAAATAGATGAAGGCAGAAACACTTTAATTGGACCAATTATAGGAGGCAATTAGAGGAGTTGTTTCCACGGCAACGTCTCTGAAGAGCACTTTGCATCAGTTCAATGATGAATCAGTGGCAGTTTTTATTAAACTCTGGGACAAACCTGGAAACCGGTCAATAAATATTATACAGCTGTGTTACAGATACGAGCATCATAAAAGAGAACTATTGAAGATCTAAATCATTTTTGTTCGTCATTTTATTAAATAGAAACATTCTCGTAATTTCCCTGTTCTTTTTTTGCGCTAAAACACGTGGAAAAAGGAGCTGTTATTACTTCTAGGTTATTATTCTGTTGTGTTACAGGTCCGGTCCACTTTAGATCAGATTAGGCTGACTAGGCTGTTTTCTATTTGAAATGTCCTGTCTTAAACCAGGTTAATTAATTTAATCATTTAAAAAAATGCTAACCTGAACTGAAGTATTTTCAGTCATGATTAATATATTAAATTCTGAAAAGTCTTGATTATTATTAAATTGGATTATTTACCATTAAACAAATGAAGGCCAAGTTTTGCTATGTATATATATTTAAATGATATTTACATTTAAATGAATGGATTTTTTGTTCTCTAGGATCTGTTTTAGTTTGATTTTCTCAGATGTTATGGATAAATAGTCATATTTTAGTTACAAGATTTAAAGAATGTTTGAACATTTTTGATTTAATTCTAGTCACACTGTAGCTATTTATATCTTTCACAGTTTAAGTCAATGTTGTCAACTTTTAATTGTTACATTTAGTCAAACAGACACTAGAAACATTAATTTTATAGGTTTCCTTTAGACTAAACGTTTAGTCCTCGGTCCAGATTAAACCCTCTAGTGGGCTGCTGTTTGGTCCACGGGCCGCATGTTTGTGATCTAAATAGTTGATTTAGTCATTTAAACTTTCAGTAGTTTTTAGACGTTTTCCAGTTTCGATTCATAAACTTTATACTGAAATACGTCCACATTGAGTCCATGTTGACAGGAAGTCTCTGGTCTGGATCTGAGCCAGTGAAAACATTCATTAAATGCTCATTAAACATTTAATTAACACCAGAACGGTCTCTATCAGCCTCTGACCTTCACACTGTAAAGGCTGGTGAAGCTTTTCTCTAGATGAGGGGGAGACGTCACTGATTGGTCAACTAATGAGAATAGTGATACAGAGAGTGATACAGTAGAAATACAGCCTGAAACACTTTTATCAGAATCCAACAAAATTAAATAGATGGTGGTTACTTGTTTATTCTTGGTTCTGTGAATTCCAGCTGACGAATTACCTGCAATTATGGCTGTGCCCATATCCACAATTTTCAAATTGATTGTTTTTGATCAATAAAGAATCTGTAAGGTTAACTTTCCACAGTTAGGAAGAGCTACTATTAGCTGAGAGGCTAGGAAGAGCTACTATTAGCTGAGAGGCTAGAAAGAGTTACTGATAGCTCAGAGGCTAAGAAGAGCTACTATTAGCTGAGATGCTAGGAAGAGCGATTAGCTGGGTGGCTAGGAAGAGCTACTATTAACTGAGAGGTTAAGAAGAGCTACTATTAGCTAGTAGCCCATCCTAGCATCCAAGCAGAGGCTAGGAGGAGCTACTGTTAGCTACATATCCGTAAATGAGTGATGTCAGGGCCGTGCAGAGACCTCTGGAGGGGCAAGGGCTCACATTTTAAGCACCAAACTGGTTGAATATTCATTCATTCAATATTGATGAAGAATGTAAGATAGAATCACAACATAGTACATCATCGTTCATATCCCAATACTCCAAATTTGTGTTAGAGAGCAGAAGTAGTCTTTACCTTTCAGAGCCTCACACAGCTCCTTTTGTTTTTCTTTCAACCTCCTCTCCCTACAGAATGAGATATGATTGATAAGTTACAATCTGATGCACACACACACACGCACACACACACACACACACACACACACACACAGTGACATTTCACACCTTTCTTAAGAATTACACTGTAGCTGAAATGTTTCTGTCTGATTATATGAAGGTGTCTGATCTATTATTTAATTAGTGTGGGACAGATTCTGCAGCATCAAATAAAAGCATCTTAACGGCTCTGGTTCAGTTTCATCTCATTTTATTCTTATTTGATTAATAAACATGTGGCCAACGACTGACCACGCTTGTCTTTCTACAGGAAGTTAACATCAGCTGCTGAGAAGTTGAAGGTCGAGTTGGGCTCCTGCAACAACCAGTGTCCTAAAGAGGTACACACTCTGAACATTATTGTACACTGACGGTACCAACTAATGTAATGTGACCACAATACTGGGGTTCTCTGTTGTGTGTCTGATATATGTCTGTTTGTATGTTAATGTTATCTGGCCAATATCTTGTCTGTTAAAAGTTTTAAATATCCTCCTATTCCTAAATAAAAAGAGCGAATCAGCATTTAAAGGATTCTTAGTTTAAAATGACTAAATGTACGTGATGTAAATACTGTGAAATAAACTAAACTACACTAAAAACAACACAAAATCAAACACAAGTCAGCCCAACATTCACTCTACTCCTAAAAGGAACGAACTCTTCATACCAGCAGGCGGCAGCAGATATTCAAAAGAGGAAACAGAAAGAGCTACTGTTAGCTGGGAGGCTACTATTAACTGGGAAGCTAGGAAGAGCTACGATTAGCCTGGAAGCGTGGGAAGAGCTACTATTCCCTGAGAGGCTATGAAGAGCTACTGTTAGCCTTGAAACTAGGAAGAGCTACTATTTGCTGGGAAGCTAGGAGGCTAAGAAAAGCTACTATTAGCTGGGAGGCTAGGGAGCTATGACGAGCTACTATTAGTCTGGAAGGCTAAGAAGAGCTACTGGTCACTGGGAGGCTAGAAAGCGCTATTAGCTGTGAGACTAAGAAGAGGTACTATTTACTGGGAAGCTAAGAGGCTAAGAAAAACTCTTTTAGGCGAGAGGCTTGGATGCCTCGAAGTGCTTCTATTAGCTGGAAGGCTAAGAAGAGCTGAGAAGCTGCAGACATGTCTGACTGGAGCTAACGGCTAAGGAAAAATGACCAAACCTGTTGATGGTCCACCACAGATCATCAGCTCTTTATCTGGAGCCCAGTGCATCATGGGACGTGTTCATCAGAGTGTAGAAGTGGAGTCGCCTGCCTCCTTTTACCATGTGACAACACTTTGTTCCACTATTTCATCCAGTCCGTTGTGTTTTACTTTCACCTGGGAACAATTTAGCTTTTTCATTCTGGCACTGACACACACACACACGCAATGGCACACACACACAGACATATTTATCTTTTTAATATGTCATTTCTTCCATTTAATGTATATTTCCTTTTATTTTTCCGGTGTTGGAGGATCAGGGCTAATTGCTGCTGCTAGTAGGACCAGTAGCACATATTTCTTGTCTCCGCCTTCGATGCCTGTTGGTCGTAGACCTGCTGGAGCCTCCGTTGGGTCTTTTGTAATATTTCCACCAAATGCTTCTTCAAACACTTCTTCCCAGAACGTTTCCAGACAGACTTTTCCAAACAGCCCTCAGTCAGACGTTAGCTTGAACTGTGTTGGTTTGTGCTCGCGTCAGAAAACTGTTTTCATTCGTTGTGCAGGAACATTAAAACTAAAAGCCAACACACACAAACAGTGAGCAGGAATGAGAAACATGTGGAGTAGCTGCAGCACACATGACCGAACCAGACCGGGTCTACACATCATTACAACACGAGGTGTCAGGAGTTAGACCCGTCCCACCGTCGGCTCCTCTTCATTGGCAGCCCGGAGCTACCAGATGGTTGGTTCCAGTCTGGGAGCCCGACCTTCACAGAGGACACACACTTTAAAATTCAGGCCAGCGCTTCTCAGCCAATCAGATGACGGAGATTTATGATCCATGGCAATGTGTCCGTACGACTCAGGGAGGGCTCTGACTACGACCAGGAATCACACGCATGTTGGAATCAGTCACGGTATTTATATCAGATTATTTAATATAGCGAATTATATACTGTAGAAACCGTACTGAAACCGTATATTATATCTAATGTATATTATATATCTATATATTATTTAAAACAACACAAGTCGACTCAGTCAGAGAAGATTAAAACATCTGCCTCCATACAAGTAACAACACAATAAGACAACACAGGTCCTTCCTTCCTTCCTTCCTGACTTATTGACTTATTTCCTTCCTTCCCCTTTTCTTCCTGTCCTTCCTTCCTTCCTTCCTTCCTTCCTTCCTTCCTTCCTTCCTTCCTTCCTCCATCCTAGTTGTAGCTAGTAGTCAGATGTGGCTCAGGTGAACCAGTTCTTATAGTCTTGTTCCTATACGTCTACAGTAGTTTGCTGATCTGGTTCCTATTGGTCTATAGCAGTAGAGATGAAGGTCTGGTTTCCATGGTTCTGTGGGGGCAGAGAGCTGCCTGTGAAGCTCTGATCAGACCAGAGCTTCCAGGAAAAGATTCCTGATCAAAGCCAGAGTTTGTTTTCACTCGTTTAACTGGTCGCTTCATGTTTCTCGTGGAGAAACCAAACCCTGAGCTGTCAGTATGTGGCCTCTGTGGGGTTTTCCTTCCTCCATCTGCTCGTTCCCCTGAAATCTCTCTGGTTTCTGTGACTGGAGAAAAAAACATACTTTAACTCAGTCCATGATTTAGGAGCACGACGCCGTGATTCCTCAAAACATCTTATCTTCAACCTCCAGCTCAGTGTGAACTCAGAGGACTGACTACTCCAACAAAAATCATACGACACCTGGGAAGAAATTATGGAAAAATGGAAAATTATGATGAAGCATTGAAGGAGCTGTTCACAAAAACCAAAGAGCAAATTAAAGCTCTGCTGGAGCAAAGTCAATTCTGTTACTCTTAAATAAAATCATCAACTTCTGAGCAAGTGAATGCACAACTTGATCAAATTATTAAAGAAATTAAAACCGTGACTTCTGAAGTAGTAAAACTTTCAGAAACTTCTATGTGCGGATGGAACAGCTTCAAGAAGGAAGTCCCTTCAATAACAACGTCCAAGACCGTGATGGTGACTTATAACTGTACTACACAGATAAAGAACCTTGGTACAAAGGTTGGAAGTCATTAAAAATGACCATGATCATGGGAAAACACTATTTGATTCAGAAACAGACTCTGAATCTGGTCTACTGCCTCACAGTGAGGTGAGTTATCATAAGGGCTGGGTATCATTTAAAACTTTTCCATACTAGTACCGATACCGGTACCCTTAAAACGATACCAATGCCACTTGGGTATTTCATTCAATTCTTTCAAAAGATTTTTACACAAATACATTTTGAAAGTTTTCAAATTACTGATTTTTTTATTGAATAACTACAAACCTGTTCAACAAAGTATTATTTGGGCTTGTGCTCCTCATCAAACCCAGAGTATCCGTGATAATTACGTAAAAATTAGCACACAAAGCTTCCAGCTACAACATGCTGAACACAATTTATAATAATAATAATCTTGACACATTTTATGGATTTACTAGTACCGTAAGGAGTGTAGTACAGCTGATACTTTCAAGTGCACACAAAACAAAACAAAGTACTGTTGTTGTGGTGTTAGACCAATCACACAACACACTGAACAAAAGAACGCTTGTGGTGATGGGCTACAAGAAAAAACGATAGGAACAGTCATGTTTTCTACATCTGGTAGAAAAAGAACCAATTGCAGTAATGATTTGACAGGTGCAGTTGCGATACTACTTGGTACTGGGTTGTTTCTTAAAAGGTATCGAGTGCCGATGCACGGCCCTAGTTATTCAGTCCTCCGTGTCCTCTGCTCTTTTAAGGGGTGATCATATCAAGTTGATGTTTCCAACCTATAGGACCCATCGACAACCTTCACAACTGTACTTTACAGTACAGCCCCATGACTGGTGGGAGGTAGCTAACGCTTAGGCATCCATTTAGTTTACCACTATCCTGTGACCTCAATGGACAAAAATGTCCAACAACTGCTACAAAAATCTACCTGACTGATTTTTTTCTGCTTTTTTCTGCATAAACCACTGAAATCACTTCAGAAAATTACAAAAAATCAATCATTCTGAGAATTTTAACCCTTTTTTTTTAACCCATCCCAGCTCACCATATTAGTTTTTATTACTTTCTGTATCAGATTTAAAATTGTGTAGTGCGGCAAGAGAAGATGCCCGTGTTTTTGAAAAAGAGTGCATATATGACTTTGAATCCACCACAGACACACACACACTTTAAAATATCTGCTAAACTCAGTAACACAAACACTGTGTTAACACACTAAAAATGACACATTTGACCATTTTTCTCATGAATGAATCCCTGATGTTGCAGAACGAATGTGTTCTTGTGTCATGCCTGAGAGATTAATAAATGTGGTTATAATGGAAGTCAATGGGACGTGTTTATCAGAGTGTAGAAGTGGAGTCACCTGCCTCCTTTTACCATCTGACACCACTTTGTTTGTACATGTAATGGAAGTCAGTGGGACAAAAATGTCCCATTGACTTCACAAGACATATTTCAAATGACTATTTCTCACTGGCTATTTCAGGCTTTGTGTAGAGAGAGAGGCACACGGTCAAATTAACGGCCAAGTGAAGAGGACGAATTTGTTCAGACCCGTCCCCAGAGATGTCTCAGGGTTTAGTGTTAAAGTGTTGTGTGTTTGTGTGTTTTTAGCTGAGCTGTGGCCACCGCTGTAAGCAGGTCTGTCATCCAGGCGACTGTGAGGAGAAATGTCAACAGAAGGTGAAGCTGCGATGTCCCTGTAGGAGAATCAAGAAGGTAAAGACACTCCAGCACATAGAGTCCACCTCATTTATATTATATTCCATTTATATTCCTCCTCCACCCTCTGTTTACACCAGCTGGTTTTTCTTCTCCTGGTCCGTGATTCAACCTGATGTACTACGTTAGTATTTTACATGGTTTACATGGTACATTCTCACTGAAGGCTCCAGTTTCCATAGTTTCTTGTAGCTCTTGGTGATTTCTGGGGACACATTCATAGTTTTTGAAGTTTTCCAGACTGACTGAAGTTCAGTCCTTAAAGAAGAGACTGACTGTGGCTCCTTTTTACTCAGCTGATTGGTTCTTATAATATCACATCTAACAGTTGTCAGACAGGACTGTCTTTATCCTAGCTAAGCTTAGCTTAGCTTAGCTTGTCATCTTTATCTTTGTCTTCTCTACATCTGTATCTTTGCCTGTATCTGTATCATCCTCTTCATCTTTATCTTTGTCTGTACCTGTAACTGTACCTGTATCGTTATCTTTTATCTTTTCTCTTTTTTTTTAATCTAGGAGTTCCCGTGCTCTCTGTCTGATCAGACTTTGGTTCAGTGTGACGATGTCTGCAGAGACCAGCAGAGGAAGGTCAACCAGGTAAATAAATAAATAAACAAACATAAAGTCAGCTGATTCCTACCTGGATGCCCTCTGATTGACTCTGTGTTCAGGTAAAGGAGGCGGAGCTTAGAGCGGCCGAGGAGGAGGAGAACAGGAAGTGTCAGGTCAGTAAATCAAATTAAGAATTTAAATTTAAGTCCAGACTGAACATGAGGAGGAGGAGTTTATGATCCTAACTCCTCCTTCCTTCCTTCCTTCCTTCCTTCCTTCCTCCTTGTCTTTCAGGAGGAGCTGGAGGCCTTTGAGAAGCGGCAGCAGCGAGGAGGCCGCAGGAAGAAGAGGGGGAGGAGGGAGGAGGTGGAGGATGATGGAGGGAGGGCGTCCAGGTGGTGGAGGAGGTGCGCCTCCTTCGTCCTGGTGCCACTGGGTGGCGCTGTGCTGTCGGCTGCTGCCTACTACCTGCTGACCTCGGCCTGAACACTGGTCGTTATTAATTATCTAATTATCTAGTGCTATCTAGTGATAATCAATCAGCTGGAGTTATTTTACTGGAGACCATTCAGAGGCTCCTTTAAGACCGTAATTAGTAAATGTGTTTAAAATCGACTTATATTTGAATGGAGTTTGGTTTGGATCGTCTGAACTGCTCTCGTGTGAAATGTCTGTATTTCTGAATTATTATTAAAATGTTCTAATTAGTTTTATTTCTAATGATCATGTTTGGCCTTCATTATTTTCCTCGACGTTTATTCGTGAAAGATGAAAAGGATTTTCATTGGTTTGTTTAGTGGATTTGATCTGAACTGGAAACGAGTTCAGAAGTTTAGATTTAGTTTCAGTTTTCTTGTTGATTTTCAAAAAGTTGAAGGAATAAAATTTGTAAAACTGTCGGCGTTGGATTATTTTCAGTGTGACACACATGACAGTTCATCCCCTAATTAAACTCATCACCACTGGTCTCGTCTTAAATGAATCCAGGTGGGGCTCGTTTTTATTATTGGAACCTTTATTTAAACAGGTTTGAGCCAACAGAGACTCATTAGATTCAAACAACATTAAAAAAGACACAAATAGTTAAAAATTAAACATTTATACTCAAATAAATAAATCTAAATATAAATGAACTCTAGTGTCTTTAATCTTTATTGTGTCACGTGGCTCTAATTAATCACTTAACCACTGATGGAGTCAGGAGAGGGGGGAGGGGCGGAGTCTTACGGGGGGGGGGGGGGGGCGGAGTCTGGATGCCTCCGTTAAACCGAGAAGCTCGCGTGCAGCAGCAGACAGAGTGATGGTCTCGCGCTCGGCGGCGGGTCATGTTGTCCGCGCCGCACGAGACTTTACCGCGAGTCACCTTCAGCGGAGCGAGACCGTCCACGGTGAGTCCACGTCCCTCCGTGTCTTTCCGTGTCTCTCTGTGTCTCTGTCCTCTATGTCCTCTAACTCATTCTGCCTTTCTCTCTCTGTGTGTCTCTCTGTCTGTCCTCTGTGTCTTTCTATCTGTATCTTTGTCTCTGTTTCTCCATCTATGTCCCTGTCTCTGTCCTCTATGTCTATGACTGTCTCAGATGATATGAAGACATGTCTCATTGGTCGATTAGTTCCTGATTTTTTAGTCACGAGTTTAGTTTCAGGTGAATTTTGTTTTCTTTTTTTTTCTTCAGGTGAATTATTATTATTTATTTATTTTAGTTTCCAGGTGGCTTATTTTTATTTATTTATTTTTTCAGGTGAATTATTTTTGGACAGAACGTGAAGATAAATGTTGACTAAACAGTTTAATTTAATTACAGTAAATAATAATATTCATATTATTTATTTCTTTTAAATCTGATCCAGACCTTCACTCGGATCGGTTTATTCTTCTCAACTTTTAACTTATTTTATTTTGTTTAAATAAATGAAACTGATGCTGGTGATACATCAACAGCTCAGCCTCGAATAAAAAACAGATTAATAAATAGAATAATGAACAGGCTGATAATTAGATTAATAATAATAATAATAATAATAATAATAAAACAGAATAATAACTAGAATAAAAAACGGAAAATTGCCAGAATAAAAAACTGAGAAAAACAGAATAATGACTAGAATAAAAAAAATGATAACTAGGGAAAAAGGGGAAAATAACCAGAATTTTAAAAAATAGAATAATAATAATAATATTATTATAATAATCAACAATTAACAGACTTGTTTTGTCGTAACTGGAATAAATCAAAAAATAAAGGATCCTCCTCCGTCTTCTTCTTCATCTTCTTCTTCTTCTTCTTCTCTGGTTCCACGTCCTGTAGATCCACCACAGGACAATAATCTGATTTAAAGCATTTTATTTAAATGAACATTAATTATTTTTAACAGCTTTAAATTAGTTCATTTAATAAACGTGAATGTTGTGAAAATGATTTAGTTTTCTTTCCAGACTGAAAATAAAAGCCTGAGGTATTTGAAGCAGAGCCGTGTTGAGTGTCCACTCGTCATCATATCGCTTCAAAAATAGCTTCAACGAGTCCAACGGAAACTCTGAGAGGACAGAAACACCCTCCTCACCCTCCTCACCCTCCTCCTCATCCTCACCCTCCTCACCCCTCTGTAAAAATAACCCGGGGCTTAGCCTGGTCTTAAGGGCCACGAGGGCTAGAGTTAGGAGGAGGAGGAGGAGGAGGTTTTCCTGCATTTATTACCTGTTGACATGTGCCCCCCTCCCTTCTCAGACTGGAGGACCCCCCCAGACACGAGGACCTGAGGCGAGGATGGGCGGAGAGGCGTGTCCGCACAAGCTGGGATCCACCAATCACCTTCGACTTCTTCTCTACATCCTGGTTCCCACCGTGAGCCTCCTGGCTGGAGTCCTGCTGCTGGTCCTGGTCCTCACAGGTACACACACACACACACACACACACATACACACACACACACACACACACACAGGTTAGGCTAAAATGAAGCTAAACTAAGATAGGTTAGGCAAGGCTAGGCTAGATTAAGTTAGGCTAGTTAGGTTAATGTAGATTAGGTTAGATAAGGTTAGGTTAGGCTAAAATAAATTAAGCTAAGCAAATATAGCTTGGGCTAGGCTAGTTAGGTTAATGTAGATTAGGTTAGATAAGGTTAGGTTAGGCTAAGATAAATTAAGCTAAGCAAATATAGCTTGGGCTAGGCTAGTTAGGTTAGATAAAGATAAAAAAAGCTGGGTTAAGTTAAACTAAGTTAAGTTAGGCTAGCTGCTAGTTACAATACAATTGTAAGCGCTTTGAACATCTAAAAATGGAAAAGCACAGTATAAAACCAATGCATTGTTGTTATTATTATTATCATTATTATTATTATTATTATTAAGCTAAATTAGGCTAAGTGGGTTAATTTAGGCAAGGCTAGGCTAGGTAGATTAAGTTAGGCTAATTAGGTTAATGTAGGTTTGGTTAGGTAAGGTTAGGCTAAGATAAATTACGCTAAAATAAAGTAGCGTAGGTTATGCTAGCTACTTTAGGTAAAGATAAAGTAAGATTGTTGAAGTTAAACTAAATTAAGCTAGGCTAGGCTAGGTAAGTTAATTTATGCTTAAGCTAGGGAAGTTAAGGCTAAGTAGGTTGATTTAGGCTAGGCTAGGCTAGAATAGGTAGGTTTGGTTATACTAGGCAAAAATAAACTAGGCTAAGCTAAATGAAGCTAGGCTAGGCTAAAATGAGATAATCTACGAGAGGAATGAAAGAAGAAAAGGAGGAGATGAAGGAAGTGAAGAACTGCAAAGAAACGATCGACTCATAAAGAGAAGAGAAGGAGGGATGGACCGAGACCACTTCTTCTCCTCTTTCACTTCCTTCACTCCATTCGTCTTTTCTTTGCCCTTCATTCGTTCTTTCTGCTTTTGTCCTTCATTTCATCCTCTTTTCTTTCACTGTTGGGAGTGAATATATATGAAAAAACGACAGAACTTACGCAGGGATGGAACGAAGGATTTAACCTCTTTCATCCTCCTTCCCTCTCCTCCCACCCTTTAATTTATTCCTTTCATCTTTTCTTTCTCTGGTTTATTTATTCCTTTCATCCTCCTCTGATGGAGGGATGGAGGACGAGATCTCTCTCTCTTTCCATCTTCATTTCATCATACGTGTGTGTGTGTGTGCGTCGTGTGTGTGTGTGTGTGTGTGTGTGTGTGTCTTTTCTCCTTCTTTTCCTTCTTTTCCATCTCTGTTTTTATTCTCCCCTTTTTCTTATCCTTCCTCTTCTTATTCTTCTCTTTTCTTCCTAATCTTTTTCTTTTCCTCTTTCTTTCTTTCTTTCTTTCTTTCTTTCTTTCTTTCTTTCTTTCTTTCTTTCTTTCTTTTTTCTCTTCTTTCTTTCTTTCTTCCTTCTCTTTCCCTTGTTCTTTCTTTCTTTCTTCCCTTCACTCTTCTTTCATCTTTTATCTCTCTTTCCTTTCCCTTTTTCTACTTCCTTTTCTTTCTTCTTCTTTCTTCTCTTTTCTTATCCTTCTTCCTTCTCCTTTTTCTTTTCTCCATCTTTTTCTCTTCTTCTTCTTTCTTTCTCCCTTCCTCCCTTCTCTCTTTCTCTCCTCTCTTCCTCTTTCTTCTTTTTTGTCATCTCTCTTTTACATCTTTCTTCTTTCTTTTTCCACCTTCCTCTCTTTCTCTCCTCCTCCTCTCTCTTTTTTGCTACGTTCTATCCTCGGCTCATTTCCTTCTCTCTGACGCCGTAAAGCGTCTCTGGTTGTTACGTCTTTAATGGACCTCGTCGAAACAGAGATGGAGAGAATGAAAAGAAAAGAAAGAAAGAAAGAAAGAAAGAAAGAAAGAAAGAAAGAAAGAAAGAAAGAAAGAAAGGAAAAGCTGCAGTTCCTCTAACGTCCACTAGAGGCCTCAACACAAACAGAGTGGTGGAGATAAGTTCAGGAGGGTGGATGATGGATCCCTCCATCAGCCTCACGCCTCATTGTTCTTGTGGAAACCAAACAACTTCACATTTGATTCGTCGTATGAGTCACAAAATAAATAAAATAACATGACAATAAATATTTAAATCTTCCCAGGTTTTTAACCGGCGCTCGTGTTGTGACTTTAACTCTAAAAATAAACCGGCCTGTTACATAAAGTCATATTTAATATTAAAACATATGTGCAGCCGGTCGGCTGGTGAAAGGATTCTGACTGGAGATGAGACCGCTTTCATTTCATCTCCGGCTTCATCGTTATTTTATTTATCGCAAGTTTTTAGGCTCCAGGCAAAATATCTCAGAAAACTGACAAGTTTCCCGTACTCTGGAAACACCACAGCGCTGGTCTGTCTGAGTATTTAATATTTGGATCAATGATCGATGACCTAAAGCGTTTAAAAGAAGAATTCTTCTTCACACTGAGAGGTCATTGCTAGGATTATATTCACCGTGCTCACCTAAAGAAACGGCGCCCTCTGGTGGTTGTATCATCATTTTCAGAAATGGAGGAAAAGTTAATATGTTCTAAATCATTTAATATAAGATGTTTGAGGAAAACGTTAACATTCCCAACAGCCTCATCCTTTTCCTATGTGTTACACATGTTCTACATTAGGCTACCCACTCGTTAGCATGCTAACAGTTGCCTACCAGCGCTTACAGCTAATGCTACATAAATGTAGCTCATCACAACTGACTGAATGTGGTTTGTTCTGAAGTTTGTGCTGTTTTCTAATATAATCCATCGTTACGACACAGATAGACACAAAAGGTTTAGGGTTTACACAGCTGTAAGTGGTGCTAAGCAACCGAGGCTATCAGCTAGCAAGCTAACAGCTGGCTAACAGAATATGTTGTGAATATCAACATATTCCTTTGACAAATGAAAACTATTCTTCCTTCAACATAGGAACATGTTCTCAAAGGTAACTACTGGTGCTAGAAGCTAACGTTATCATGCTAACATGGACACACACACAACAGAAAGTACATTCAAAACTATCGAGTCTCTCTTTAAGAAGGAAATTTTGGACCAGAAACCTCTTCATTTTCATTATTGTTTTGTTTTGTGTCATCGGATATGAAACATCACCCTCATTTTGTGACCCTGAGGCGTATTTTTGTTGTTCCCGTGTTTGTATCATTCAGATGTTTTCTATAAACATTGTTAAATGTTTATAGAAAACATATATATATGAATAAAAACAGGATTCAGTTTATGTGTAAATTAGTAAATTAGTTTTATTTTTGGACTTAAAGTCAAATGTCCATTTACTTCCATTAAATTGTGAAAGGTCCAACCTGAGACATGTGTTCTCTTTTAAACACCTCAAATCATTAGGAGGGTTAGGAGTTTTTTGTGTACATTAACAAAATAAACAGGAAAAAATACTTCCAGGGAGATAAATAGATGATTTAACCTAAAACTATATCCATATATAGAGAGATATGTAGGGCAGGTTGTGATGCACTGTCCCATTGATCACTTCTACCGTTGAATCCCGACGTTTTCACACATGCCATGTTTTCCATCATGCACATGTCCAGCGTGGGAACCTGCAGCTCCGTCCAACACCTCAGAATAATCCGTGCACACATTACTGAAATTCTATATAATTCTAAAATAACGATCTAAAGGAGAGGATCTTTGAACACTCCCACAGTGCGTGCTTTTTATTTCCCATCCTCCCAGCACAGATAATTAATAAACTCATTCTGTTGGGTCTTGATGTGGTTAACTAATGTCTATGAATTATTTTGTGTAGAATAAATTTTCCTCTGATGTGTCTTCAGAGTTGGGTAGAATCCCTTCCCATGTTTCTCTCTTGTTGTCCTAACGTTAAGAAGACGTACGAAGTACGAAGACGTGAGAAGATGAAGCCGATGTCAGCTCCTCTGTGTCTGAGTGTGACAGATGAAATGTTAATGGCTCGGTCTCGGCCTCGTTCACCATGGTAACGCCATCACTCCGACACCGCGGCTTTGTCTCATCAGACGCTCGTCCTTCGTCTTTCATGTCACCACAGACAAAGTGAACTGTCAGTGGAGGAGGTTGATGTTCACCAGTTAAACCCAGATAGACTTCACAGACCCAGAACATCTGGTCCACATCCACCCACTTGGTCAGGAAGGAAGGAAAGAAGAATAGAAGGAAGGAAGGAAGGAGTTGAGGGAGGAAAGAAAAAGAGAGAAGGAAGGAAGGAAAAGAAGGAGGCGAAGGGATGGAGCGATGGAGAAAGAGAGGAAAGAAGGAAGGAAGGAAGGAAGGAAGGAAGGAAGGAAGGAAGGAAGGAAGGAAGGAAGGAGGCAAAGAGTGGAGGCAAAGAAGAAAAGAAGGAAGGAAGGGTCGAATGAATGAATGAATGAAGGTATGAATCCACTAATGTGGATGCAGAGACCTTCAGGTTAAACCTTCAGTCGTTGTTGACTCTCTGTTTCTATAGTATTTATTCTTATTCTGTAGTATGTTTTCTATTTATGTATGTATCTTGTTTGTGTGTGTGCGTGTGTGTGTGTGTGTAGTATGTATGTATCTTTTTTATTTTATTTTCTGTATGTAGTATGTATGTATCTTAAAACCAGTGATCATTAACGTGCTGCTGGACCAGACCATGACGATCCAGCTCTTACACAACTTCTTCACCGCAGACGTTTTACTCCGTTTTTATTATTTCTCTCCAGGTATCCTAGGCAACATCAGCCCCCTCCCCTCCCCGGAGCCAATCGCCGATCGTGACCCCGGTTACCACAGCAACAGCACAATCGTCCCGTCCTTCACGTCAGAGGCTGAAAACGTCACGTACACGCTACGAAGCCGCGACGAAACCACGCCCCCTACGGCCTCGTCTTCTCAGGCCACGCCCACCCATCCATACACGAAGCCTCCTGATTGGCTTACGTCAGTGAGGTCGCTGAGCACCACCTGGCCAACAAGCACCACCCCAGCACCTGACGCAGGTATCGGCTACACCTTTCAATGAAAACGCGTACAAATGACAGAAATATCGCTTTTATTTTGGGAAAAACTGTAATGGAAACTCAGCTAGTGAGGATGAGGATGGCTATCAGCAGGGGGGTATGGGAAATGTGGTTCCTGTTGATGTCATCACTCGGGACTTCATTTGCTGGAGTTTGTTGTGGAGGAAAGTTGTCCCAGTCCACTGGGAACTGATTCAGAACTGCTAGCGAATGGCAACGCACGCATGTTTGGGACATTTTAAACATATTTAATTAGTTGTGCGCTTGCGTGGTGCCGGTACATGTTTACCTTGTTGATATGAGCCGTTAGCCGCTTCTCTAACTGACGACATCACGATGGGAAAATGTAAGTTCTCACGACTTTGGCTCGATGACTCGACATTAAAAGGTCGATGATGTGGAATGACCGGGAAGGTTTTTGTTAAGTGGGCAAAAAAAAAAAAAAAAAAACAACAACAACAACAAAAACTATATATATGTGACCTGGAGCGGTGATACCGCGATCACATCACAACAAGAATCCATCATCCACCAGCATCGTGAGGAGCTAGCTGTGGAGCTAAGTTAGCATAAACCTGTAAACTTTCGCTGGTATTTGGCTTTTTCAGTGTGTCTGTGTGTGTTAGCTGTGTTGTCATCTATATTTTAGTTTAGTTTTCTTTTCGTACAGTACGCTAACCGATCAGCCTGGATACAGTTGGCCTTGAGTTTGACATGTGTGATATGGGGCTGGGCGATACTGGGTAAATACTGGGCTAGTATTGCCTTTAGTTAGTTGATTATGATAAAATACAGGACAAATATAAGGCAAGTAAACGATAAAAAAAGGCATTAGTGCAAAAGTACTAAGTCTTAAGTGTGGTGCTTCAAGAACACTTCAACTTCTACTCAAGTCACTAGAGTAATTGTACTTTTCCTCAAGTCTGCCTCTCTAGTACTTATGTATCTATATCTGTCTGAAGTCCTCCAACTATACGAACCCTCCCGTCCTCTCAGATCCTCCTCAGCCTCGTTCTTCCTGACTGTCCACCGTGGGTTTTAGAGCTTATTATTATTATTTAGTCTGAGTGTCTCTGGTTTGCTGGAGGACGGTCCAGGTGATGCAGATGTTTCCAGATGCTGACTCCCGTCTGAACTCAGTCTGGAGTTGAACCTGTGTGAAATATTCAGATCACTCTACAGACGAAGACGACTATGAACCCCGCCACCGTCTGTCCTCTCTATCTCAGTGTTATTTTAGTGTCCTCTTCTGTCAAACGCTAAAATCTTATTAGTCTCTATTACTGCAGGACGGACGAGAAACCTGAGACTCAGTCTGAGGTGAAAATGTCCTCCACCATGTCCCTATACACTGTCTGTCCATCACTGTGACTCAGAGGACATGTCTGTCTCCGGTGTTGTCCCAGGACGGCGTCTCAAAGACAGAAGGACAAGCGTGGCCGCTGATAAATCGTCCATCCAGTTTCTGTTTTAATATTCCCCTCGTCTCTGCGTCTCTGTCCCTCCACTGTCCTCCTCCTCCTCCTCCTCCTCCTCTCTCCTTGAGGTGAATACTGATGAGCCTGGCTCCATCCCGTCCTCTGATTGGACAGATTCAGATCATTTAATACAGTCCTCAAACTGATCAGAGACCGGTTCTAAAGTAAGAGATGAGACACAGAGATGATGCGTTACCACGGAGACCAGCTCAAATGATGTTTGGAGGAGGAGGAGGAGGAGGAGGAAAGAGATGAGGAAGAGAAGAAGATGAGGAGGAGGAAAAGGAGAAGTGGACTAATAGAGTAGAAGAAGATGACCCAGACTTTGTTGGATTTTATTGTTTTCCCCCAGTCAGATCTGAACCAAAAACTCTTTAACCCAGATGCATCTCAAAGTTTTAATTAGAACCAGAAAGTGAGACATGAACATAATAAATATAATAATTATATCCTCCCTGGTTCTTACAGTGGTATGGTCTCTGTACAGGAAGCGTACAGTGGTATGGTCCCTCTACAGGAAGCTTACAGTGGTATGGTCTCTCTACAGGAAGCTGTCAGCCCATCATGGAGCCTCAGTGTCACATGTTGCCCTACAACCAGACCTGGTTATCCTCCTCCGTCGCCGTGGTGAAGAGCTCAGAGGTGGACATGTTGCTAAGGTAACGACTTTCACAGTTGCTTTTTCTTGTTTTGTCTGGTTGGACTCCAGGAGTCTGGGTTTGGAGCTGGTCCAAATACAGGCTCCAGGTCGTGGTCTAGGTTTAACCCTCTGGAGTCAACATCCAAATAACATCGACTGATTTAAGACGATGTAGCAGCAAAACACTTCAAACTTAGACTACGATTCTACTTTAATAGAAAGTTCAAACCACACAGTATCTTGGTAAAATGAAAAGGGCAGCGACTTACCGAAGAAAAGGTAGACTCATTAGCTTAAGATAACTCATGATAGATTTTACAAGTTAAATATGCAGACATTTGCAAAATATTGATGGCCAGCTAACGTTAGTAACATATTGGTATCTTAGATGAATAAAATCAGTGTTGGTAACGTGAGTAAACTGAAGCCCTTTCAGGGTCGACCCGTGTCAATGACTCGGCAACTGACCTGGGATTTTGGGCTGCGATGTGAACAGGAATACTGCATTGACCCGGGGTTTTTCTCTCTGACTCTGATATTTCTGCCTGTTATATTCTGACTCTACGGCCTGACAGACTGGATCACTGTAGAAGCTTCAGCTCAAAAACAAGTTTTGATCTTCTCCCATAAAGACTGATCTCTGAAGGCCAGAGATTTTTGATCCTTTTTTGTTTTTTCAAACAAATCAAATGTGTTATAACATGATTAATGTGTAAGTTAATGGAAGCTCATAGGTGAACAACGACTGTGCAACTGTTTATCAGTTTGTATAGTGATCTCTCAAATTTTTTTTAACATTCATGGCAGCGCTCTGCATCCAAGGAGAAGAGGAGATTTGGTGGCAGGACACAGTGATTTATTCTAATATCAGCAGCCTTTAGAAAGAGCGGGGGTTTGACCGGTCCATTCTTCAGGTCATCAACAAACTGTAACGTTATCTGAAATGTACGCAATGACATATGAGGGAGGAACAAACAGGCAGCAGCTCTCACAGCGGGAGGTTCGACCTGGGACTTTATCTGATGTGAAAGTACTAAAGGAGAGTCGACCTGGGATTTTGGATGTGAAAGCGGTATAATTGACAGCATTAAGCTGATATCTACAGCCATGAGGTAACTGCTGACTGCATTTTTCAGATGAGCTTGTTGAAATATTTCTCTAAGAAGAGAAAGGCCCTGATGAAGATGACACTAGTCAGGTATCATTAGCCTTTTACTGACTCATAAATGCTTAGGTAAAAAAAAATGTGTTCACTCTTGTAATCATTCTATAGCTCTTCTGTAAAAAGAAAAACAAACAGAAAAATTCATTGTTCTGAGCCTGGGTGCAAACTTTGCCAATGATTCTACAGCCCCATCAAGAAATTATTATTTATTGTTTTTATTTGTATTTATTTAATTTTATCGATTTATTTATTTTTACTTAAAAAGCCATTTTCAACTGGACATTCAATAAATAGGTTGTAAAAGTAAAATCTGTACTCAGGTTTCATTTGTTTACGCTGCCACTGTTCCCTGGAGAGCCTGCCCCACTGCTGGAAAAACTCCTAGAGGAAACACTGTTCTCTGGTTTATTCTCTGGTTCTGTTCTCAGGTTCTTCAGCTACCTCAGCAGACTGTCCTGCTACAGACACATCATGCTGTTTGGATGTTCTCTGGCGTTACCAGAGTGTTTCTCTGCAGACGGGTCTCAGGACAGGTAGGGCACTTTAATATTTAGATCCAGTCAAATCAGATTTCATTTCTAGAACCGTCTACTATAACAGAAACGTACTCAAACGTACATTCTAACTGATGTCTCTGAGGTAAATGATTCAGGATTTGTAGTTGAAGGCTCCGTTACAAAGGTCACAATTATTAATAATTAACCTGAGTTCAAGTTTGAGGAGCTGTGACCATCATTTAAAATAAATTAAAAAAAAAGGACTTTTATTTCAAATCAATACGACACAGATGTGAAAATCTGCGATTTAAAAAACAAACAAACACATAAGACAAAGTTAAAAACAACAGAACAGTTGGAAGAAAGAGACAGAAAGACAGTTTAACCTCAGATCATAGAGTGTTTCTTTGCTCCAGTCCCTGGTTTTTATCCACAGACATGTGTGTTCATAAGTGTTTGTTTATTAAATTTATTAAATGAACCAGAGTTTTATATCATCATATCAGTTATCAATCTTTAGCTGTCACACATTTATTCTTTAATACCAGAGCTAGTTCAGAGGTCCTGGAATCTACATTTAGCTCTTAATTAGTTTAACACTTATGAATAAATATCATTCAGTAATAATTTACAAGGGTCAGAAACATGTTTGTAGTTTGTGGTCAGCTCATCATATTTTCACTGTCATGTCCCAGGAACAGATGGACCACACGTCCAGGTCCCCCCTCTACTATTTATTTATTTATTATGATTAAAAACTAGAGTTGACCCCCTGAGATATCTGTATTTGTTTTATAATTTAAAATAAAATAAAAATACTTTTCCAGTTATTGTTGTACTTTGTTAAACAACAAACTTTCTGATGAACAACCAGACGATGTTCTATACAAACATAGGTTGATAGATTCCACTGTTGCTGATCTATAATCTATACACAACATTTCTAAGAGAGATATACAACGACTGAATGTTAAACTGTTGATGATGTTAACTCATGTTGGTATCACCTCCATGTTCCAGTTCTTCAAACACCACAATCAGTTTGGGATGAATCTCATGAATCTCAGCTGTTAACACAACAACTGTGTGTGTATCTAAAAATAACCCACAACCACCACCCTCTGAAATTAGACACACACTTGTTCAGTGGCTTCAACTCTGCTTGACCTCTGACCTCCTACAGGAGGATTATGGGAGTCTGAGTTTTATTGATGCTGCTGAGAAACCGTTAATCACAGAGTTTGAGGTCGCTGTCACACCAGAGATGTTTACTGGCTTTAAACGCACCAGAGTTTGTTTCCTCTGATAGTCGCTTTGTTTGGGCTGGTGTCAAAGATCAACTGAACTCTTGTTTGGATAGATAGATAGATTACTTTATTCAATCCCCGAAGGGAAATTAGGACCAAATAACTGAACTCTGGTGCGTCTTGTGTGACATTAACAACTGACAGCCGTTGTATTGAAGCTACAACACAGCTAGCTAATGGCTAATGTCTAATCTCCACTCTAGAATAGTTTCCTCTTGTATTTTGTAATGAAAGGTGACAGACACATCGGACCATGTCATGTTGTGTTATAGTTTTATGCTGCTGTTTGCACATTTAAAAAATAAACTTGAAAAAAGAAAAAAATAGAAACTAGAAAAAAGCATTTGTTGTAACATTACTCATCAGTTATTGGTCGATCTGCATTTGATAAATAAAGAAAAGAAACACAATCACTGTTGACTTTCTTTAAACCGACTGTTTTTCTGGGTTAAGACGGAGAGACGGAGGGAGGGGTTTCCCCTCATACATCATCCAATCAACAATAAGTCCCTGACCAAGAGAACTCAGTTCATTTGGGGAGCTTTGGTTTTTGTTTTTTCATTTCTTATTTGGTTCAGTTCTGCTTTCAATTTCTGATGCACCAAACTTTCACATAGTTGAAAAGGGCTCATTGATTGGACGATCTTGTTACATTATGTTGCTGTTACGACAAACAGACGCTGTTTTTAGTCGACAAACTCCAAAACTGGATGTGTATCATGAAGTCGGGCTGCGTCCATGTGGATCGTCCAGGCTCCTGTAGACTTTCAGTGACGTTCGTTATTCCTCAGTTTTCCTGCCAGTTTGAAGGCATCAACAAAAAAGTCACATGACGCCCAGAGCTCTATACAGCTGCTGTCTAGACACACTTACTGCGTATTGCATCACTTTCTGCATTTGGTCCTGTGTTTACTGCAGTGAGCATTAACACTGCCTATGAACCAAACCAGAGTTCAGTTGTTTGGTCCAAACCAGAGTTGTGTTGATCTTTGACTCCAGCTCATATGAAGCGACTATTGGAGGAAACAAACTCTGATCCATTTGAAGTGAATCAAACAGCTCTGGTGTGACAGCGACGTTAATAATGAGACAGAATGAGGACGAACATATGTTCATTAAACACCTTCAACAGTCTCCTCCTCCCCTTGTCCCTTAGTCTCCTCATCCCCTTGTTCCTTAGTCTCCTCATCCTCTCAGAGTTTTTCTGCTGCAGATGATTCCTTGTCTTCAAATTGTTAATCACGTGAACAGATATGAACCAGAGTGTGTTGTATGTGTGTGTTGTTTCAGGAGGGTTGTGTTGCCCTGTGCCTCTTTTTGTGAAGCTGCCAGAGAAGGTTGTGAACCTGTCCTCCACATGTTCAACGCCTCCTGGCCCGACTTCCTGCGCTGCTCACAGTTCAACAACGGCCCCTACACTTCACCTGCACCCCCCCCATCATCATCATCATCGTCATCTTCATCATCGTCATCTTCATCATCGTCTTCATCGTCGTCACCCACGGTGACAGCGCCCCCCGACCAACCCGTCTGTTACTCCCCCCGACAGATTAAAGGGAAGCCATGTGAGTTAACACACAAACACAAACACACTCAGGTCCTTGTTGGTGATTCTGATCTGATGACCCCACTGCTCTGCTCCTCTGTGATTGGCCGCCAGCCGTCTGTGGAGGGAAGGACCACTTCCTGTGTGCAACGGGGATTTGTGTCCCCCAGAAACTGGCGTGTAACGGCTACAACGACTGTGACGACTGGAGCGACGAGACGCACTGTGGTGAGCACAATAACACACACAATAATAATACACAATAATATCATCATGATACTTAAGTCACGATACGATACATTAGTGCAGTATTATGATATTTCGATACATTGCGATATTCTCCATAGTTCACATCACATAGTTCAAATTTTAAATGCAGCTTAAAATACATGTTGTATATTTGTAAATCAGTGATAATTCACTGGACAAGTCAAACAGACAATAATGATTTAATTCATCCATTTCCAGTTTATTGCACAGACAGTGGATCAAGTTTCTTGCCATTTACATGTCAAAATACAGTTTGCAGTTGTCTCCTTGAACATGTGTCAGTGAACAGATCTCATCTTCTGCCTCTTTTCCTCACTAGGGTCACAGGCCACTGAACACATGTGAAAATAAAATGCCTGTACACATGTATTGCCTCAGTACTGTGTTATCCAGTGTAGGTTGGATCAATAGGTTTTGGCTGCTATGCTAATGTAGCGATGCTACCTATTGGTTGAGTTTACTAGCTGGTTGTGCTCTCTGAATATTTAAATGGAGTGAAGGACAGTTTACAAACTGCGTCCTCTTTGTCCAGATTATTAGTTCCTGTCTCCAAACATCAGCTTTGGTTCAGGTCGTTGCCGTAGTGACCTGTGATGGACCGATGGAAGCTCCTGAAGCTTTATTGTTGTTGTTGATGTTTATTGGTTTTAGAAGAAGAGAAGCGGTCGTCATGGTGACTTAAAGACATATAAAGAAATGCAAAGAGACACTATAGGTCCAGACCAGAGGAATGTAGATGTGTGTGGGGGGGTTGGTCTACGTCTCTCTCGACCTGTTTCTGACCTTGTGGATTTTTGTGTTTGGCTATAAAATAAAGGAGAGGAGAGAGAAAGACATTCAACAGATTAAATAAGAGGAGATCAAGATGAAGGTGAAACCAGAAAGAAACGACAAATGGAACAAATAAAGACAAAATAAGTGAAACAGGTCACGGTTAATTTATTATTTATCTCTGGACTCAATAAACACAAATAAACACACACAAGGACAGAAAACTACAACAATGAACATCAGAGTAGTTTCCTTCTGTCTCCTCTGAGGAGTAAATGAACACAGAGGCTGAAGTAGATTGTATTTGGATGTCTCCATTAATATATTACTATTATTATTATTATACGTCTCATCCTGTCTTTGTGTCTCCAGTGTGTCCTGAGGCAGATTTCCGTTGTAACACTGGTCGTTGTGTGTCTCCTGATCTGGTGTGTGACGGATACGACGACTGTGGAGACCTGAGTGATGAGCTGAGCTGTGGTGAGATGGACGTCTGTCTCTGAGAGGACCTCACTGACTGGAAGCGTCTCCACATAATAGAAAACTATAGACAAACACATGTACAGTTATAGTCGTACCATGAATAACATGTGTTGTAGTTCCTGCAGTTACTAGTTTAAAACAAGTACTACAGTAGAACCAGTAATAATTCCACACAGCACACATGGTAAAATATAAGTATATAAGTATCCGATAACTTCTTTTTGAAACCAATACCCATAAGTTTCTGCCTCCAAAGGCTGATACTAATACTGATAACCGATACCATACCTGGAGATAAGAAAGACTAATGAACAAACAGGTTTGACTTTTATTTTTTCAGATGAAAAACCACTAGCAAGCAAACATTTGCTAAAGATCAGGGTCAAACTAAATTATTTGATATTTCAAATGAACATCACCAATAAAAACCTGAAATACTTTGCATCCTGTTTAAAGTAAACAAAGTGAAAAAGTGCATTTCACAAGTTTTTTAAAAAAAAAAATAACAAGTAGAATCAAACATTTCTATGCAAAACAACTTTTGGTAAATAAAAATTTAAACACAAACTGGAAAAGTGCATTCCTCACAAATACAAAAAATATGTTGCAAAATTATGCACCACTGACCCAAGTTAGACTAAAAAACTCCCACACTACTGCCGCCATCTTGTATATTTACAAACGTATGTACGATGTGATGCATTCATGTGGTGATGGAAATTCTCCTTTCCGGGTTTGCGAGTCGTTTTCCTGACCTATATATATATATTATACGTTTTCGGGCCGATAAGTCATGATATTAGACCAGGTTTGGCCTTTTCATGTATTTCATGTACGTATCGTTAGCCTAATAGCATGAATGGCTAAATGACTGACTTATGCCATTAGGTTAACAATGTATTTATCCCGTGTTAAATAAGTGTCCCTCTTATCCCAGACCTGGGTTAGTTTCATCTCTGGGCCTCTGTGTTGGGAGAAACCTGGTAATGAGATGATCAGAGCTTACTGACATGAACGGTTCAGATCCCAGACGACCTCTGGTTTAACTAACTGGAGGTCCTCAGGTTAAACGAGTCCCTGTGTGAATAAGGCTTCAGTTCTAGTCTTGACTTGTGTGTTTTTGTCTCTGGTTGTGTGTGTGTTTGTAGTTTGTGATCTGAGCCGTGACCATCGCTGTGGTGATGGACGTTGTGTCTCCAGAGACTGGCTCTGTGACGGAGACCACGACTGTCTGGACAAGAGCGACGAGCTCAACTGCTGTGAGTCTCCTCTAGAGAACTGGACTTCATTTAGTCCACGTCCTGGTTTATGTCCAAACAATGTGTTCAAGGCAGACAACTGGACTCAGGAGAGTTTACAGGAGAAGATGTAGGACCCACAGTCATTATTTCAGCTAGCAGCTAGCAGCCAACAAGAAGACACCAGCTAACTAGCCTAGCCAACAGCAGCAGGTAAGAAGTGACGGGACAAGCACCTCTCTCCTCTAGTTAAACCTCAGCTCCTCAGATGAAACGTCTTCTCTAAACTGAGTCCAGATGACTTTCCTTAAACTTCTCTTTTCTTCTGTGAGATCTTCATCATCTGAACCATGTCTACATCATGTGATTATCTGTGGGGTTGAAGTTTTAGGATTTCGAGTTTAAAGCCAGAAACGAAATGTGAAAAAGCAATAGAACCAGTTATTTGGTTTTCATGTTTAAATCCAAAAACAAAAACAGCAGTATTAAATCTACCTTCATTTTAATCTGTCTAAAAGTAAAAACATTTGACTCTTTAATCTCAGTCTGAATGTTGACGTCTTGTCCTTGGAGCAGGAGGTCGTCTCCATGGTAACCACTGGTCTAGATCTTCATGGGGGCTCCTCTGATGGTCCACTGCTTCATCCTTAGTCATCCATGTCATTAACATTTACACATGTTAAACTTTACACTGTGTGTGTGTGTGTGTGTGTGTGTGTGTGTGTGTGTGTGTGTGTGTGTGTGTGTGTGCGTGCAGCCTGTAAGAGCCAGGGCTTGTTGGAGTGCAGGAACGGTCAGTGCGTCCCTTCAGCGTTCCGTTGTGACGGAGAGGACGACTGTAAGGACGGTAGTGATGAGGAGCACTGCAGCAGAGAGCAGAGTGAGACCTCCTCCTCTACACAACATCTACACAACCTTCATTTAGAAACACGACAACTCTGATGGAGGAGACCCTCTGCTCCAGTTCTCATGTCAGATTGAGAGTTTATAACTTTTCTACTTTAATCAAACACAAACACTGAATATTCAAATCCAAATGTGAACCTGAACTCCTGAATCCAGCCCAGGAATTCAAACGTCTGACTTGACTTTAAAGACGACGGTTTAATAAGAAGCTCCAGACCTGAGTCCCGGGACTGCTTTGAGTTCATGGTGTTCACATGTTTTTTGTTGTTGTTGTTGTGTTGTTGTTGTTCCAGATCAGGGCGGGTGTGTTCCTGGTCAGCCCAGCTGTATCTCCAACTCCTGTCAGTCAGGATGTGGGGGGGGCAACGCAGCCTGTGACCCCCGAAACAACAACAACAACTGCAGTGAGTCCTATTATTATTATTATTATTATTATTATTATTATTATTATTATCATTGTCAGGGAGGTGAAATGTCCTGGTGACTGTGACTGATGTCATGAAGCTTCAGTGGTTCATGTTGACTCAGGTTCCTTCTTTAAAGTCATTGACCAGCGTCCTCCTCATTATAAACGAGGCGCAGGGACAGATTGATGCATGCGCATCGCAAATGTTAAATAAATTTAATCAGAGCAAATTAAAATAAAGACAAATAAAAATTCTAATTAATAGAGACGTAGTTGCATCTCCCGTTATTTGTGCATTGATTGAATGAATCCTTCCATGTTCACGGAGCTGAATTTATTCTGTGGTTTATTGTGATTTGGGTCAATCTGGCTCCAAATGTTTGTGAATCCGGCAATGACCCAAAACCCTGGTTTAATTTGTGTTGTTGGTGACGTCTGTATGGGAACTGTAAACCAGAGAAATGATTTCATCCAACACTGTCGAGATGATTCTGCTCAGTGTCGGCTGTGAAATGACTCATATGTCTCCATACTCATGCTGAAATGTTCCTGTGGCCAAATATCTCAGGGAGGACAGGAGATGAGCACTGTGTTGGCTTTGATTTAAAACAAGAGTGTTTGAGAACACAGTTCTCAAAATCCTCCAATAACACAAGATAAGCTGCAGTAATGTACTTCAGCTTTTCTTTTCAGGTCGTCTTTTATAGCTCGTCATGTTAATTATTCAAAGTGTCTGATAATGACTGATGAACATTATTACAAGAGACCGAGTCTGAGATGCTGCTGAACACTGAGACGGTTCTACGTGTAGTTCCACTGTTCTACCACTAGAGTTTGTGTGTATGCACGATCAGAGTTGTGCGTAAATTTGAATACTTTTCTAAGCACAGGTACAGATTGATAAATGCCACACTTTGCGTCGGAATGTGCTCACACTGGATTTCAAATATGTAGGAACGCTGTGAAGTTAAAGAAGCATTTTCTGGATTTTGCCGTTATCATTTACATTTTTTGTTGATAACATTCTTATCGTGACATTTTGTTATGACGTGAAAATGTGACGTGGTGACAGCCCTAGCATGTGTGTTTGGTCTATACACCGTATCTACAGTGAAGCCACATTCAATACATTATCTATTATATTATATATCTGAATAACCCACTTTATTTATTACTCGTATAGTAGTTATTATTTATTATTAATGATGGATCTAAATTTGATTTACAAACACGTATGTCATGTATGGTATTATCAGTGACGTGAATAATAGATGTGAGCTTTTCTTTTATAGAGAATTGAACTGGATACTTTTTGTTTTGTGTGTCTCTACATGTGGTTTCCAACAAATTTTCTGATCTACTAAAGTTTCCAAAACTTTATTTCATATACTCTATTACTTTCCACTCCCTTTAATTATTTTTTTTACTGTCTCCCCTAAACAACATGGCTTTTGTTTAAGTTTCAACTACTGAGAATCTACTGGGATTGAACCAACGACTTTAAATAGTCACTTCCTTTTCTCCTGTTTGTATTAGTTCCTGCAGGTCACTCCCTCAGCAAAATATATTAGCGTCATCTACAAACATCACCTAATCTCACTCACTTCATACCGTGACAGTATAATTCAGATAATGACCAATGAGAACACCCTGGATCAGACTCCTTCAGTTTTAGAGCTACATGCATATGAAGGTCGGTGTCTCCCCCTGGTGGTGGGATGTGGTCGTTCACTCTGCCCTCTGCCTCCAGCTCGCTGTGAACCCATCAGCCTGGAGCTGTGCATGAACCTGCCGTACAACCTGACCAGCTACCCCAACTACCTGGGCCACCTGTCCCAGAGGGAGAGCTCCGTGTCCTGGGAGTCCTCCCTGTTCCCGGCCCTGGTCCAGACCGGCTGCTACCAGTACCTCATGTTCTACGCCTGCACCCTCCTGGTACCCAAATGTGACCCGGTCAGTCTGCAGAAGGTCCCACCCTGCAGGTCAGACCCCCCCCCACGTCCACGTCCCCCTCACGTCCACGTCCACATTCACTGTTAATTAAAGCTCTGTTCTAGTTCTAACAGGTCTAGTTTGACCTCTTATTTTATTTTATTGTCTCAGGTCTCTGTGCCGTAACGCCAAGGAGAAGTGTGAGTCGGTGCTCGGCATTGTGGGGTTGCAGTGGCCTGAGGACTCTGACTGTAGTCAGTTTCCAGAGGAGGGAGGGAACGCCACCTGCCTTCTACCGGAGGACGGGGTGGACGGTAGGTGATGATGCTGATGCTGATGATGATGGACTGTCTGCGTCCTCCATGTCCCTCCTCCTTATATTTTATTTTTGTGTGGTGGGTTGCCGTGGCGACAGAGTGCTCCCCCAGCCACTTCAAGTGCCGGTCGGGTCGCTGCGTCCTGGCGACCAAGCGCTGTGACGGACACCTGGACTGTGACGACCACAGCGACGAGGACAACTGTGGTGAGTGGGGACTTTTCAAAATAAAAGCTCTGTCTCCCCATAACTCCGCGGTGAACTAACGTCTGTGTGTCCAACAGGATGCTCTGAGCGCGCTCTGTGGGAGTGTCCCGGCAGTAAGGTCTGCATTAAGGCCAGTATGATCTGTGATGGATTCCCAGACTGCCCCCTGCTGGTGGACGAGGCCAACTGCAGTGAGACAACTTTTAATCTGAAACTTTTTGTTTAGTGACGTGCAGGGACAAGACTTTTGTAGTAAATTTCCTCTCATAAGTCACTGATATGAGATAATATTGTTTTTAAATCATTTCTTCCTTTCAGGCATTTTACTCTTTTCTTTTGTCATCTTCTAATAAGTGTATGGAAGAAATCCATCAATATTCATATATTCTTATGTATTTGTGATAAAAGTCTGACCAATAGTGAATTTATATTTAAATATGCAAATGAAAAATAAAAAATCTAATTTTTACCATGTTTTTAGGAGTAAATGTTCTATAAATCAGGCTCTGCATGATATATGATAAATCTCCTCTGTAAGTACCTGCAGAATGTAGTAGATTTCTGGCTCAAAGTAGCAGAAAAACTAATTTTAAACATTTTATTTTTCTTGGAAACCACTATGAACCAAAATCAAATCTACTCAGATCCTTCAGAACATCTCATATAATCATATCAATATATATAATATCAATAAATATCAGATTAGATGTTCATTTTTTGATCCGTTGCTGATCGTCTCCACCTTCGTCTCCTTTTACTAAAGACAGTTTACGTCCGGATGAACTCAGATGAGTCTGACTTCCTCTCTCCTCTCCTTCATCTTTTCTTGATAATTCGAGCTGTAATTTTCTTCTTATATCAGACTTCACAGCATTTTTAAATGTCCCTCTCAGATAAACTCAGACTAGAGGCAGAATATCAGGTCACTTCTGAACCAACCACGTTGTCAGAAATCGACACCAACCAATGAGAGTTTAACTTCAGATCAACCTTTCTACTTTCACCATTGGTTTCCAATAGACAGGATATGACCATATTTGGACCTGACAGACTGCAGGCGATAAAGAGCTTCACAACAGTTCCTCCTATACCGGATAGAGACGAGACTCACAGCAGAAAGTTGACTTCAGAGAATTTAGGAGGATATTAGAGGAACAAAACAGATATAACGTAGTGAAATGAACACATGAATGAGCATTTGACCACTAAAAAATAGTTTGAAAGAAGATGAATGAATGAAGCAAAATAGCAAAAATATCTCAAAGTTGATCAGTGATTAAACAAACTGTTTTTGCAGCTGTGTCTCACTTAAAAATAAAAATGACTGTTTTTACTTCTTGGTGCCTCTGAATCTGACTCTACCTCTGACTCTACCTCCGCTTTCCCACGGCTTTCCCTGTCCTGACTTCCCGCAGGACAGGGAGGTCAGAGGTCAGGCAGGGGGGAGAGGGTGGGACTTTTACTGAGCACTGTGCAATGAGCCAGAAAGTGGAGAATTGCTTTAAACGTAATAGATGATCATGAACTCTGAACTGATATGAGATAATATTCGTTTGATTTTCTCTGTGGTGCAGAGATTTCTGACTTGTTGACTGTGTCTTTAACAACGTTTGTTGGTCTGTGCTCAGCGGTGTGTAGAGACAACGAGCTGTCCTGTAACAACCACCAGTGTGTTCATCGGACTCTGTGGTGTGACGGAGTGAAGCACTGCTCAGACAGCTCCGACGAGTGGAACTGTGGTACGACCAACACTCACTTTTACTCTGGAGGAGCACAAGAACCTCCGGCTTCCTTCAAACTCAACTAATGAGTTTAAGTAAACTGTTAAAAAAAAAGAAAAAAGTAGTTATGAGTAGAGATGGAGAAGTGTGTAGAGGTGTGTGTCATCTGCATGAAGTGATATTTTACGTTATTATAATAAGTAAAATAATATGAGACCCAGATTCTTCCCAGAGAAACTCCACCATTGATATCTATCCATTTCATATTTAGTATCTGATTAAAAATGACAAAATTATCATCACGACCTTGTCACAATTAAATGAACCTGATTGTCTGTGATGTTTACATTTAAAATGATCTGCTGCATCTGATCAAGCAGCAGTCAGCCGACCACCAGGGGGCGACACATGGTTGAAGTTTCATTAAGCTCAAGTTACTGAGTGGACTGATGAGGACAGTAGAGAGGAGCACCGTGGTCAAAAGGATCCACGTCCATCGTCTGGATCTGTTTTGGTGTTTTAGTGACGTTACACAAGTTATAATGAAAGAGTTCAGAGTTGTGTCTGACCCACAGAGTAACACAACTAAGCTGTTCAACCATCTAACAAAAACAAAACAAACCAGACCAAAGCTAACGCTGCTTCGCTAAATCCACGTCTGTGTCCATAGGTAAATAAATGGTTTAAATTATTGGGTAAAATTTACACAAAATGTATTTTTTTTTATTATTATTAGGCATTTGTTCTACTTTAAAGTTTAATTTTGCACTGAAAACAGTTTGAATATTGTTTGTTTTGTAATAATCGTACCGATATCTCAGGTTTATCGCAGGTAATTTGTTCCCTCAGGGTTTCTAAATACGCTTGAGGAAAGTTTCTGTGGAGACTTAAAAAGTCTAAAATTTGATAATCAAAATTTAAGGCCTTAAAAAGTCTTAAATATGAGCAGTTCTTAAATTTCTGTTCTTCATTAGTGGAGTTAATAGTTGAATGTTACTTTTAAAGTAACTCTGGGTTATTCTAGTTTTCTTTATGTTTCATACTCAGTGCAGGACTTACATTTAACCCATAATGATCTTAAAACGTCTTAAATGTCACTTATTAAAACCTGCAGGATTTAGACGAAATCAAACTGGGTCAATAAAAACATTGTAATCTAATCTGATCTGATGTGAATGCCGTTGTGTGACTGTTGTCTCTGCAGTGTCCCTGTCCGATCAGTCCGGTTCCGTCCTGACGGTGTTTAAGACGGCAGCAGAGTATCAGGTCTGCAGTGACGAGTGGAACCACGAGCTCAGTAAACTGACCTGCAACCAGCTGGGACTAGGGTAAGGTCAGTAACACACACACACACACACACACACACACACACACACACACGTTTGTTTCCGTCACTTCAGAGGACGACACACATACACGACTCAGATTATTTACGTCATACCAGTGTAGACCAGGGTATCCGCAGGGTCTTAAAACATCTTAGAAAATGTAAAATCCAATAATTTGAATTTAGGGCCTAAAAATGTCTAAAATTCTCTTAAAATCTCATGAAATGTCTTAAATACGATGTTGGTCTTCAAATGTATTGACGTTACTTTTATTTAAAACAAATATATAAACTTCAGTCTCACTTTTAAATGTTTGGTTTTTGACGAGGCTATAACGTAACTACAAAACGGAACTAAAGTAGCTGTGCAGCCCGGTCACAGTTTATCGAGCACAACCAGCTAGCTAGTAGCTAGCATGAGTTACTAACGAGCTAACAGACTAACTGCTCAGTGAATTACTAACGAGCTAACAGGCTAGCTGCTCAGTAAGTTACTAACGAGCTAACAGGTTAACTGCTCAGTGAATTACTAACGAGCTAACAGGCTAGCTGCTCAGTAAGTTATTAATGAGCTAACAGGTTAACTGCTCAGTGAATTACTAACGAGCTAACAGGCTAGCTGCTCAGTAAGTTATTAATGAGCTAACAGGTTAACTGCTCAGTGAATTACTAACGAGCTAACAGGCTAGCTGCTCAGTAAATTGCTAACAAGCTAACAGGTTAATTGCTCAGTGAATTACTAACGAGCTAACAGGCTAGCTGCTCAGAAAGTTACTAATGAGCTAACAGGTTAACTGCTCAGTGAATTACTAATGAGCTAACAGACTAGCTGCTCAGTAAGTTACCAACGAGCTAACAGGCTAACTGCTCAGACTGTGAGCTGAATATTATCCTCAACATTGTAAGCTGTTGCCGTACAGTAATGCTAGTTATACATTTAAAGCTGTGGTTGCTAGCAGCGGCTTATCAGTTAACGCTGAGTTCTGAACAAATATTCACAACAGAGAGGCTTCTTTTGTTTTTTAAGTTAGGTTAAGCATGTTGTATTCCAATGTGAAAGAATAAATTCATATATTTAGCAAGTATTTCCCGACCTCCTTTTTGCCAGTATGGATGTGAAATGGGTCTTAAATTGTATTTATTATGGTCTTAAAAAAGTCTTAAAAAGTCTTAGATTTGACTTGTTGAAACCTGCAGAGACCCTGGTAGACCTGCTCTTTTAAAAGTGTAACAGCGTAAATGTGAAGTGTGTTCTGGTTCCTCTGCAGCGTTCCCTCCTCTGTCTCCATGGTACCCGACCAGCCCGGGATCCCGGGACGTCGCCGTTGGTTACACGTCCACCCGGAGTGGGAGTTGAGGAACGGTTCTGCTCTTCAGGCGCGACTGGAGAAGAGAAGGTATGTTCTGTAGGATCGTTTTAAAATCTTGTAGAGAACCAACCGAGAAAGATCTGACGAGAACCCAGTGGCCCAGTCCAGGGGTTTGAGACGTAACACAAACAAGGCGAACAAAGGCCTCCTGACTGATGCCATATTGGAGGTTGGCAGGAAACTGGAGAAACACCATCTGGTCTCACATCTTGCACACAAAGATAGGAAAACAAACAGGGAGCGCACACTCCTCCAACAAAAACATATCAGTCTGTATGAACTGGAAGAATCAGAAGAATAGAACGGGTTCTTTAAGTTTGATTATTTGCTGCATAAAAATGAGGCTTGATTTGATTTGATAACTTTTATTTTGAACAGTGAAACAGTTAGCGAAAATAAAGAGACACATATTTTTTTTTTCAAGTTGATCTCCCAAAAAGTAGCAGGAACTCCGGGACACTGTTAAGTCTTCTTGAGGTGTCGTGGGCCCAAATAAAGAGGTGCCTACTTGAAAACCCTGAAGATGAGCAGCCTACTGAAGTCTCCCGTTGACTAGACCAGGTGTTTGGTGTCTTCTTGGTGGTTGGTCATAGCCAGAACAGTTTTAAAAGAGAACCTCACATGTGCTGACTGAACCAGTTATAGATCATTGTAATACATTATGAAAGTGTCATCCTTTCATACTAAAGATACAGCAGCTTTTAAAACTTTTTTAAACTTGTTGATAATGATGTGAACATCTGTTGTGCAGCCACGCGTGTCACTCCAGGAGAAGAGTTTCAGTCCTGTGCACCAGAGAAGGTAAATATACATAAATACTTATATAAATATATACGTGGTCTCTACTCTGTGTGGGAATGTTTCTTCTGTAAGATGCAGGTGTTTGTAACTACCAGCACATCCTGGATGCAACCAGCAGGTGGAGACAAATTTAAAAGATTTGAATCCTACTCAGTGACTTTAGTTCAAACCTTGGAGTAGCTGTTACTTTTACTGCATTTAATATAATTTTTGCACCCAGCAAGAGCCTTATGTTTGACACCTGTTCTTTAGCTGATGGGCTGAGATATGAGGAGCAGTTCAAAAATAGAAAAGACTTTTGAAAAGTAAATATATTAAAGTTGTAAAACACATCTACATTTAAGAAATAGAAGTAGTAGAGCCAGTTAACCGTAAAAAGGTTAGAGAGAGAACTAACAGCAGCATGGAGGAAGATCTGGAGAAGCCAGACCTTCCAGTTCATCCATGACCTTATTTCATTTTAAATATTTAAATAATTAAAAAAATTATTTTTACTTTTAAAATCAGTCCATGTCAGAATTTGTACTTTCTGACTTTTACTTGAGTAAAGGAGTTGAATCACTGCTTTTATGAAGTTTTATTTGTGTCCTGGTCAGAGTGCGGTCTGAGGCCGGTGGTGGGGGTCTACCCTCACAGGAGGAAGCGTATCCTGGGGGGCCGGGTGTCCCGAAGGGGGGCGTGGCCATGGCAGTGCTCTCTGCAGAGTGGACAGAGTGGACACGTCTGTGGCTGCGTCCTCATCGCCCGGCGGTGGGCTCTGACCGTGGCCCACTGCTTCGAGGGGTGAGTCCATAGGTGGGGGCACGGGCATGGCGGGGTGGGAGGTTCAGGGTCTGGTCAGGACTTTAATATCATGGATTTTCTGCTCCAGGAGAGAGAGTGCAGAGCTGTGGAAGGTGGTTCTGGGCATCAGTAACCTGGACCATCCTGGGGTCTACAGCCAGACCCGTGGGGTGCGCTCCATCATCGTACACCCCCGCTACAACCGGGCGGTGGTCGATTACGACATCAGCGTGGTGCAGCTGGACTCAGAGGTCAGAGACGTCACAGTCCACTGATCACTCAGTTTAGCCCATACATTATGGTTCTGTTATCGACATTATTCTGAGACCATTTCTCCACTAATGTAATGATAATAATGACAGTAGAACATTTTCAAAAGAATAAACTTTTATTTCTCAACAGTATGAACAGTAACATTCATCTAATTGGATGTAGTGACCTCTACTCCCTGTTAGCGCTGTTTCCTTCGAGTTTTCTTTGTCGACCTCAGTGAGTGTTGACAGTCAGGATGAAGCCTCCTCTTCATCTCTAGCTGCAGTTTCCAGTTCTACCAGATGGTTGTGTTTCAGGGGTTAGTTGGTTGTTTTGGCTTTTTTTTTTTTGTTTGTTTGTTTTTGTGTGATGACATCATCATGTTCATATCAGTCGTTCACACGAATGGAAATACAAGTGTCCACCCAGACTCCATATTTGTCTTTTTTTGTAACCCTGGGACCTGGACTCAAAAAGGTTCCAGTCACAGAAAGATCCAGATTCGTCCTGAAGGTCGGCCTGAATGTTTAAGACTGATGAGGTTTCACCCAAAAACCATATTAAACGTGGCCTAAAAGTAATACGACATCCTCGCTGATCCATGTGTTAATAGGTCATATACATGATGAGTTTCTAATGAGGTGTGCCTCTGTGTCCAGGTGGAGGAGACGGCCTTCGTGAGACCGGTGTGTCTTCCTCATCTTGGACAGCTTCCCTCTCCAGACTCCTACTGCTACATCACTGGCTGGGGTCACATGGGCAACAGAAGTAAGAGACTCTGACTCCACCACATGCTGCTGCTCTCTGTCTCCAACTGGTGGGGGGAGGTCTAAGCCTCATGTGTTTTTGTGTTCAGTGCCCTTTAAGCTGCAGGAGGGGGAGGTCCGGATCATCTCGCTCTCTCAGTGTCAGTCGTACTTCGACATGAAGACCATCACTCCCAGAATGCTTTGTGCAGGATATGATGCTGGGACGGTGGACTCCTGCATGGTAACCGCCAACACCCCTAAACCTAAACCTAACCTCTTTTTGATGCTCAATGTTTGTATTCTCCCAGTTGGCCATGTCTGTTTGTTTTGCCTCTATCCTCTAACCCCTAACTTCTGACCTCTAATCTCTAACTTCTAACCCCTAACCCCTATCCTCTAACTCCTAACCTCTAACCCCTAGCCCCTATCCTCTAACTCCTAACCTCTAACCCTTAGCCCCTATCCTTTAACCCCTATACTGTAACTCCTAACCCCTAACCCCTAACCTCTAACCCCTAACTTCTGACCTCTAATCCCTAACTCCTAACCCCTAACCTCTAACCCCTAGCCCCTATCCTCTAACCCCTATCCTGTAACTCCTAACCCCTAACCCCTAACTCCTAACCTCTAACCCCTAGCTCCTATCCTCTAACCTCTATCCTCTAGGCTCTAACCCCTATCCTCTATCCTCTAGCCTCTAACTCCTAACGTCTAACCCCTATCCTCTAGCCTCTAACCTCTAATCTCTGGTCAGCTTCAGGTTCAGATGAACTGGTTTAGACTGTGGATGTTTCTACATATTAGATCTGGAATCACCACTGAAGCTTCTGCTAACAGAGAAAACACATAATACAATACAAAAACTTCAACTAATGTCAACATGTGTTTAGAGCTTTAGAAGTGATCAGGTTACCACATATGGTTCCTTAGTAATGTGGTGTGTCCTCTGTGTTCAGGGGGACAGTGGAGGTCCTCTGGTCTGTGAGGAGGAGGAAGGGGGGCGCTGGACTCTGTTCGGCCTGACGTCCTGGGGCAGCGTGTGCTTCAGTAAAGTTCTGGGACCTGGAGTTTACAGCAACGTGACTCACTTCACTCCCTGGATCCAACAACAGATCTACATCCACACATACCTGACTGACTAACACACAACGCACTTCACATTCCAGGAGGAGGACCAGGAAGAGGAGGAGGAGGTGATGGCCTCGACAGCCCCAACACACCTTCACCTCCTCTACCTCCTCAGCTCCTTCAGCTCCTCCTTCTCTTCCATCAACTCCTCCTCTTTTACCTTCAGCTCCTCCTCCTCTTCCATCAACTCCTCCTTTACCTTCAGCTCCTCCTTCTTTTCCATCAGCTCCTCCTCTACCTGTGCCTATATCTTTACTGAGAGCCTTCAGACGCCAGCTGCTAATAAATAAATAACAGCAGGGCGGCTAGTTAGCTAGCTAACAGTTAGCTGATTAGTTAGTAGTTAGCTGGTTAGCTGGTTAGTAGTTAGTTAGTAGCTAGTCCAGCCGCTGTAGTCTGAGTAGAACTCACTGTTGTTGGTTCCAACATCCAAGTAAACCCTGTTCACACTGGACTAGATCAGTCTGGTCCTCTGGTTATTTATAATAATGTTGGGGGTCGTCTGTGTGAATCATCCAAGTCCTGTTCCCCCTCCCTGTGAGGAACCAACTGCACTAATGTTGTATTATTATTATTATTATTATTATTATTATTATTATTATTATTATTATGTTGATTCCCTCTGGATTAGTTTTATCTCAGGACATCTGTGTTGCCAGATATAAGGTTTTAATAAATAACTTCACACAGTATGACCTCCAACATTACTATCAATAACCAAAGGTCCACATCAACCTAGTCCTGTTAAAATAGGGCTTAAAATGATTGTGTTTATTGGTTGAGACGAGTATGGAGACAAAGGAGGCACCAAGACCACTGCTCAGAACTTAACGTAAGAACCAGGACTCAACAAAGCTACAGTCTCAGACAGTATTAGAAGTGGTCTGAGAATCCAGTGGGTAGAGCATCATTACATCTAATCAGATCAAAACATTCAGATTCACAAATGTTCAGACCAGGAGACCAGATTCAGTTTGGTGTCTCCACCTTCAGAGGAAACCTTCCATTTCCACACTACAGATAAATACAGATGAGTGAAGGAGCCACAGGTCCTGATTTAATATATTTGCTCTTATAAAGTCACAGAGATCAGTTAAAAGCAAATGAAACGACAAAAAAGAGACGAAAGTGACCAGAAAACAAACAAAATGGGCACAAATCAGTCACTCAGATTTTATTTCTGTAGCATCTTTCAGAACAAACAAAATGCATTCAGAGTGATTCACATTTTGATTGACATTTAATCTTTACGTACAAGTTTAATTTTCCTCCAACTCCAAAAAGTTTTTTCAAAATAAGATGCATAAGTTAAATCCTTAAATATCCCCAAAAATCCAGCCAGTCTGGTTTCCATATGTGTTGAGTGGTGGTCGACCTTCTTTGTCTCTTTAAGGTCCGACATCACAGGGAGAGTTTATTTATATGTGTGTGTGTTGGGTTAACACACAATTAGCTCCGTGCTACTCAGTAAAAATGTTCATCATCATCATAGAAAACAGATAATTTCTTGGAAAGTTTCCTCATAACTTCCTTTGCTCTAAACGATGGTTCCTGGAAGAGTTGCTGCTAATTGAACTAGCTATTTTGCTCCAGTAAATATTCTTTTGTATTGATTAATAACGTAGAGCTGATAAATCATTCCGTTTAGTTCATAGTTTTTTTTTTTTATTAGAAACTGATTTACATCAAACAGCTGCTACATTTCAGGAAGTTATGAGGACAGTTTCCAGAAAAGTAAAATAAAGCATAGCAAGGCGTTAGCCAGAACGCCAAATGCTAGCGAAAACAGACCAGCTGAGCACTTCCCACAATGCTTCACTCTGTAGTGCCTGTACTTAAAGTTAGCGGTAAACCTTGTTACCTGTACAGTGTCGTACTGTGTGAGCCGTGGTGTGAATGTCGGAGAGGAGTTTGTTTAGCTGTTTGTTTGCTTGTTTTTTTAATGCTCAATGTTTGTATTCTCACAGTTGGCCATGTTGGTTTATTAACATTGAACTCACACAAAGGAGTCTTATAGAGACACAAATGTCCAGTAATAATTAACGTTAACCCTCCTGAAGCCATTAACTCTCCACCCAGTGATATATTACAGCCACTATATTTATTACAAATGATAAATAACAACATTCAGTATTTATTTCTCTACCGTAACGTCGTCATCTGAACTGGACTCAAACTAAAGTGCAAACAGAAAAGAAACAACCGCTTACAAATTGTTGTTGTTGATGCTAACAGTGCGATGAATTAGCTTTCACTGGAAGTTCTACGAGAAGCCGTTTTATGCTAGCTAGCAGACTCACACTAACACTAAACTGCCAAATTAGCGCCAGCTGGAATATGAAGCACAAATGTAGCACATTGTCAGTATACAGCATTTAGTAATGTGCTTTGGTAGCATTAGCACTAAGATACGTTAGCTTAAATCATGTATTTAGGTCAGACAGTAGCAGTTTTAGCTTAACGCCGTAGCTATGTTAGCTGGAGGTAAAAAGCAATTATGTCAGTAGCCTTAAGAATACAGATTAAATGAAATGCTTTGGTTGTAATACCACGAGACACCGCCGGGGAAATATGGAAGCGGAGCTGAGCAGCGGTGGCGTCTCAGCCTGACGTTTGGTTTCACCTAAAATCACAACTGAACTCTTTATTTAGTTTGTTTGAAGCCTGGCAGGTTTTAAAAAATATATAAATTTTATTTGCGTAAAAGATTACAAACCATGGTAATAAACGGCGCCCCCTGCTCCGTGGACGCTGGCGTCTACAGTAGCTCCTGTTCCCCTGTCAAACTTGGAGGATGTGAAAGTGGACCTGGTCTCTATGTTTTCAAACAGAAGACGACATAAACAAGTCACAGACGATGTAGCATCACACAAACAATCCTTAACTTGTAAATTATTAGTAATAATTACTATGATGATTCGTATTTACTAATCATTGACTTTCTAGTCTAGTTTAAGGTCAGGGTCTGGAGTTCATTATCAAAAATACCTCTGAAAAATCTCCAACCAATCAGAGGGACAGAGTTTGTCCTCCATGTGTCTTGATAAAAGCCTTAATTTCTGTTAATTGTTCATTCTTTAAAGTTATTTCACCACCAGACGAGATAGAGGAATCTACATATCCATTTAAATATGTTTGCCTACTGTCCATCCACCAATGATTTAGACTGGTCCCAACAGAGGGACTGTAGTACATCCTTAAGACTCAGCCCATTCTCAAAACCAGAAAAAACTGACAAACTACTTTGTACGTTGTGTTATTGTATGTTGTCCGTCATACTTGAAAACATGAAATTTTTCAAATTTCTTTAACTTTCATGGAGAAATTTCAGATGAATGAGTTTTCCATACATGGGTCCTTGTCCTTAAAGGGACAACCCACCTCTATGAGAAATCATGTGAAATTTAGTCGCTCGCCGTATCCCCCAGAGTTTTATAAGTGAGACAAAGCGTTTTTAAATCGGTCCAAGCATGATGTTAGCTTTAGCTTAGCATAAGTGCTATAATGTAGAGTTGCCAATTAGCCAGTTGTTCTCAAAAATGATAAATGAAGTCAACAATTTTGTGAACGACTGGCTAATTGGCAACACTACCTTACAGCGCTTATGCTAAGCTAAAGCTAACAGCTGCTGTGACGTATCCCTTTATCCCATCTTCTTCATGGTTCCTAATAAATCAGTTGTGCTCAGCATTCATGCAGAGGGGGACCTTGTAGTCCGCATTAGACCCTGATTAGACCTGACAGTGTTTCCTTGATTTTCTCTGATTGGCTCAATGAAAACCACATGACAATAAACCTCACTGAGAGGAACGTTAGTGATAATTTCTTCCTGCCAGGCTCCAGAACACATTCATTTACTTTTAGTTTATTAACATTTCATCTCTTCTCTAAAATCGTTTAACCCCGTAGACAAGTAGACGCCCAGCTAGTTGTCCCAGCTAGCTGTCACAAATAGCTGTCCCTGTTAGCTGTTCCGGCTAATTGCTCCGGCTAGCTGTTCCGGCTAATTGCTCCGGCTAGTTGCCAAGCTAGCTGTCTCAGCTAGTTGCCCTGAGGTCGAACTGGAGCCCAGAACATTCCAAGCGGCCACTGTTGTCGTTATTTTTGTGTGTTTGGTTTTTTAAGAGTATTTTTCTACAGCTTTTTGTACGTCATGCTTCTCACACAGGGCTGCTAGTGTGTGTGTGTATGCGTGTGGGTGTGTGTGTGTTTCTTCACGTTACCATGACAACAATGACGACGATGATGACGAAGAGTTGTTGTTTGATTAGATGGGTTTAAATGAACAGACCGTAATAGCCTCTAATGTTTCGTGTAAACAGTGAACATTTGGTTTGTATCACCTTGTGTCACCAATAAACTATACACACCTGTACACACAGGGAGTGTGCGTGTTTGTGTTTGTGCTGCTGTTACTTGTCGTGTGAGGATCTGACTTATAATGTTGTGAAGTGTGTGTGATGATGTGTTATAAAGACCAGTGTGTCAGGGTTTACTGTCATTAGTCTGAAGGTTTAAAGCTGCTCTGACTTGTTTGTAGGATGAAAGTTATAATTAGTTTATAGTTAGTGAATGTAAAGTCGTCACAACCATCGGCTACAATGTATGTTTGTGTGTGTGTGACTCAGTGCGCGTGCAGATGTGTCACTTGAGCCTAGAGTCTGTTTCCACTTCCTCAAATCTAAAAAGAAGAAGTTTTTAATAGACGTTGTTGAGGCTGAGGAATCATCTGCAGCTGCACACAAACACTCGACTAGACCTACTTGATTCAGTGTTTCTCTCTTTGAGACATTTTAATGGTGTCAACTAGTAAAAACAGATAACAATAAAATCCTGATCTGACACTGAGGTAACAGAGGGTGAACAACAGGAACTGATGAACGTGGTCTTTTGTCTTTTTCTGCACCAATGAATGGGTTGTGGGGTACGGAGGGCCAGTGGTACAGTGGCTGAGAAATTTCAATGAAACTTGAGAACCACATTCACAGAAACCAAAAGCAGGAAGCACAACAACAGACAACAACGTCAGAAAGTCTTGAAAAAAAAAAAAAGGAAAATGTCTGGACCTCAAACCAGTGGTCCACCTGAAAAAAACTAATGACTGAAGAAAAATGCATAAAAAAAATCCAGGTCCAGGCACTGAAACAGGTTTTAAAAAGTGAAAAAACTCAACAGTCTGAAGAAGGTGCAAGCCGAAATGTGAAGGAGTTTTAAAGTCTTAATAACAAGCAGCTCAGTTGCCAGTGTTTATGCTAAGCTAGGCTAACCTGTCCTAGGCTTACATTTATTAAGGTCTCAGTAACTTCTTAAAGTAGCTGCTCCCTGTAGTTTTTTATTAAACTTCTGTAAAACATCTTGTAAAGCAAAAGTCTTAAAGCTGCAGCGTGTACAGTTTATTGCCCCCTCCACCCCATTGTTAAAGTGGTGGAGGGGGGCTCTGTTCTGGTCTAGGTGGGGGCTACAGGTCTAAGTAACATCCACATGAAAGAAAACCAGGTCCAGAAGTTTCCAAACAGAACACTGAGTTGTCAACATGGTTTAAAAGGTATTTACTTCTCCTGTCAGTGGTCATAATGTTGTGGCTGATTTGTGTGTAGATATTTACACTGTATGACCTAGACGTAGCCCCACCCTTCCACATCTTTTTTGACATTGCTTTGGGCAAGGAATTGAAGGGGGTCGTCTTCAAACCGGTCCCACAAAGTCGGGAGCAGAAGTTGGAATTGTCCAAAATATTTAGGTGTGCTGAAGCATCAGAGTTCATTCAACTGGAACTATGGGACCAAGTCCAGCTCATGAACAACCAGCCCCCACCATAACCCCCTCTCTACCAAACTCCTCACTTGGCCCAGTGCAGTCAGACCAGCAGCGTTCTCCTGGGAACCTCCAGACCCAGACTGGTCCATCAGATTTCCAGATGTCCCTCCAGAGAACGGGCGCACCAGTGGTGCTGCTTTCCACTACTGCATCCCACGCTCTGCATGGACCTTGGTGCTGTTTGTCTGGGATGCAGCTGCTGGGCTATGGAAACCCATTCATGAAGCTCTCTGTCTACGCGCTGTTCTGGAGCTAATCTGAAGACAAACGTGAAGAAGTGTGGAGACTCTGTGACCTCACTAACGATGACCTGACACTCCAACGCTTCCCCTCTGTTCTCCAGCCACTGAATATTTAGTGGAGACTGGACTGGAGTTCATGGTCGTCTGAAGACGTGAGCCATGAGTCGTCTCTGAGGTGTGTTCATGTGTTAACGTCAGCGTTGGTCGTGTTGTGCGACACACACCTGCTATTATGTGCAGGATAATGAGCCGTGTGCAGCCTGGCATTAAGGCCGTGGACTTGGTGCACCGGGTACCTGTGTTCATGTAATTCCAGGCTTTGTCGAGTGTTTGTGTGATAGCTGCCATTTTACAGGGCAACAAAACCCAACGTCTATTACCACCACTCTGCAGACACACACTCTCTGCTCTGGGTGACTAAGACGCCACTCGTCTTGTCCTCTTTGTTCCAGTCACACAACTTTTCATCAGCTCAAGGTAAGAGACTCACAAACTCAGGGAGTTCTAGTTCTGGGTCTGTGTCACTGACACAAGAGCGAAGCTTCGTCCGGAATTTAAAGGAGCGACCGTCTAGATGTGAGTTCATCTGGTTTAATTAATTAAAGCTTTATTTCTTCTCTTCTCAGGGTCTAAACTAAATTATTAGAAGTTGATAAAATAATGTAATGAGCTCATTTACTTTATTTTAGTATTAAAACCTTTAGGAGTTTGTTATTTCTTTAAATTAAACCACAGTAAATGATCTATAATAAATTAAATTAATCTTTTTGGGGTTTTGTTTTTTCCCACAGAAATGTGAATCAGCTACTTTTTCTTTTTAATGAATTAAAATTCATTTTAGCATAAGAAACCTTTATTTCCCCTAAGTAGGGAAATTCCAGTTTGCAACAGTTTTTATTCAACTGTGGTGATTTTTTTTTTTAAAAGAGATTTTAAATAAAACAACAGAGGAAGAGTTTATAAAACACAATGCTTTGTTAAAGGGACAATTTATTTAAGTTATTGTTTGACCAAAGCAGGAAATTAACCCTCAGACCTGATTTCAAGAGTTGTTACTATTTAACACGAGAAACGGCAACAAAGACACTGTTTTTTTTACCCACAGATCAATTTTGAGATTTTTGAGATTTTGTCTTCTATCAAACTATTTTTTAAAAAGAGGTCAAATGCTCATCCATGTGTCCATTTCACTACATTTTATCTGTGTTGTTCCTCTGATTTCCTCCTGAATTCTCAGGAAGTCACCTGATGTTGTCTTTCTACTGTAGCCTCATCTCTATCCGGTATAGGAGGAACTGTTGTGAAGCTCTTTATCTCCTGCAGAAGTCTGTCAGGTCCAAATATGGTCACATCCTGTCTATTGGAAACCAATGGTGAAAGTAGAAAGGTTGATCTGAAGTTAAACTGTCATTGGTTGATGTCGATTTCTGACAATGTGATTGGTTCAATAGTGACCTGATATTCTGCCTCTAGTCTGAGTTTATCTGAGAGGGACATTTAAAAGTAAAGTGAAGTCATTTTTGGGATGCAGAGCGTGGGATATAAGAAGAAAATTACAGCTCGAATTATCAAGAAAAGATGAAGGAGAGGAGAGGGGAAGTCAGACTCATCTGAGTTCATCCGGACGTAAACTGTCTTTAGTAAAAGGAGACGAAGGTGGAGACGATCAGCAACGGATCAAAAAATGAACATCTAATCTGATATTTATTGATATTATATATATTGATATGATTATATGAGATGTTCTGAAGGATCTCAGTAGATTTGGTTTTGGTTCATAGTGGTTTCCAAAAAAATAAAATGTTTAAAATTAGTTTTTCTGCTGCTCTGAGTCAAAAATCTTCACTGCAGTAACTCTTACACAAACCAAACTTTACACATTTATTCCTAACCACATTCTGCAGGTACTTACAGAGGAGATTTATCATATATCATTCAGAGCATGATTTATAGAACATTTACTCCTAAAAACATGGCAAAAATTAAATTATTTTGGACTGTTGACAGTATTTTGTGATTTATGAAGTGATAAAAAGAGATATCCAACATTCCCTCTGTAAATACCTGGAAATCTCACACATTAACAAACTCAAACAACACTTCAGCCATTATTCAGATTCTATTGTGGGAATATATGTAAATTAGTGCATTTTTAAGTAGATAAGTTATCATTTGCATATTTAAATATATATTCACAGAAAACTCGTAATACATAAAAATTATTGTATTTATGTCAGTAATCAACTGGAGAAGTTTCATGGTGATATCTGTTAGTTAAATATTTAACCTTATTCACCTGTAGTGTCAGGCCTTAAGGGACAAAAGTGTCCTCTTCAAAATCATCTAAAAACAGAATATGTGATTATTTTTTCTACTTTTTTATATAAATATTTAAATCCACTTCCGTCCTAATCATAAATACCAAATGTCTCATTCATCTCTGACATTTAACCCTTTATATGCCAGTGTTTGTGACGGTATCACCAAATGTAAAGTGGACTATTAGAACCTCGAATGTGTCAGTTAATCTATTTATTTATTTATTCTGGTCAGTACAACAAACTACCCAGCCTGAAGCCTTAGCTCACTGGGCCCATCCTTTTTACAGCAATACAGTTTTGTCAACTTACTTTCATCAGAAATGACCAAAGAAACAAAAACTGAGGAAAACTTAACCTCAAACACGTGCTCACAAAATTTTCCAAAGGTTCCAAGTTCTTTGTTTTGTTCAGTGATTAGTAGCAACACTGATTTTGATGTATTTTTTTTTTTTTTTAGATTTATCAAAAAACGAATCATAAATAAATAAAAAAGAGCCTGCTTTCAGAAAGTAGAGTGACTGTAGTCTAATGACATGTAACACAAAACGTTACACACTAGTACTTCCCTGTAGTGTCATTGTTCTAGGGCTGACTGGGTCCTCATAAGTATAGAGTAGTAATGAGTGTGTGTTTCAGATGATGGATGAAGAGGCCACTAAACGTTACTGTCGGACCGACAGCGACGGACCGAAGCTGGAACAAGTCAAGGTACCGACTGTTTCTGTTAAACTGTTAAACCGTCAAACAATAAAACACCTGGACACTGTAGCTCCACCCACTACCTGGGAAAACAATGCATCAGGACTAGATATAGAAACAAGGTCCCTGACCCGGGTCTCTAACCCCCAACCGTGGACCAAGAGTTTCTAGTGAGGTTTTAGTAAAAATAAAACCAGTAAGACATTTGGGTCAAACCAGAGAACCCAACGTCTTCCTCCACGGTGGGTTTTTATCTGCAGGAGGCAACGCACACACAATCTGGACATTTTACTTTAGTGTTTTAGTTTGACCCAAGTCCCGCCCACTAACATGGAGGGGGTGGAGCTTATGACCTATACAGGCAGCCACCAGGGGGAGCTGTAGTAGCTTTGGCTTCAGTTCCACAGTCTATCTTTAAACCATCTATGGTCCAGCTTTCACCTTTAACTGACAGTCAGGAAGAACCTGGTGACGACTTCACACGACAATAAAGTGAGAACGTGTTTGTGTGTGTGTGTGTGTGTGTGTGTGTGTGTGTGTGTGTGTGTGTGTGTGTGTGTGTTTAATGATTACTACCACCGACCAATAAATCCTGTTTATCAAGTGACAGAGAAAAAAAGAGGTGGAGATGGATGGGTGGAGGAAAGAGGAAGAACCAATGTGTGGGAACACCTAGAGGGGGGATGTGCAAACTTGAGCCAGAGTGTGTGTTACTGACGTTACGAGGACATTTATCTTTATTTACTCAGCCTTAGTGAACAATTTCATATTCAAGACAAAGAGGTTTGAGTCAAGTGTCAGTCTCGTTTGTTTAAAGTTAGGTTCAGGTCCAGGGTATGGTTTCTCTCTAGTCTCCTGATTATCACCAGTACAATAAAGTAACTGAAGGCAGCTTGTCTCAGGGATCCATCCATGTAATTAACTACTAATTAACTAATGAACAACAACAACACTTCCTCCTCCTCCTCAGATAACTTTCATCTGTCACAGTTTGGTTTTCAGATCTTAAAGTAAACTGAATGTTATTCATGAACATGTTGGAGCTCATTCATGGTCTCAATATCTTTTAAAGACAAAACTCTGAAGCTTCCTGAATCTAGACTCTAAGTGGTTGTTGTTCTTGACTTACACACAGTTGTTGGGTTCACCTGAATAAATTTACTTGGTTGAATCCTACAGTAAATTTTATCAATGAAACCAGAAGAAAATGACGTATTGCATCATGTAGCATTTGGGTCAATATGTGATTGAGGGACTATATATATATATATATACAGTGGGGGAAATAAGTATTTGATCCCCTGCTGAATTTGTAAGTTTGCCCACTTCCATAGAAATGATCAGACTCTGGTTTTTATGGTTGTTTACTGGTTATGGGTATAGACAGAATATCAATCGAAAATGCATAAAAAACACACAATCTAAAAGTTATAAATTGTTATGTATTTTATTAAGGGAAATAAGTATTTGATCCCCAACAATTCACTTAGAATTCAGGCTCCTACAGATTGGCTGGTGCGCATGTGGCACACAGCTGTGCTCAGTCAACTAATTACCAATACTCCTGATCTTAACTCGTCATTTATATAAAGCACACCTGCTCTAAGAATCAGTTTCTTACATTCCAACTTCTACAGCACCGTGGGCAAGACCAAAGAGCTGTCAAAAGATGTCAGGGACAAGATTGTAGACCTGCACAAGGCTGGTATAGGTTACAAAACCATCAGCAAAAGGCTTGGTGAGAAGGTGACAACTATTGGTGCCATTATTCGCAAGTGGAAGACCCATAAAAGGACCATCAACTGTCCTCGGTCTGGAGCTCCCCGCAAAATCTCGCCTCATGGAGTGAGGATGATGATGAGAAAGGTGAGGGAGCAGCCTAAAACAACACGGCAGGAGCTTGTTAATGATCTGGAAGCAGTTGGGACCTCCGTCACCAAGAAAACAGTTGGCAACACACTGCGCCGTTATGGTGGAACTCTTGCAGTGCCCGCAAGGTCCCCCTGCTCAAGAAGGCACATGTACAGGCCCGCCTTAAGTTTGCCAGTGAACATCTAAATGACTCAGAGAAGGCTTGGGAGAAAGTGCTGTGGTCTGACGAAACCAAAGTTGAGCTATTTGGCATTAACTCGACCCGCCGTGTTTGGAGGATGAAAAAACGTGAGTATGACCCAAAGAACACCATACCCACGGTTAAGCATGGAGGTGGAAACATCATGTTTTGGGGCTGTTTTTCAGCAAAGGGTACAGGGCAACTTCACCGCATTATGGGGCCAATGAATGCAGCCATGTACTGTAACATCTTGGACAAAAACCTTCTTTCCTCAGCAAGAACACTGAAGATGCCTCATGGGTGGGTTTTCCAACATGACAATGACCCAAAACATACTGCCAGGACAACAAAGGAGTGGCTCAAGAAGAAGCATATTAAGGTCATGGAGTGGCCTAGTCAGTCTCCAGACCTTAACCCGATCGAAAACCTGTGGAGGGAGCTGAAGCTCCGAGTTTCCAAGAGGCAGCCAAGAAACTTGAAGGATTTAGAGACTGTCTGTAAAGATGAATGGGCCAAAATCCCTCCTGCGCTGTGTGCAAACCTGGTGACCAACTACAAGAAACGTCTCATCGCTGTGCTTGCCAACAAAGGTTTCTCTACAAAGTACTGACTTGTGTTGTGCTTGGGGATCAAATACTTATTTCCCTTAATAAAATACATAACAATTTATAACTTTTAGATTGTGTGTTTTTTATGCATTTTCGACTGATATTCTGTCTATACCCATAACCAGTAAACAACCATAAAAACCAGAGTCTGATCATTTCTATGGAAGTGGGCAAACTTACAAATTCAGCAGGGGATCAAATACTTATTTCCCCCACTGTATATATATATATATATATGTATATACACCTGTCAACTATGATATTGGTCAACTATGATACATGTCACAGTTACAGCATCTAAATTATATTTTAATAAGTGTGTTTCTGGTTATTTTTAGTTTGTTAATGTAGTGACTCACTTCAAATCATCTATAATTGACCCAGTTCAATCACCTATAAAACAAGCTATAAATATCTTTTACTCCAGACACACGACCTGAACACTTCCTCCAGAGCTGACCACTTTAACTGAACAGACCAAAGTACAACAACTCATTCATTGTCTGTGTGTCGCCCCTCTCTCTCTCTCTCTTTTACACACCCAAACACTCACAAACTGGTGAAGCGAGGGAGTAAAGTCCAGGAGGAGAGAGAGATCACGGTGCTGCCTCAGAGGACCAAGACCAGCCAGACGCCAGACGACAGCGACCACTGCACAGTGAGTGACAACACAACACAACACAACACAACACATTCAGGTCAAAAGTATGTGGACAGCGCTAAAGCCAGAATGTTTATCAGGTGGTTTTTATTTATAGTTTGATCAGAACAGACCAGAACTCCATGTTCTGAGATGTCTGTGAAGGTTCATTGATCAACTTGTTTCTAAGAGGGGTGGTTAGCATATTTCAACTGACTGTTTTGTCAAGAATGGACGAGGAAAACTCATATTTTAGAGAAAATACTAATAGACTCACTCTCTGAGACCGCAAGTGTTATTTTAAAAAGTTGACTCTGACTGATGGGACTATATTCACCGACACCTACACTCCCACTGGATGGACAATTTGACCAAAGGAGGTCAAACAAAGATATTTTAGAAGAAGTAAGAGGAACCACTGTGGAGGGTAACGTAGTAAATGCAACTTCTGCTTGGACACCTCTGAAACATACAACTAATGCTGAGTTAGCTAGCAGTTAGCATTAGCAGTTAGCATGTAACAAGAATCTTCTAAATAATGATTAATTTAATATAATTTCAGTCACGATTTATTCTAAAACATAACATTATCCAGGCTAAAACTGATGATTCATTACATATTAATCTGACCTGATATGAAGTGTGTTGTTGCTGATGATTGTCTCACTCCAGTCCTTTCTTTTAATTGTGTTCAACCATAGTTGTCTACAATTAGCAGCGGCTGGTATGTGATAAAACTTCAAGTTTTTTTTTTTATTATTATTTTTCGGTTTTCCCCCAAAAAATACAACAAGACGACATTTCAATGTGACAGTGTTCACCTCAACTTTAACTTGCCTCCAGTTAACGTTGTGATGTCACAGTGATGTGGGCCATGAAGGGGTCGATAGGATACATTATTAGATATTTTTATAACTTTCTATAGGATTAACACAGGGAGAAGGGGTGGGATTTAATAAGCTTTTGGTTTGTTGTTGCACTTTGCGGTGTTGTCTTATGATTATTGTCGTTTGTTTGTTTGATTGATTGATTTTAGTCTGTCTTCAAATAAACATTTATTTATCCATTCATTAATTCAAGCTAAAACTGAAATTGAGTTTCATCTTTAGAAATAAATCATGTTTTTCACTGGAAGTCAGAAAACATTCATTCAGCACAATTTATTTTTGTACCTTTGTTGGAACATGGAGACGTACTTTTTCTGAACGCTCCTGATCAGTATTTAAAGACACTTGGATGTTGTGTAGCACTGTGCTTTGTGTTTTATTACTGGTTGCTGCTATCGTGTACATCATTGTTCATCTTTGTATATTTGTAGACTCTGACTGGCCGACTTTTATTCATAAATCTACCTCAGCTAATATGGTCTGGTCTCTGGTCTCTGGTCTCTGAGGACCTCATACATACCTTGTTTTTCTGTAGTGTATCCGCAGTCTTCAGTTCTATTTGACAGGTGGTTGGTGAGAATTTAAATAGTCATCATCTGCCCCCAAGAAGTTCCTCTTCCATTCACACCTTTAACAGGACTCTGGAGAAAGGAGAAGTTGACCTAGAGGGGAACAAATAAAACAACAAGCGTCCTGATTGGTTGTTTGCTGTCAGTGATCCAACGTCTGTGTGTGTGTTTGTGTAGACGAACATGTCTTCCTCCTGCTGTTCCTCTTGTGTACGTCTAAAGGACAGATGTCTTCGTCCTCGGGGACTCCTCAGCCTTCTCATCACCAAAGGTAAGATCCTCTCTGAGGTGATCTGATTGGCTGTGAGAGGAGGAACCAGGGGGTCTGAGTGTGTTGGTATGTTCCAGTTTCTCTGATGGCTCTGCTGTTTGGAGTCGTCTGGTCCATCACAGGGACGGTGTCTTTACCTGGGGGGAACCTCTTTGGCATCATCATCCTCTTCATCTGCTCCGTGCTGGGGGGAAAGCTGGTGGGAATGATCCGACTGCCCACGCTGCCACCCTTCCCTCCACTACTTGGTACGACCCAAAAACTCAATCTAATAATTTAGTCCAGACAACGCAAAACACAGTATAACCCGACCAGACAGGTCTATATTCAGATCTAATCTGATCTAGTCTAGTTAATCTCATCACGTTAAATCTAGTCTAGTCTAGTTTAATCTAAAATGCTCTCATTTACTCTAGTCTAATATCATCTAATCTAGTAGGATAATCTGATCTAACCTAATCTAGTCTAATCTCATCTCATCATGTTAAATCTAGTCTAGTTTAGTTTAATGTGGTTTAGTTTAATCTAGTCTAGTCCAATATAATATAATATAATCTAAGATTAACTGATCTGGCCTCATTTAGTGTAGTTTAATCTGGTTTGGTTTAATTTAATCTGGTCTGATAATCTGGTCTAATCTAGTCTAGTTTAATTCAGTTAAATCTAATCTAATCTAATCTGATTTGATCTAAACTAATTAAATATAGTCTAGTTTAATCTAATCTGGTCTGATAATCTCATCTAATCTAGTGTAGTTAAATCTAGTTAAATCTCATCTAATCTAATTTGATCAAATATAATCTAATATAATACACTCTGGTTTAATCTAGTCTAGTTTAACCTAATCTAATCTAGTTAAATATAGTCTAGTTTAATCTAGTCTAGTTTAACCTATTCTGGTCTGATAATCTGATCTAATCTAGTCTAGTTAAATCTAATCTAATCTGATCTGATCTAATGTAATCTAGTTTAATCAAGTTAAATCTAATCCAATCTAATCTAATCTAATCTAATCTAATCTAATCTAATCTAATCTAATCTAATCTAATCTCTAACCTCTTCCAGTCTGAGTTGTTGTTTAGTTTTTATCCTCTGGATTGCGTCGACCCAGTTACTGCAGGGGTTTGGTTTTGTGTGCGTCCTCATATATGACGTTGTGTTGGTGTAGGCATGCTGTTGGCTGGTCTGGCGTTGCGTAACATTCCCTACATAACCAAAGCCATCGTCATTGACGCCCACTGGTCGTCGTCTCTGAGGAACATTGCCCTGGCCATCATCCTGACCAGAGCCGGACTGGGCCTCGACCCCTCGGTAAAGACATCCAAACACCAGCCCCGCCCTAAATATCTAAAATAAACAGCTTCAGCCCCCAGGTTTAGAGTCTGGGTGTCATCCTTGATAACACTCTCTCATTCCAACATCATATTAACAACATCACCCGTCTCCGTCCGTCCCTCTCACCAGACAACACTGCAGCTCTGCTCACGTCCCCAGTAATATGGACTACTGCAACTCCCTCTTATTTGGTTTACCACATAAATCCATTCACGTATCATCACCAGAACCCCCTCCAGCCCCTACTTTCAACTCACCCTCCCACCGGCTCACTTGACAGGCCTACTCAGTTCCATCCTTTCACTTTTATCTACATGTTTTATATATCAACTGGACTTGTAGAATTTTGAGAAGGCATTTCAGTTCTAAGAGACTAGAGGGAAGTTTAAGGTCTAAATAGAAAATTAACTAAACTTAACTTGATTCCCCAAGAAATTTCAGGTCAGTATCCAGCTGTTTGAGGGTTCAATTTCTGGTTGCTCCAGAAACACGTCAAGCAAGTACCACAGAATTTCCTATTCAAACCTCAACTTCCCTCCAGTCTCACGTAACTGAAAAAGCTACCGAGACGAAATGTTTTCTCTAAACTCTATAAGTCCAGTTGACTTTTTTCCCCGAGTGTCCCGAAAGGCGCCTCTAAATAAAACGTGTTACCGTGTTTGTATCTGTGTGTTGTCATGCAGGCATTGAGGCGACTGAAGGCGGTGTGCCTTCGTGTTGCTGCCGGCCCTTGTCTCATGGAGGCCTCCACTGACGCTGTGGTTTCTCACTTCCTCCTGGGCCTGCCGTGGGTGTGGGCCTTCATTCTGGGGTAACACTCTGTGTATGGTGTCAAATAGTTGCCACTCACTCGGTGTGTTTACATGCACAGTTTAATGGAGTTATGCTCAAAATTAGAGTTTCTGAATGAGTCCTTTGTCCCAGTTTACGTGGAATAACTGACAGGAACATGTTCTCCTCCTTCACACTAGGGGGCAGCATGTGTCTTTTCAGTGGGTTAATATCCTTTCTGGTTGATCTATTACATCATATCTTAAAGAGTACTCTGACTAAAATGAGAGTAACGTGTTTACATGCACTTAAGTTGTCCAGTGTGACATGCTGCTACTCTCAAAAACAAGTTGGAAGCAGTTCAGTTTGGTCCAAATCCAGTCATACCCAGTTTAATCAATCAGCTTCACCTAATCTAGTTCACCTTAATCTGGCACTGGTCTCTCATAAATATCTTTGAGACTGGATTAAAACTGTACTTCTCTTTTTATAGTTTCGTCCTGTCTGCGGTGTCTCCAGCCGTCGTTGTTCCTTCGATGTTGCTCCTGCAGAGAGAAGGCCTCGGGGTGGAGAAGGTAAAAACCATCCACCCACTGATCAAACCCAACACAACAGACAGATAAAAGATGATTCTGCACTCTGCCACCAGAGGGGAGCAGAGAGGCAAGAAGAGAGGAAGCATCTTCTGTGTTAGCTGATGCAACTATGGCTTAGATTAACAAACCACCGGAACCACCACCAACACAAAGAGACATTCTTCTTTAGAGCTGGTTAAAGACCTCCTACACCTCATATACCATAATAAGCAATTAATAAATTCACCAACCTAACTTCTAGAACCACAAACACATTCAGCTACACTCTCAAAGGCAAATAAAATCATCTTAAAGAATTTCATGACCACACAGACCTCAAGTCCTTCAAAGTAACCAGTAGAAACCAGAGAAGGACCTTTAAATCCTCCTCTTTGGCCCTATGGATGACAGCTGTGAAGGGACACCCTTATAACCGACTAGAACTTATCACATAAATGACACTTTGAATTAACTGAGACACCTCGTCATGGACTCTCTCTAGCACCCCTTAAAGTAGCTCTAAAAAGCTCTAGATCGACCTCGACTATAAAACATCCACAGGATCCAAAGCCCTGATTCAAAGATAATCTGCACTGGTCCACTGATCTGTGTTATAATGTCATGCACCGACGTTCTGTCGTTCTGTGTTGTTGTTCAGGGAATCCCCACCTTGCTGATGGCTGCTGGAAGCTTTGATGACATTATAGCCATAACGGGATTCTCTACTTTTCTGGGGATTGCGTTCTCCAAAGGTCAGAGAAGATGTTTCTGTTTTAGTGTTGTGATCGGCTTCAGTCTGGTCTGTTCTAGACGTTGTGTTTGTGTTTGTTCTGCAGGTTCCATGTGGATGAACATACTGAAGGGTGTGCTGGAGGTGGTGGGAGGGATCATAGCTGGGCTCATCGTGGGCTTGTTCTTATGCTTCTTCCCCAGCAATGACCAGGTCTGCCCCCGTTTTAATTTAGAATATGTCATATCAAAATGTGTCCTTAACATCCTCCGTCTTCCTGCAGGAGGATCTGGTTTTGAGGAGGACTCTCATGTTGTTGGGTCTGTCCATATTTTCCGTATTCTTCAGTAATGTTATTGGGTTTGCTGGAGCCGGTACTCTCTGTACTCTGGTCCTGTCCTTCCTTGCTGCCCTGGGCTGGAAGTCAGAAAAGGTAACGAGGTACCTTGGCCTGGAGTTAACTGCTGGGTTTGACACAGGTCTGGTTAATCCAGGTGTTTTTAATGTTGCATACAGGCCCCGGTGGCAGCCATGGTGGGTCGGTCATGGGATGTGTTCCAGCCCCTCCTGTTTGGTCTGATTGGTGCTGAGATTACCATAGCAAACCTCAACCCAAGCACCGTGGGTAAGAACTGTTTGTTGTGTGTTTCATTAACCTCAGTAAGGTGGAACTGGTTGAGACAACAACTAAAACACAAGTTAAGTTTTTACCACTCTTTGTTGTCTTCTGTGTGTGATCAGGTCTGGGTTTGGCCTGCATCAGTATCGGGGTGGTGATCCGTCTGCTCGTCACTTTCCTGCTGGTTCACTTTGGAGGATTCAACCTGAAGGAGAAAGTCTTTCTTGCCGTGGCCTGGCTCCCCAAAGCCACCGTACAGGTGCGTTGGTTTGTAGCACGCAACTACTAGACGCTCTTCCACTTAAAGGAGTCTTAAACTTCCAGAGTTGAAGCCAAAGCACTGAAAGAGTCAGATACTGGAACCCTGAAACCCACCAAAAGAACTAGAGTTGTGCAGCGTTGTCCTAAATCGACACATATCCAAAATAGAACAAGCTCAAAGTCTTCAGTTTTAAATGACTGGTGGGGAGTTGGGGTTTAAATACGCAGCTTTACCAGGATCAGCCCCTGGCTAACTAGTATGCATGAAGCACATGACTCGATCCTTTAAGGTGGTGGTGCAGGTCATTAAAACAATATCAGATAAGTTTAAAGTCGTTTATTTGTGGATTTGATGAAATCCTGAGACAGAAGAACAAACAGATTCAACGTTTGTCTGTGTGTTTTCTCTGTTAGCTGAGGCTAGCTGGTTAGCTCCAGCTTTGTGAAACAGCTTCTCTAGTTTCAGATGACACCCACCTCGACTAAGTTCCTCTTATTATTCCATTTTTGACTGCAATATGCAGACTAGTAACAAACACTTTCTGAACAAGATCTACTTAGACGGTTGTTTTTTTTTTTTGTTTTTTTTTGTTTTTTTAGAGGTTTAAAGCTCCTCTAATGTGGGGTTATTTCTTTCTTTGTGTTTCAGGCCGCTGTCGGCTCCACAGCGTTGGACATGGCGAGGACGGTGGGGGATGAGACGTCCATTAAGTTTGGCTTAGACGTGTTGACGTTAGCCGTGTTATCCATCCTGACCACGGCTCCCATCGGTGCTTTGGGCATCGGCCTGGCGGGGCCACGCCTCCTGGCTCGGAAGGCCACAGGTCAGTAAATTTATGGGCAATTCATCAATTGATTCACTGACTAATGTCATTAACTGAAGTGTTTTTTCTTAATGTTTTTTTTTTAACTCTAACTTAACTTTTTAACTTTTTTTTTTTTACATCTAAACAGAGGAGACAGAAGATGAAGCCACACCTCCTCACAGCAACGGAATGGTCCAAGAAAACGACCACGGGAACATTGAGAGCAAACTATGAGATAGATAGATAGATAGATAGATAGATAGATAGATAGATAGATAGATAGATAGATAGATAGATAGATAGATAGATAGATAGATAGATAGATAGATTGATAGATAGATAGATAGATAGATAGCTGTTTTTTATGCTCTGATATGTTCAAGTCAAACTACCGTCAGTGTCCAAATGTCTGTTTATTATGCTATCGATATTAAAAGAGGAAAAAAAAAATGACTTTGTCGTTTCATACAACGACATTTCCACACTGATTAGAAGTTGTGAACGATAAAGCTAGCCAGCTAATGTCTAGGGTTTTCAGATGTGGTGGAGCCAAAGTAGGTTCACATGACTTGTGGTTTCACCACGACTGAAGGCAGCTAGAGCACAATGTGGCTCAACATGAGCTCAGCCAGGACCCAGCTGACATTTGTCCATGGTTTTAATCCTCCAGAGCTTAATCTACCTGACTCTGCTGAAATACATTGAAGATGCCCTCTGTGCTTTAGGTTTTGCTCAGGGCTTTACTCCATCCCATAACTACAGCGGTCTGTACAATACACTGTCAGCTCAGGCAAGACCACAAGACGTTTCTGAGAATGACGCAATGCCTGGTTTAACCCTTTAGAAACCAACGTATCACCGGCAGTGCGTTAAATCTCGTAGTTTTTGAATTACTGTAACTAAGACCTGTGTGACACCTCAGGGGTATATCTAACTAATGATTACCAACACATTCCTTCAAACAACTCTCTCTTCCTCTTGGGTCTCTCCAGTCTTTCATCGTCCCCCCCCCCCCAACCTGCAGCCAACAGCAGTGGGGTGTCTTCCGTAATGGCAGCTTTTCAGACACACTTTAAGGTAATTCAATACCAAATTTTTTTTTTTTTTTTTTTAATCTGCTGACGGATGTTTCGGTCCTAAAGGGTTAAAAGAAGAAGAAAAGAAAAGAGTTGCTACACCCTCGTCCTCGGGTTTTTATCGAGGATTTCAATGTTCTGGCGCTCTCATAGCAACAAAATCTTTAGCAGACATCTGCCTTCACAGCCACAGTCAGGCGTTTCCTGTTTTTCTGCCGATATCACTCACAGGCTTCGGCCCTCACATCTCTGCAGCCGTTTGTGAGTGACCACAGACGAGAGCTCCGAGAAAGAAGGAAACCAACCTGACAAATGTCTGGTCCTTAGACACATTTATTTCTACAGTAGAGACAGTCTGAATATCAGCACTACCACTCAATCATTTTTACTGTGTACAAAAATCCACTTTCTATTCCAAACAATAATTCCACTATATGTTAAATACATGTTGACGGCCATATCCTCTTGAACGTAATGCTTCTAGTCGTCTTCATGAAGCCTTCTAGAGAACTTCTAGTGAGGCTCCCGAGGACAAGTGGAAGGAACAGATTTACATTAAAATGAGGTTATTAGTGTTGACTCGTGGTTGATCTTCAGGTTTCTCACCCACATATCCACCACCATTATGCAACTGCAACACACTGTGTGCCTCAGACTTGAGGCAAGGCACAGTGACACTCTATTAGGTGAGTCATATTTACTATATTTAGTACTATATTTTCAGTAAGAATGTTAAACAAGCTAATGTCAGGAAGTTTACAAAAAATGCAAGGATGGATTAAAAGATTAAGAATTCAAGATTGTATAGTGAAGTCCTGCTCCAGAGTTGTTCTGTTATGCAGTTGACTAGCCAACCTTTCAGGTTTAATCCTGCACCAAAACCATCCTGGGCATCCTGTCAGTTACGCAATGTGTTTACATGCACAGTTTAGTGGAGCTATGCTTGAAGTTCAACTTTCTGAATGTGTGCTTGTCTCAGTTTACTTGGAATAACTGATGGGAACATGTCCTCCTCCTCCACAGCAGGTGACGATATGTGTCTTTTTAGCAGGTTAATACGGCTTCTTTCCGGTTGATCTATTACGTCATATAATAAACTACAGTCGTTCATGTGTCAGACTGATATTTAAACAACAACCAGGTGGATAATACTTCAGCTTTTTAGTCTCGTACGTAATACGCGCTACTTCTGGTGGAGATAAGATGGCGCTATCTCTCAGGTGGTTCTTCTACCGAATCTGTTTACCTTCTTCTTCTGCGACCGGATTTCTTGGATGTTTTTGTTCCAGAGTCACACACCAGAGCAGCATTTGTGGAGCATGAGCACACGCATTGTCAATTTAAAAGTCAGATTAAAGGGTATACATGCCAGAGATAATCTATTTCCAATCATTATCTGGGTGTCTTAATCAGATAAGGAGATTTTAGTCGGAGTAACGTGTTTACATGCACTTAAGCTGTCCAGTTAAAGTCAGGTTAAGACAATTTTTTTTTTTTTACGTGCGTGTAAACTTACTGATTTTCAAAGTAAAATCACAGATCCCAACATGCAACAGATTCTGCAACAGAAGACAATGGCGACAGATACGAAGGAATTATGAGGACTAACAGCTACAAATCTTTGATGCTGCTGTTCATTCCTAGATGTAGTCATACTTCGTCTACTGGCTACAGCAGAACAGCGATGTCAGCTTTCCATTGAAGCGCCTCAGTGAAACTAGTAGCAGTCTGATCTTTTTTAAACTGTGAGGTGTGAAAGCACAAGTTGACCTTAGTAAGACACAAACAGGATGTGACAGTGACCATATTTTCCTACATTGTGTTTGTTCGGGTACATTGCACCTAAAGCAGAACATCAAAACATTAATATGAGCATAGAAGCATAGGAACGTATGAGGTTATTGTTTTAGTAAAAGCATAAAATACATGTGAATGAAAAACAGTTCTAGGCCAGATAAATACTTTGTCATTCTACTCTGTTGGCTGGTCTCACATCCTCCTCCCACTGAGCCTGTGGTTATTTGACAGGATGTCCTTTCTACAGCTCTGTCTGTGACACATGAGCCTCTAGGCAGCATGTCGACAATTCTACTTCTCCTCCGTAAGTACAAAACTGCTTTGTTCACATTCTGAGCGAATATTTCTAACAAGGAACAGGACTGAACTGACTTTAATCGGCAGTCAGAGGTGGATAGAGCTGTGTCTTGTTTTAACTTTGGTGCGTTTTAACTTTGGTGCTGGACTGGTAGCTTGACAAATGTTTAACAGTGAAGTGAAGCTGAACGTTTAGTCATTGAACATGTGCTCTGATTTTGTCATTTCAGTCTTGCTAAGCATCTGTCAGATGTCTACGCAAACTCGCGGTAAGTTTCAAGCCTCTTGTATATGTGGATATACGTGAAAGTGTGTATCGCTGAGAAGGACTTCCTCTAGGTTGGTGGGTGGGCTGCAGGTGGAAACTTCACTGGGTCAAATGTCCTCTCATGTTTGCTGCTGTTTCTAACTTCATGTATGCCACCTCACTCACCTAAGGTTGTCCTTTCAAAGTAAATCTGAGCTCAGATCAGAGCACACTCTGTTGTGGTCAGAGGGCCACGTAGTCAGTGTGGGAGGGGTCAGGGTTGGTGGTGGATCCCTAAGTGTTTTCAGGACGGTTGTGCTTCATAAACCTGCCCCAGAGTCTCCTCCCAGCTGAACATACACAGTGACATCACAGACTGCGTGAGATCCTCTAAACCAGGGGGGTCAAACTCATTTTAGTTCAGGGGCCACATTCAACCCAGTTTGATCTCAAGGGGCCGGGCCAGTAACACAACAGCTTATTACCTGATAAACGATGATACCTGATTACCTGATAACGACAAATCCAAATGTTTCCTTTGCTTTAGTGCAATAAAAGTACAGCTACATGTAATAAACAACCGTGAATTTCTTAAGAAGGGTGAGGTGCAAGTGCAATTTCTTATTTTATCAAATATTTTCCGCTGATATTTTCAGTGTCATTTTTGCAAATTCATCCCCCGGGCTAGATTGGGTCCCCTGGTGGGCCAGTTTTAGCCCCCGTTTGACACCCTGCTTTAAAGTGAAGCCAAAATATGTGGAGCTCCCCCTGGTGGCTGGCTGCAGCATCAGTCACGATAGAGGCCTGGCCCGCATGAGTGTTTGGTCTTTGTTGCTGTCGTCACCATTTCTTCTTTTTCTTCTTTCTGTCTTCACGTCTCTCTCAGCCTCAGTCACCATTGAACCCAACAGCTCTCAGTTCTTCGAGTACAACAAGGTTTCTGTGAGCTGCAAGCAGTTCGGCTCCGGTGGATGGACAGTGTGGAGATACACGACAGACGGGTCAGTTCACTCACAGAACACTAAGATCATCACAGGTTTTAGATTTTAGGTTTCTTCTCTTCTGTGGGTTATTAGATTATTAGGAATTTACTGAAGAGTTATTCACAAATGGGAATGTTTAACATGAATGTTTAACATGAATGTCTGACATGGGCCAACGCCTGGTATAGATTTATGTGACACTGGAGTTATAGACTTGAAATACTCCTGTTCTTATCAAGAACTGTTGCTCTTTGTTCTGGTCGCCTCAGTTCTTTTTGATTTTGGACGCTGCCTCCTCCGTCCTACGCACGGTACATAATCACCTACTACAAACAGGGTTGCTGCTTTCACACCTTTTTTACAGGAAGAAACGTTGGGCGTACCAATCAGCTCGAGGCTGGTTGGTGAGAGAGGTGGGGTAAAAAAGATCTGTTAAAGATAAATTAGGCAAATAATGGCCCTTCTCTTTTAGTTTGGCAGCACATGCTCTCAGACACCCACAGTGAATGGCACATTTTTGAGATCGGAGCTCAGTACCCTATCAGTGCGTTAATTACACATCATTTGTGCTTCTGCTTCATTAATACTGAAGCCATGGCCATCACTAATCAGATAAACAAATAATTTGAAAGTCACTTGACTAAACCACAAGTTTTCTTCTTCTTCATTTTCGTCACAGATTACAGTGTCATCAGGTTGTTAGTGTCAGCCTCTAAAGGTTCGGTTTTATTGCCATCAGTTGTGACTTTATCAGTTTAGGAAGTAACAGTAGCCTGGTCATAAACGTTCAGACACAGTCACTGTGTTTAACTGTTTACAACACAACATGTAGTTGGCAAAACTTTAAATCTTGTGGTTTTTGAATTTCCGTAACTTACAATAGTTTGCTCTGATGACAGTATTCAAAGTGCAACTGAACACTGGGAAGTTGTGTTTCTGTCTTGAAGACCTTTGTGACATCTCAAGGGTAGAACTAGCTTAGTTTTTACCAACTAATTCCTATAAACAACTCTCTCGTCCTGGGGCTCCCCCCAACCTGCCGCCAACAGCAGTGGTGCTTCATCATTACTGTACTGGCATCTTTTTTTGTTTGTATTTTTGTTATCCGGAAAACGCAATTTTGTTCACTGGTGCTTTACGGTAGTTCAAATACTGCATGTTTTTTTTTAACCACAAGTGGAGGTTTAGGTTTTAAAGTGTCAACTCTATCCTGGTAAATCTGGTATTCTGAACCCAGTGTTGTATGTCGTGTTGTTTTCACACTAAAGGCTCTATTATAGTAGCTACTCCGGGACTAGACGGTGTAACCCACGTACGTGGCCTACGGCGATGCGAGTAATAACTTGTGCAGTCATCAGTCTGGCTCGCTCTGCAACAACCAGACATGTATAAAGTACTAGAGGCCCAGACTTTAGTAAAAGTACAAATGCTCTCTCAAGCATCCAAATCACATGACCAATTTAAGACGACGTAGCAGCAAGACGCAGCATCACTGTGTCTCCATTTCAACCTTTGTAGAAAGTGCTAACTTCAAACTACAGAGCAGTTTTTAATCTGTGTTGATAGGACGTGTAAAACTAAACTTATTTACCGGACACTTTTTGTTAATATTGCCGTCATGCTGTTGCACGTCTGGTGCACAGAGAAACGGTGAAAAGGTAATTGAACAGATCGCTAGCCAGCGTCAAATGCTCAAAAGCAAAAAAATAAAAAAACAAAACATGAGATGTTATTACTTATTGTTACACCTGATAGTTTTGTCAATGGCTGTAAATAGTCTTCCAAAAATGAGTGATCTTAATTTTAATGAAAATAGTTATAAATAGTTTTGTTGTTTGCTAAATTGTACATTACACTTTAGATTTACATTGTAAGTTATAAAAATGGTTCATTAAATAAGTTTGTGATTTTCATAAAACATTTCCTACTCAGGTTTTAAGGTTTTAGTCTGGTTTTAGGTTCAATGTGTTAATACAGTTTGTCAAAATGAAAAAATAATTGTAAAATGACACAGAAAAGGTTGTGCTGAAAAGAATAAAACCAAACAAGGCAACAATGTGAACAGTTTTTAAGATGAAATATAGGTAAAAGCCAAATTTCTATAAAACCAAAAGTAGTCAAAAACAGCCAATTATACTCTGGACTCCAGACAGTTTAGCACCACACTTAAGTGGAAGTATTCAACATGTTGTTTGTTTTTAAGTATTGCGAGTAAATTTTTTATTGTATTATATTATATTATATTATATTATATTATATTATATTATGTTTTGTGTAAATAATCAAATTTAAGTCTTAATTAATTAAAAAGCATCTTCAAACCTGGTGATTGACCGACCATCTGCAACTCTGGCTTCACGTAGTTACTGTTACCAGCCCCGCCCCCTAGCTATTGTTACTAGCCCCGCCCCCTAGTACTATACCTGTGCGTATCAGTCAGTGCGTTTACATGCACGTGAAAAAAAAAAACAATTATCGCCTTAATCGGACTATACCAGGAGAACTTAAGTGCATGTAAACACGTTACTCTCATTATCCGATTGAGACGCCCAGATAATGCGATTGGGAGTTTTCATCGGATAATGCGTGTGCGCATGCTCCACCACCGCTGCGCTGGCGTGTGAGGCCGGAACAAACACGTCCAAGAAAGACGATCATAGAAGAAGAAGAGGAGAAACGGAGCCGCTAGAAGAGCCGTCTGAGGGACAGCGCGGATCTTACCTGCACCAGAAGTAGCGCGAACATTACGTACGAGATTAAAAAATGTTCTGATATCCGTCTGGTTGTTGTTTAAATGCCGGTCTGTCGCATGAACGACTCTAGTTTATTATATCACGTAATAGGTCAACCAGAAATCGGGCCGTATTACCGTGGCATTAACCCGCTGAAAAGACACGTATCGCTCCCTAGTGTGGAGGAGGAGAACAGTTATTCCATTTTCTTGCGCTGCATGTAAACTGGGACAAGGACTGTAGAGAGAAAGTTGAATTTTTAGCATAGCTCGATTAAGCTCTACATGTAAACGCACTGAGTGACTCTTTTTGGAGCAACAGCTGCACATATCCTCCAGATCGAGGTAAAGGTTACAGTATGCAGTAGGGATATATCCACAGTATTAAAATATGCAACATAGCAGACCAAACCAAGACCAGATTGGACGTTTATTTCAGAGAGACAGCGCAGCCTAACTGCTGCTTCTTTCTTTCTTTCTTTCTTTCTTTCTTTCTTTCTTTCTTTCTTTCTTTCTTTCTTTCTTTCTTTTTTTTGAAAGCCAAACTCTTGGAGTAGCTACTGCCTGATTTTAAAGGTCAACGCTAACTAGTGACGATGCAGCACATAAAAAATGTATCGAAGGAAAAGTATTAAACTCATCAAAAATATGTAGTTCAGTAAAAGGATGTAGGAGAAAAAATAATAATATTCCAGTAGAGTACAGATACAGCATTTTAGCAGTTAAGTACAGTAGTGAAGCAATTCTACTTACTGTACATCTCTCTACAACTCCACCCAAACACTAGAATAGAATAGAATAGAATAGAATAGAATAGAATAGAAATAAACCTTTATTTGTCCCTCAGTGGGGAAATTGCAGTTTGCAACAGCAACATAGTGCAGAAAAGTAACAAGAATGGACTATGTAAAAGATAAATAATAAGATTTAAAAAAGTAGAACAGAATAAACAATGTACAATTATTGGCACATATACAAAAAGTAGTGAATTGCAACAGAAAGTAATTGGATTTTGACACAAGGTATTGCATGACAAACAGAAAGTGTTGAATTGCACAACAGATAGCTACTGCTGAATGCTGCACAGTATTGCACAGTAACTAAGTAATGAATTGCAACAAAAAGTAATGGGATTGTAACAAAAAGTGTTGTACCAAAAACCTAAGGTACTGAATGGCAACAAGAAGTATTGAATTGCAAATGAGTATATAACAGATATTACACAGGACTGTACACAGTACAGAGAGAGTAGTGAAATGATGAGAGTATTTAAACCTTGAGGAGTAATAATATTGGTCATATTATGAGTGTTCATTGTGGAGCCAAACAGCAGCAGGAAGTAAGGATCTTCTATACCGTTCCTTCACACAGTGAAGGTGATGCAGTCTGATACAACCACTGATGCCACTACAGAGTCATAGAAGGTCTTCACTCCAAAAGACTTTAACATCTCACCATTCCATATCGAAGCTAGAAAGATTTCATAAAGATGTCAACGACAAAATCTGAGGATACAACCAGGACATGTCTAAAAACATTGTATCCAATCCATGTATGTGACAGCTGGATTCATTTCCTGAAGTGACTGTGTTGTGTTTCCAGGAAAGAGTTGTCTCAGTGCGGCTCAGGATGGGGCGGAGAGACCTCGTCCATCTGTGAGATGAAGACAGTGAAGCTGGCCAACAGTGGTGTGTACTGGTGTGAATCCAAACACAAGGAGAGCAGCAACGCCATCAACGTCACAGTCATGAGTGGTAAGAGTCATGGACCAACAACCGGAAACGTCGACTCCTTTACTCCTGATACAAGGCATAGACTTTCACAGTTTCATTTTATTTTTATCACTTACATCTTTATTATGTTAGCTTTAGAGATACATTCAACACGTTCATAACAGCTAAATAATATAAAACATCTTATAACTTGTCACATGGTTTTCCCTGTTTTTTTTTTTGTTTCTTTCATTCAACATGTAAGAAGCACAAAAAACTCTTCTAGTGTCAGATGCACTGTCTGACCTCCTGAGAACCCTGAATGCAGCATCTATGTGTAAATATCTATGGTTTCCACACAGTACCTTTATTTTACCTAATTTCACAGCGTATTTTTTTCACACTCACAGTTAATAAAAACCTTTGCGGTGTGTAGCCTTCACCAACGTCCACATTACTTAAGTGGAGAAAGTTAAAAAACGGGACAGATGTAAAAAAATGACCCTTGCTGTACTAAGCAGTAAAAATAAAGGCAGCGCCACCCTGTGGTGTAGAGTGGTACAGCGTCTTCCACATTTTTTGCCGCTCCTCATCTGAAATGTCTAAATTATCTATTATCTATATAAGTTCTTCCTCTCATTTCACCTTATATTTAGTCTAAAGTTTCACTTAAGCCCCAGAAATGTGACTTTGATTCATTCAAAATCTTCTCAGAGTGCAGAGTTTACTGAATGTGCCCAGCATCAATAAAGTATCCATCTTTCAGTGTTACCAAATTATCAGAGACTTTGGGTTTGTTTTTCTCTAAAGTTGCTAACTGGTACATACTGGTAGCTGCAGGTCTTATTTTTTGGGCTTGTTTCTAAAGTGTAGTTGTTTATTTGAGGCTTGTTCCCAGCTCCATTAATAAGTTGTCAAGCAGATATTTTCCACATGTTATTTAAACTTAGGATAAAGTTTTCATCACCCTCATCCTGCGTCTGATTGTCTGATTGTCTCTGATGGTAGTGAATACTAACCATCTGACACAAACTAAAAAATGTGACTTTGATTCATCCAAAATGAATTTCCTTGTTCATGTGTCTCAGCAGATAGAAACAGTCAGAAAGTTCAGTCTCCTATGAACCATCTACTCTACTCATCTTCCACATTAATTAACCTCAAATCCAACATGTCTGCTGTAGCCCCCTATGATGTAGGTTCAGCGTAGAGTATAAACCATCCAGGTGTCTAGTTTTATTTTATTAACAGCTACTAGATCACCTTTATCCTTTTACATTCATCCAACAACACATTTCTAACTTGTTCCTCAGGAGGAAGTGTGATCCTGGTGAGTCCGGCCCTTCCAGTCTCGGGGGGTCAAGACATCCCTCTGACCTGTCAGATGAAGACCAGCTCCCACAAGGCTGAGTTCTTTAAGGATGGAGCCTTGATCCAGACCGAAGCCACAGACCTCATGACCATCAGGAACTTTTCTAAATCGAATGAAGGCGCCTACAAATGTCGCATCGGAGATATATTTTCCAAGGAGAGCTGGCTGCTGATGAAAGGTAGAGACGTCCATGACAGACAGCAGAAGCTACGGTGCATCGTTTTCATTTCCACTGTATTCTTCAATGAGCAGCAGCATTGGAAAAGCAACTAGGGTTTAATAACTTTACTTTGATTTTATAGAATAGAATAGAATAGAATAGAATAGAATAGAATAGAATAGAATAGAATAAAAAATAGGATAGACTAGACTAGAACAGAATAGAATATAAAAATGGAAAAAGATAGAATATTTAGAACATTTTAAAGATGGTGAACCAATAACACACAAATGTGTGTTATTTCAGATCTCTAGGACCCGTCTCACTATTGTCCAGTGTTGTTTTATAGTAGTGGGTGTGATGTAGGACCTTGACTTGTGTGACGCTCACTAACACAGTGTTTGTGTGTCTGTGTGTCCAGATGATTCTGAGCCGGTCTCCCTCACAGTGGTTCCTGACTCATCTCAGTTCACCGAGTACGAACGCCTGGTTCTGAGCTGTGGAGGATTCCACCAGTCACAGGGCTGGAACATCAAGAGGTGGACCACGGGGGGGTCAGCCGGACCCAGCATGTCCCTCTGTGGACGTGACTGGGGGCCAGGAAACGCCTCCCACTGTGAACTCCTGACGGCCAAACAGTCTGACAGTGGAGTGTACTGGTGTGAGTCTGTTACCAGGCAACGGAGCAACTCAGTCAACATCACCATATACCCAGGTACCACTCTAGTCTAGTCTATACCCAGGTACCACTCTAGTCTAGTCTAGTCCATAACCAGGTACCACTCTAGTCTAGTCTACTCTAGTCTAGTCTACTCTAGTGAAGTCTAGTCTAGTCTCAAAGTGAGGATGAGAGTCTAAGAGAATTATGGGATATCATCAGGTGTGAGTTACAGCTCATTCACTAAACACCTTTAAATGGAACATGTCAAAAAAATCTGAAATACCGCTTTTATTTTGAGAAAAACTGTAATGGAAACATTACAGTGACTCCTCCAGTAGAAGTATCCAGTATCTGGTGAAAAAGTGGAAACTGAGCTGACATTAGAAACCTTTAATTCAGAAGCAAACGGTCCATGTTTCTACACCACACTGATGACCCTTCATGACCCTTAACTTCTCACCTTTATTTTCCATCTGTGTTCAGATAAACACGTGATCCTGAAGAGTCCCGTCCTCCCGGTGATGGAGGGAAACAATGTCACTTTGAACTGTGTAAAAAAGCCCAACTCTCACGAAGCTACTTTCTACAAAGGTGACACATTAATCAGGACTGAGCCTGCAGGTCAGATGATCATCTATAACGTTAAACCGTCTGATGAAGGCCTCTACAAGTGTCACATCAGGGGTCATGGAGAGTCTCCATCCAGCTGGCTGTTTGTCAGAGGTGAGATGTGTTGATTAATATTGTCTTGGTATCAGATTTGACCAGTTTCCAAGTTAAAATGTTTAAAAAGTCCATTTTACTAAGAACGGATATTTTACTACAACAATGAGACATTTTCATTTTAGTAAATTCTGAAAATCTCTGAATCCATGGATCTTAGCCTCTTTGGGCCAAGCGCCCCCTGTATAGGGGGCTGACGTTAGATTTGGCCACTACAGACGGTCAAAAATGCATGATAGCATGCACCATTATGAACATGTAATACACCAAAATGACAGGGAGAAACTCATCTAAAAGCCTCTATCAGGCATTGCCACCAAATGAAACACAAATAAATCCCCAAGCAATTGTATGGGAACATGACGAAAAACTGCTGTATTTAGTGAAACTAAACCAGTTTTGTGTAAAAACCAGGTGGTTTTTACTCTAAATAATGTGGGTTTTTTTTAGGCGAGAACAGAAATTTATATTTTTTACTTTGTTTCAGATGAATTTTCTCATATATCTTTATTCTGACACTTTTCGTAGCAATCTCACTGGCGTTTGTAATATGAATGGACAACAAGTTAGATATGAGGTGAAAACAACACTGATAAACTGATAATCAACATTGTTTGTTTGTTTGTTTGTTTTTTGTGACAATTTCCCCGGGTCAGTTTTGACATTTTCTAACACATTACAAACCAACTATAGGTCTGTTCTTAATTTACTCAATTTTTCCAGCTTCCAACAGCGAAAAGACACTGCCTCACTCTGGTCTGTCCTTGGGGAACATGATCCGCTACATTGTGGTGTTATCTTTTCCATACTTCGTCTCTACTCTCCTGGCGGTGTCGATATATCGACAAAGAAAGATAAATCGACACAGAACGACAGGTAACACTCACTGAACACTCTCTGAATGTGTCTCCGGCCATGCTAGCAGATCTATGAAGCTGTACAATGTTAGCATGTTGACCCTCGGCTGGTGTAGTGTTCTCCATCTAACTTTAGTTTGTTAGAATGTTAATGTGAGGTACTTAGCAACAAAGTTAGCATGTTGAGGTTTGTAGTATTCATCATGTTAATTTAGTTTGTTTCCATGCTAATGTTACTAATAGGCAACAATGTTAGGATGCTGACGTCTGGCTGGTATAGTGTTCACCATCTAAATTTAGCTTGTGAGCTTACTAATGTTTTAGCTAATTAGCAACAATTCAATTCAGTTAGATTTGATTTAAATAGCGTCAATAATGGTACAAATTGTGACAAGACGCTTTATAAAAATGATTGTTGGTGTTGTACTGACATAGTGGTCATGATTCTAGTTTAACTTTTTAGTAGGCTAACGGGGAGCGTGCTTATGTTCACTGGGTCCCTAACCCTGTCCCTAACCCTAACCTTCACCCTTTGTAAAAACAAAGGGTCCTATGTTCCCCGGTCACATACAAAGCGAGGAACATAGGGATGATCCCAGCTAATGTTAGCTAATTAGCAAAAGTGCTAGCGTGATGATGTTTGGTTCTTGGAGTGTTCATCAAGGTCATAAAATATGGGCCTCATGCAAATATTTGACTGATTAGCCAGTTTTAATCAATCAATTAACCAACCAGTCAACCAGTTAATCAGTTGATCAATTAATCCATTGATCCTTGCAGGAAGGAACAAACCTGTTCCCAAGGTAAGGCCTCCACCGAGGGGGGAAAACAAGAGACTGGACCAACAGCCTGATGATGTGATGCCTGACGACGTCACCACTGAGCACAGTTTCTAAAATAAACTCTCTTGTCTATTCTCTCCTCAACTGGTTGAGACTTGTTCACTGTCTTTGTGTAATATTTTTATTTCTTTTGAATCTCTGTTCAACATGTTTGTCAATAAACAGTTTTTTTTGTGTGAGTGAGTGGGTAATAATAATAATTAACATAACAAACTATTGATCTATCTATGTTTTATTTGTTTCCTGCAGCCAGGAGGACCTCTGTCACCCTAGGGCGGAGGTGTCAAACTCATTTTAGTTGGGAGGCCTCATGCAGCACAATTTAATCTCATGTACATGAGAGCTAACAACGGGACTAAATTAGCAGGATTTTTTTCTTGTTTTTGCTTGTGTGGATTTGATTGCCGTGTTTTGGTCATTTCTTTGCACAATCAACGCCCTGAGGTCTAGTCATTTGTTTGGAATGCGTCTTAATTTCTTTAAAAGAAGATTAAGATCTTCAGGTAGTTGTGACTAGTAGGACCCAAGAAGTATAAAAAATCATCTTTTAAACAGAAGTAGCTTTTAAAAAAAAATATATGGAGACACAGAGATTATTTCACTGTCACCCAAATATAAAACTGTTTATTTTGATTCAACAGCAGAATTGCAAACAATGAAATCCCAACATCCTCAAGGATGTTGGGATTTCATTGTTTCGTGTACTTGTGAATTTACACTTAAACAGACTTTAATGATCCTTGAGGGAAATTAATTGGTCGTAGCTTAATTGTTGCAAAAAAAGATGAGCTGTTACACAGCTGGATAGAATAAGGAATGAAAGAAGTTAGGGTGTCATGTCATATCAAACTAGAAAAGTTAATGAGAATAAATAAACAAGTGTATTCACCCTTCACTACCAGTAGATGGCAGACAAAAGCGTCTCATTATGAGGACAACAGGACTGAATGAAGCAGAATAAACTGCAACGAATCTAATGCTTAACTTAGAAGGTTAAGGTTTCATTGAAATATTAAACCAAAGAAATGAGAATATCTGCACAAAATTAGACAATTATTATTAGGCTCCTCATAAAAACACTGAATGCACACAAACCATTAAATAAGGAGCTAAACGTCCCATCACTCGATCCAGATAATTAGTGTTATTAAAGTGTTAGTGATGCTTATTCCTCCCAAAGTTTTGCAAAGTTCAGAATTTGGAATTTCAATTCAGTTCATTTGAAGAATTGGAATTTAATTGGCTCCACTCCACACGATGTTAATTTGGAATTACAGGAAGTGGAATCAAATTCAGAGAAATTCCTTCACATTTAACAAAGGTTTTGGCTTAAATACTAAAAATACTTAACAAACATTAATAATTTGTATTCATTTTATTTGAAAATGAACAAATGCCACAAAATTGAAATTAGCTCCGACCATCACATCTGTCAGCAGAGAGGCTTCGCACTCCTGAAATAACTTTGATAAAGTAAAGCATTCTGGGAAATGAAGTATGTTTTTTTTCCTCACGATTTTCCACAATTTGGAAGTTATAATACATGAAATTAAATGATCTGTTTCATAGATGATGCTTTTATTCTTAATTGTCGATGAAAATTGGCTTTATTTGTTGTAATTAAAATAAAATGTGTACATGAAGTTCATAGTAATCATTTTTAGATGAAATATGTAAAGCAGTCATGTATGGAATATACATGCACCAAAATAATCAATTGGAATTTCATGGAATTTAATGGAATTTCAATTCTAGTTCCTGTTTAAAGTTCAATTCAAATTCTTGGAACTGAATTTTAATTTGGAAACATTCTCAATTCAATTCAGAATTTTGCTCAAGTCTGCAGCTCACATCTGGAACACTTTACACTATTTTCTATTTCTGTTGTTTCTTCTCCACCCGGTCTCTCTCACTCTTCCCTCCATCAGTTCAAAGTTTCCTGAAACCTAGAAATTCTCCACGTGTTTCTAAAAGTCTGGATGTTTCCCACAGCAAAGCTGAAAAGTTGCTCTCTTGTTGCCAGGAGCAACAGCCTCCCTCAGCCTTGGCTCTGATTGGTGGAGAGCCGGCCCCCTCGGGCCTATCAGATTCAAGATAAATCAGACCTCTCCTCATAGATCAGATATCACATATATGATGGACGTCATGTGCTTCCGTTCCAGGATGAAAGTCTCTTTGTCGGAGGAAACGGGAGCAGATGTGAGAGGAGAGAGATGAAGGATGGAGGATGGATCTGAACCTCCTCGACTCTCCGCTGTCAAGTTTTTAAAAAGCAAACACATACAGCAGCAGCACTTCCTGTTTCCATCCTGGTGTCAGACACACAGTTCATATTTAAAATTAAAACCCAGTGTCCTCTTTTACTGATACATCATAGAAAAGGTTTTAATTAGTGAGTGAATAGACAACAATGTGCATGTACCAATAGTGTGTGTTAGAAATGAAGAATATTTAAATATCTTTAATTTAAAATCTTCAACTGAGTCAAATGGTTCGTCCTCAGAAATAAATAAATCATGTAAAAGTAACTAATTTTAGGACCTTGACGACTCCTTCATCTCTGATGAAGTTAAATGAATCTGAGCTAATGGGATTTATTTATTTATTTATTTATTGAAAGCCTTTAACTGAAAATTTCCCACATTTAGATCGATGGATGGATGGATGGATGGATGGATGGATGGATGGACTAAATGTATATAGATTGTCCACAGAGTGTATTTTCTGAGAAATAAAAGATAAGAAATATGAGTGTAAATATAAATATTCTGAACATATAAAAGTTTTAAATGTGGACTGGATGTTATATATTATATACTGTAATATATGGATAAAGATGTCTGATATAAAGCGTTATACACAAGTAATATACAACTATACAAGATATAAAACATTTAAATGGATCAGATATATTATTAGTATGTTGTTTTTATCCTCCATGGGTCCAGGAACCATATGTGGTAAATTCATGTCATTGTGCCTCTCGGTGAGTTTTACAATCATGGTTTAAACTTATTTTTAACCGTCCAAAGTGATGAAGTGATGACGAAGAGGAGCAGCACCCATAAAGTTTCCTGTCAACTTGTGGGAACGGGCTTTTATTTTGAAGGCAGCGCAGGTGACACGGCGGAAGCGTGCCGCGTCGCGTCGCGCCGCCTTGACGCGCCGCGGGCGGTGGTGATGGCGGCAGAGCTGGCGGAGGGTCTCACCGAGGAGGGAGAGCGAGGAGGCGGGGGACTGGAGAGGAAGAGCGAGGAGGAGGCCCCGGCGGCACCGAGCACCGACGCCCCGACACGCACTCAGTAATCACACCGAGGAGGACGGCGGCGAGGCCCGCAGAAGAGGACGGAAAGACGGCTCAGAGGCACGGAGAGACGGATGGAGCGGTACGGTTGTATTTGTTTACTAACCACCGGGAGATTTTCCCGTTAACGTCAGCTGGAGCGTCTGCGGGTCGTTTGGATGATGTGATATGTCAAATCTAATAATAAACCCCACTAACCGGAGGTCTCTGGGACGTTTACAGTCTCCACACGTTTGGCCTTTATGGATATGTTGCGTTCACTGACCATCAGTGTTTACCAGGCTGCAAAGGTTCTGGTGTGTGTGTGTGTGTGTGTGTGTGTGTGTGTGTGTGTGTGTGTGTGTGCACTGCAGTATGCAGCCACAACTTGGCCCAGGACGAAACTCTTCATGGACCACCGACACTGAACCCTGTGTCCACCCGCCACAGAGGTCCAGAAAAACCCTGGACGTAGTAGTTATCAGGCCCCCTATGTGGTGGACCCTCAGACCTTCAGTTCTTTAGGCCTTCAAGTTAGAGTGGGGCTTTAGTTCGGTTCTGGGGCCTCATTCAGTCCAATCTGATCTCAAGGGGTCGAACCAGCAGCCAAATACCACAATAAGGCATAAAAATAACAACAACTTCTTCTTCTTCTTCTTCTTCCTTCAGATTTTCAGTCCTCCACCTTCATCTTCCTCCTTTTCCCTCATCCTCTTCTCCTTCTCATCACCGTCTTTACTCTCTTCCTTCCATATTATTACGTCTTCTTCTCCTCTTCCTTTCCACATTCATCCCATGGACCACATTGAACCGTCTGGTGGACCAGTTTTGGCCCGTGGGCTTCATGTTTTCCACCTGTGAGTCAGAGGCTTCAGAGTTGGGCCTTTGAACCAATAGATCCAAGTTAACACTGGATTTTACTTCTAATTTTTAGTTATTTTGTTTAGATCTGAAACTGAAAATTAAATAATATGTAAAGAAAAAGGATCCATCCATATATTTCTTTTTTCAGGTTTTCTGTGGCAGTGCATCAGTAAATCAATCATCAGACTTGTTGCAGCATTAAAAAACATTACGTGTCTGAAGGTTATAAGCTCATATTTCAGATAAAAGTAACAGTTCTTCTTCTCTCAGCGAACGAGAAGCCGGAATGAATCAAAGAAAAAGGACTAGAGACCATGAATGTTGGGGAAATTCAAAGAGTTGTATGCAAAGGGGGGCAGTACCAAGGTGAGTGAATCTCGCCCAATGGGAACGACTGAAGGATACGCTAGCAATACTTAAGCATGGTGGTGACAGCAACATGTCACCAGCCATCAGCTGTGACAATGCGGAACAGACAAACTTCTGCTTCACCTTAGTCTGATTCTATGATCATAGCAGCTCGAAGTCACATGAAGAGCCAGCCTCAGCTAGCATTGTATAGGCATGGGGGTGGCAGCATCATGTTGCTAAGCTAAAGGGAATCACGACTTGTTTGTTAGCTGTTTATTGTTGTGGTTCTTATTGCTTCAAATAAGACAGAAGACTAGAGATCAACCGATATGGATTTTTTGGGGCTGATACGTGCTGTCGATTTTTCTGAGCCGATATTTGGAGCCGATACTACCGTTTCTCCCTCTTATCTATGTGATAAAAATGACACACAGAAATGTTACAAGTCTCAATTTAACCAAAAAAATGAAAACGGAGCACTAGCATTTTCCAGCTCCACGCACTCTGCTGGTGGGGGAGGGACTATGTGTATACATGTATATGTTGGCAAACCCACCCATGTATCGAACTATGCTGATACCAGTAAAAAATGTAAAATATGCAAATGTTCCCCCAATATATTGGTCAATCTCTACATAAAACATTGCTTATTTATCCCACATATGGGAAATGTTGATATGGGGGATATGGGCTAAAAAATTTACCACGATAAATTTCGACATTCTGGAAATAACGATAAAAGTCTTGATTAAAAAAAAAACATCTATTTCCAATCTATGTTTTTGACTTAATATCTTTCCATCTCTTGTTTTGCTTCTCATGCGGTTTTCAGATGAATTATTTTTTAATTTACCAGAGCATGTGGCTGCTGTCTTTCTCCTGACTCATTCGTTGGCTCTCGTCGTACATCATATGGCTTGTTGTTCAGATGGGGGAATAAATGTGTTGCTGTCCGTAGACATTAGCCTGTTCCACCTTAACCACCTTCTGATACCTGGACCAGTTCCACGTTGTCGATGAGGAGCCTCGTTTAGATCTCTGTCTCCTTCATGTCGTTCCTCCTCTGATCATCATTAGATTATTTTCCAACATGGCAATGTTATCACGTATCTCTCATATATAGAGGAAATAGAAATATACGGACATTCTGTATGTACAGTGTGGTGGTGGTGATTAAAATTACTGACTAAAGACTATAAACTATAAAAATGTATTGGACAAGACAGTCAGGTAGTGGTTTGTACAAAAAATGATTTCTTAGTGCAAATCAAGTTGCCTATAACAAATATTGCAAAGAATGAAAGAATTTTTAAAAACACGAATTTAAAATGGGTTTTTATAAACGTCCAGTGTTGTAGAGACCTGGTGGAGACCAAAACCAGATTAAAAGGAGACCAGAACCATCGGACAGACTCCAAGAAATCATATTGAATGGAAACGATGCTAACCTGGATGCTTGTTTGGATGCTAGCCTGGATGCTAACCTGGATGCTAGCCTGGATGCTAGCCTAACTTCCCTCGCCCACAAAATAGTTGCAGTCTCTCCATCCGGAACTGCTCCTGCAAAAATCAGCTGGGCCAATCAGATTGTTGGGGGCGGGGCTTAATATAGTCATCTGACCATGGTGGAGTTGAATTAGTTCCAGCTAGATGTTTCTGATTGGTTGGAGGACTCTCCAGGTGACGCAGATGTTACCACACACTAGTTTTCACTTTCTCTGTCATCGTTTAGAGTCCATGTGTGAGTTTGCCAGTCTGTCTTTTATCTTTTTACTAGTTTCAGATTGTTTTTTCATCTCTGTAGCTGAGATACATACGATAGGGCTGGATGCTGAATTTTGATAAATGTCTAGTACCGATCATCTGGAACCAGTATCGAAATTAGCATTGTACCAAAAACATGTGAACGATACCCAGATCTAATGATACAGAACTTTCCAACAAGTCTTTGGACTGAATCTCTGGATTCAGATTTTAAATGTTTTTAAATGTTGCTGAACTCATACATACACGCTCTAATCTTTAGCATCAATTTACAAAGTGCGAAAATTTTCAGACTAAACAGCCGCAATGAGCTCAGATTACACCTATTTATCTCATTTTTTTCTAGAATAGAGTTAATTAAATGTAAACATTCTCCTGATTTGCACTGAAACAAGTAGAAAAAAATGTGGAGTCGTGTCCACGTCCTCTCAGTCGTGGACGTCCAGCTGTGTGATGTGGACAGAGTGGCAGCTTTGTGTCTCTTGTGATTTGAGTCGATGTCGTGGTGAATATCAAACAGGCCGGTGGTAGTAGAGAGAGTTCACTGTTCATCAATTAATTATTGTCTTTGTTTGTTTGTGCCCCCCTCCCTCTGCACCCTCCCTCCAGTTCAGGACCTCCCACTGGCCTCCCTCGTGTCTCCATCGTGTCTCGCTCCACCAGCCGCCACTCGTAGTGTTTAGATGTAGCTCAGTTTAATAGCTGGAGACTAGGGGGCGCTGTCCTGCAGCCAAGAGCTAACCCTAACCCTTCATTTTGCAGTTAGAAGCTAACCGCTAGCAGATAAAAAAAAAACTTTTCCATAAAGTTCAGTTTCAAAAGGAGTTACACAAACATGTAGGTGGAGCCCAGCTGGGATTTTCAGCAGCTAGCGGCTAGTTAGCGGCTAGTTAGCAGCTAGTTAGCGGCTGGTAGCGGTGGCACGGGGCTAAGTGTGAGCGGAGCAGGGGTGCGATGGAGTACCACTCCGGTGGTAGCCTGCCCCTGCTGGGGAGACCGCGGTACTGTCCCGGGGCCAACGCTAACGGAGGATACCTGTGTGAGACGGGACACTGCTGTGGAGAGACCGGCTGCTGCACCTACTACTACGAACTCTGGTGTAAGTCTGTCCCCATGTCTCCCTGTCTTCCTGTCCCCCATCCTTCTATCAATGTTTAAATGTCTGCTGACACACATGAATCTAGTTGCCCTCGTTTCAGTTTGCTTTTGTTTCATTACTCATTCAAAAAGCTTCTTCAGCAAAACATCTTCAAGAAACACTCCAGACCTTCTTGAAGAAGTTTTCAAGAGACCATTTCAGTCTCTTGAAAAAACGTCGAGGAAACAGTAACTGAAGCTGTCAAATACTGCGATGTTCCTGTACTTCAACCCTGTAAGAATACTTTAAACTAGACCTAAAGTATTAAATGTAAATATAAATTAAACGTGTGACCTATACACTTATGCACAGTCACTTGCCAGTTCATTAGGTACAGCAGTGGAAACAGTTCCTGCTCAAACTCTGGGCTCAATGAAGGTCCTACATTAGTTTCTATTAATGTTTTTTAGTAGTGTAGCAGTGACACATCTTTATGAGTTGGTCCCAGTTGGTTCAAGTCTCTGATGGCATGATTAATAACGAGAGGTTTCACTAGGTTCAGATTACTATGAAGGAATGCATCTGTGGAGCTCCTGTACATAGCCGGGGAGTCGACATGCCATCTGAGGACTCTAAACATGCAACAGTAGACAAGACGCTCCCCTTGGATGTACCAAGACCACCGGATATTTATATCCTGATATGTTGTCCTTAAAGCAGCTGTTCTTTGGACTGTGTGTGTCCAGGGTTCTGGCTGCTGTGGACCGTCCTCATCCTGTTCAGCTGCTGCTGTGCGTACCGACACCGCCGAGCCAAACTGAGAGTCCAGCAGCAGCAGAGGCAGCGAGAGATCAGCCTGCTGGCCTACCATGGGGCCAACTCCTACCCCTCCTCCATGCTGGACCTCAGTAAGACCCCCCAGGTTCAGGTCATGGTTTAGATCCAAAAGGAGTTTAAAAAAGGAACTGGACTTGTTTTTAGAAGAAGGAAGCAAGTTTCTGATGTTTTTTACCTAGTTTCCTATTTAAACCTTCTTCGAGAACATCTTAAAACTCTACAAGTTCCCTTTTTTAAACACCTTTTGGGTTTCCTGGAGACAAATCTTCCAGAGAGGGTTAGGGAGTTTATGGCAGCATTGGAATACCAGACCATTTCTGGAGTAGAGAATCCAAGGTACAAGCTTCCCTCTACACACTAGAAAGAAAGATTTATTGGACCGAATCCAGTCAAGATTCAAGATCACTTCATTGAAATAAAATATGAATGAGGTACAAGTAAACATCACAAAAAGTGTACACTCCAATTTGTGTAAAAGCCTCTAGAAGAAGACAAGGACAGACTTTAGGAGGCTACAGGAGACCAACCCCAGGACATTTACCATCAGACTCAGAATACTTTCTTAATCCTTCAAGGAAATGGTTTTGTTGCTGTTGCTCCCAGAAAGCGACAGCTGCAAGGTGACACAGTCAAATACAAATAGAATTATTTGTAGTTATTGTAAGTAATATAGTATTAAAGAAGAAAAAATAAAAACATGTAAGATGAATAAAAACCTAATGCTGTGCAACTATTTACAATATAACGGTTAAAAATAAATTAGAAATGTAGAAGTGTCTGAAGAGTTAAGAGTGACCAACGCTATGAACAAACTGTGGTCGTATTGGGGGTATAGAAACCTGACCAGGACCATCCTTTGTATCTCGTTGCTAACAGACTTTGTAGTTTTCTGGACATAATTAGTGGTTTCTGTTCCATGTTTCTCCTCAGTGTTCGGTCATCTCTCTCTCTCTCTCTTCCTGGCTACTATCTACAGATCTAAGTCATTCAGAGATAGACACCACCTCCACCTCCTTCCACTAACCTTGTTGTCCCCGTCACTCTGCAGGTTTCCTGACGTCACTGAAGCTGCCGTCCTACGAGGAGGTGGCAGCTCAGCCCTCCACGCCTCCTCCTCCCTACAGCTCAGTGTTTACCACCCCACGCTACCCACAGCCTCCACGCACGGCGGACCCCCACCTCCTCACGCAGCATGGCCCTCTCCTGCACCGGCCCCTCAGCGACGGCCCTTCATCCCTCAGTTCTGACAACAGGTAGCTGGGCTATGCTAAAAGTGCTAATGGACGTAGTGGTGGTAGCACTGCTCCAGAGTTTGGTGTTGTAGGTAGGAAGGAAGAAGGAAAGGATAGAGCGATATAGGGTAGGAGTTAGGGAAGGATAGAAGGATGAAAAAAAAGATATGAGGAAGAAAGTAAGGATAGAAGGAAATAATAGAAGGAAGAAGGGAAGGACAGAAAGATGTAGGGAAGGATAGAAGAAGATAAGGAAAGAATAGGAGGAAGAAGGGAAGTAGCGAAGGAAGAAGGAAAGGATAGAAGGAAGTACGAAAGGATGTAAGGAAGGATAGAATGAAAAAGGAAAAGACAGAAGGAAGTAATGAAAATTGAAAAATGTGGGAATTAAATTATTTATATATTTAAAAACATGTTTGTATCTTTCCTGCAGCTCCAGTTGTTCTTGCGACTCCTGTTGCCCCTCCTCTCCATGTAGCTCCTCCCTATCAGCACCGGTCACGTATGAGACTGACACAAGCCACGCCTCCACGCCCAGCGAGGCCACGCCCCTCACCCTGGACGTCACCATGGAGATCATTGCTGCCACCTGCTTGGAGCTGAATCAGGCTCAATTTGATTCTGAGAGGATGGATGCTGACGTACGTCAAGAGGCTGTTGCCACGGATTCCCCGGCCTCCACCCGAACTGTGACCGTGGCGGTTGTCACAAGGGCGGCATCCCCTCACCCTCTGCCGTCCCCTGTATCGGACCTCACCCTTCCTGCTGGGTCTCCCATGAACCAGCATCTTGATGTGTCACCATGTACCCCAATGGTCAGCACCTGTAGCTCTAGTACTCTCCCCAGCCCTGGAGGTATTGAGGCAGCTGCCCCCTCCATCCACTTAATAAGTACTGAGGACCCAGCCTGGGGCCCCAAAACAATCCCTATTCCAGAAGTTATCTCAGTATCTGCAGCTACTACCCCGGCAGTTAGCGGATCTAACAGTCCTACGGCCCCTGAAACCCTGGATTCAACAAGAATCCAGAGTAGTCCGTGCTCCGTAACATCCCTCGATGTTGGAAGAACTTTGACCCTTGATTCAGATTTTAACCTTGTACCAGTTCTAGCACCTTCACATCTTATCCACGCTCCGACCCCAGATCAAGAACCAGAAACCCTACCCTCAGAGCTTAGCCAGGCTCCGGATCCAGCGCCTTCAGACCTTCTCCTTGGTCCAAATCCACAACCTAACACGACAGTATTTCCAAATTCAACAATTTGCACCTCAGTTATTGATGCAGCACCTTCTTCTCCAATGTTAACTCAATTCCAGAACGTAGAGCAGTCTTCAGGATTGGGGGTAGTCCAGGTAGCTCCCAGCCCAGGGTCAGCTTTGCCCCTAAACTCAGGGTCTGTTGTTGTTCTCATACCTTGTCCAGATTCGACTCCAGTACCTAACCAGTCAGGGCCTCCTCTGGTCCTGCCTCCATCCAAAGAGTCAGACGTCCATTTGCCTTCAGATGTCCAACCTGCCTCCTCCTTTTCCTCATGTCCCGCCATTACCATAGAGTCTGAGTCTTCGTCTGCTCCTTCTGCCGCCCCCCTTCCATCCTCACCTCCATTTGTTCCTTCTCCTCAAGTCCTCTCCCCCACCTCCCTTCCACCCCCAGCTTTACTCCTGGATCCCATGACTGCTCTTCATCAGTCCGATAAAGCTGGCTCCTCCTCTGGCCACGTGTCCTCCCTGTCCCCCTCGCCTCGGTCTACTCAGTCCCCACCAAAACAGACTCTCTTCTCCCCCTGCGTGGACGTCTTTGAACCGGGACCTCCGAGCTGGGAGGAGGATGAGGAGGAGCAGGAGGTGAAGGACAACGATGAGGATGAAGATGAGGACATGGGAGCTGATGAAAGTCAGTACAGACATCGTCGACTTACAGGCGACTCTGGGATTGAGGTGTGCAGGTGTCGCGTAGAGGAGGAAGAGGAGGAAGAGGAGGAGGAAGAGGAGGAGGATGACAAGAGAGGAGGAGGAGGAGATAAGAAAGCTGGCGCTGATCTCCATGACAGCATGGACTGTCCCGCGAGAGGTCAGATGACCACAGGGGAAGGACTTACTCTGTGCACCCCCAGCACCACGCCGACATCCGAGGAGAATGGCAAAGTTGTCATCGTCATGGAGACGGTGTGATTGACAGATGTGGGCGTGTCAAACCAGACAAGGGTCGAACAAGAAGTGAACAGGAAGTGATGATGTTGTGAATGTGGGTGGTTTTGACATGGAATTAACAGACCTGCAGTCAGATGCTAGCATTAGCTCATTACTACAGTTTCTTTAAGTGGTGAATTTAAATGGTGTTAAAGTTCAAGTTTGGCGCATAGTGGACTAGGCTTTACTCAGACTCCATCTAAAGGTGTTTCAGCTACTTGTACAATATTACAAAAAAATCAGGACCCAGAGAGATAACCACGTTAAAGTGGCCTAAAATATTTAACCGTCCAGTTTCTTCATGTTGAACAATAGTCTGTTTCTTAAGTCTCTTCCAAAAGTTGTAGCAGCTTTTTGTCAGATGTCTACGTACAGTCTGGTAGCATCCACTTAGTGTTAAAGTTTCCAGCCTTTGAAATATTTTGGCACTTAAAGGATCTTTCCAGTTTATTTTGCATCCTTCATCTCCGCCGTAGAGATTCAGGAGTAGCATAGCGTCACATACCAGAGTAACAAGCCCAAGTCCCCTTCAAATACAAATAAATAAATAAAATCAGTAATAACATTATATTTATATTTAAAAGCTTGTTTTCAAGACAGAAAGTAGACACCTGACGCAGTTTACAGCAAACAAACCAGCGTGGAGCATAAAGTTTAGGGTTTGATCAGTGGTGCAGAAGCAGCAACTCAGCCTACCAAAACCAGCTAACCAAACGTTATTTTACAACTAAATACAAAGAAGAACACAATCCAAGACTGAAAGCTAGAAAGCTAGCATTAGTTTAGGATCATTATTTAGGAGAGTCTATAGAGACTAATGTCACAGAAGCTAGGTCAATGCTACAGTGGATACATTAAAGTTGTAGACTAGGGCTTTCCACTACGCCACCAGCATTATTACACTTTTTTTTTTTTTTTAATTTTACATTTTATATTATTAGTTAATTTTTATTATTATTTAACGTTTTGCTCAGAAATACATCTACAGAGAAGCAGTTTTAGAGATTGGTAACTGCATTAGTGATCGTGTGGATTCATGAGTGTCACGCTAGTCACCACGATATGCTCCTTGTTTCACCAAACCTCCACAATGAAGGTGGAGAGTGCAAATAAATTGGGAATATTCTTAAAGACACCGGTTAGGTTTAGCTCCTCTCTAGTTGGTGTTTCAGATATTTAGTAATGCAAAGGTCTGTGAAATGCTGTTGTACCATAGGGAATGTTAGTAGAAAAAAGTGAAAGAAGAAGTGAACTGTAAATTGAAATGAAATAGTTCTTAAAATGCTAAAAGTCATGTCGTGTTAAATTAGGAGGATTTTGTGGCTCTGCATTGTTTACATCCATATCTATTAGCTAGCCGTAGCATCTTCCCCCAGATTTTTGTATGCCGTTGGTTTTTGTCTTGGCCTTCAAGGTAGGGCTTCACTGTACAAGCACATGCCCATCTAGTCATTCATGACTCTACAGAGTTTCAACCCTCAATCAGCCAGTTTAACCGGTGGGAATCTTTCCCTTTGCTGCCTTCTGTCTGACGTGATGTAAATGCTGCAGGGCGACTTTGAACATGGACCCCAAGCATCAAGAAACAAACCCTAGTTTTCGCTTCATTCGTCAAGAAATTAAAAACTTAGATGGAGACATGTCGCCTGAAATGGCTGATGACGGAGGTTTGGAGACGTGCCGGGAACAAATTGACTGTTTTGGACTTGAAGAGAGGCTGATGTGGGAGGATGATTCATGCCGACTGACAGAGGGACGACTGATTCATTCATTAAGGGGACGTTTTGATGAAGACGTCTGTCAAGTGAGCAGAATTAGGTGGGTCGCTTTCAGATTTCTGTCGATCGGCTGTGGAAGAGTCGAGGCTGGACGGCTCAGCTGCCTTCACCGTGCGTCAGTCTCTCAGCAGAGAAAAGCTCTTCACATAAATAAAAACAAACAATGGGCACTTTTAGACGGAAACAAAGCACCAAAGAGAGCGGAGACAGAACGCGTCACCGTCCCCGTCTTTGTCTCTTTCTGTTGGGTTTGAGGTCACATAAAACAATGCGGTGTAGACACCACCGTCCCGGTCTAAACAATGAAGTGACGCCTTTCTGCACATCTCCTTTTTAAATTCACCCAACAAGTCCAAAATATTCTACGACCCTAAAAATACAAATGATCATGTTAACACACCGGAAATTAGTTTCAGTTGTTAACTGTCCAGCTACTGGCAGCTTGATAGAAGACAGGAGGTAGAGAAGGTAGAGTATATTTTGTCAGTGACACAGAGTTAATAACTTTTGTATAGTAAATGCTGGTGTGTTACAGTTTAACTTTGGAATTTCAGTGTAAATAAGCCCAGAAAAATGAGAGGAGCTGGCTAGACAGGCTTGACAGTGAAGTGATCACTGTTATTCGAGGATCCATCCTGGACATTAAAACCCCACAACAGCAGTATGATTGATGCGCAGCTTTTAAAAGAAGTGGGTCATTTCCAAGACTCTTGACGGAGGAGTGCCATCACACACCTCTGGACTGTGTCAGTCTAGAAAGTTAAAATGAAGGACTTCATATTTTGTCCTCATCATTATCTCGTGCTGTAGTGAATCATTGGAATCTAAAGCTGAGGATCAAGACCAAGATCCTTGGATGAAAACGCTGAGACACCGCTTACTTTTTCTTACACCTGCTTCCACAAAGTGCACTTGTTTTTACAGCTGTAAAGAAAGATTCACAAACGTGCATTGACTTTGCAGCTCGTCGTCACAGTCGGACTTGATCACCTTTGAGAGAAACCCAGCGACGTCTTCAGAGAGACCGACTGAACCCAAACTCTTCAACACGGGACTGTTCAAAGCTTGAAGCACTTTGGTCGTGGAGGAAACTGATGCTCTCGGGTCCACGTGGTGCAGGGGTCACCTGATGATACTCGATCCGATCCTTAAACCCTGTGTCCGTGCCCATGAGGACGAAACCACTGTCTGTTGGACTCCTTTATGACAAAAGCATTGTCCTGCCATACAAATGACAAACGGATTTCAGACGTCACTTATGGAAAACGGCGTGCACAAGACCCGATTCACGGTTGGACAACAACAATCTGCTTTGGATAAATTCCTCAGGAGTCTGTTTTGAGCAGATTCTCTGGTGTTTGATTTCATCAAACTTGGACCTGTGGACTGAGAACAGGGTGTCCGTCGTAGAAATAAACGGACCTGGTCTAGAAAGCTCCAGGGCGCCACCGAGCCGTTGATGTTGTGATTGATGTCGTGATTGACGGTGTTTTTTTTTTTTTGTTTTTTGTTTACCTGAACTAATAAGGTTATATATCTCCATCGTTACAGAGTGCCATTTCTACTTGACAACTGTTATTACTTAGCATTAGATAGAGCTGTTCTTGCTCTGTGTGAGTGTGGATTTTGACCAGGGCGACTGAAGATGTGTCCGTCTGTAGCTCAGGCTCCTAAAGGCAGCTCTGGGATCAGCCCAGTTCCCTCAAGGTACCAAGAAAGTTTTTTGACATATCTCTTCATATGTATCCAAATCCAATCTGTTCTCTGAAGGAATCATAGGAACATTGTAGAAGAAACTCAAACAAAGACAACTGGACTTGTAGAGTTACTTGAAGACTGAACTGAAAAAGCTACTTGGGTGAAAGATTTTCGAGAAACTCTACCAGTCCAGTTGTCCTTGTTTCCGAATAAACCATGACCTACCTGTATGACTGAGTTTGGGGGGAACCCAGTGGCATCACTATTTCCAGCACTTTGTTTTGGATTCCTCCCAGTGAGAAGGCAAGATTTGGGTCAAGAGTACTGGCGCTGCGAGGCTTTTCAGATGTTCCTTCGGCCGAACGAGGCTGGATGAGTTCCTTGGGCTGATTTTAGAGCTGTGAACCTTTTGGAAACCTCTGTATGTATTTTCTGTTGAGTTTGAGCCAAGGCTTTGTCACATGTCAGAAACATTTAACAGTTTTCTTTCACATTAACTCTTTTTTTCAAGCCGCAACGAGATGCAGTAACTTTTGCTAAACTCAACATGATAGCTCCTCTTCTTATCTTCTCATCTCCCTTTAAGAGTCTGTTGTAACGCCGACATTTAAAGGAATAGATTGTTCCCAGATGACTTGTTGAAACCAGTGGGAAGGTTTTACTGTGAAGCAGCTGCAGGAAATTAGGTTGTAAGAAACAAATGTCTAGACTGTGACATTTTTCTTCTTCAGAGTTGTTTGAATTGCCAGAGACAGGCGGAGGAAAGACACAAAGGACAAGTGAAGGTTGTAGGCAACTAACTGCCAGTAAGACTTTTGTTATCGGTGTATGGGAGTAAGTTCTCGTCGGGGTTGCCAGTAATCTGGCTCTTAACAGGAATCTGCAGACAGTTAACCGTATTTTTATTTCAAGATGAAACTGAACAACAACACATAATTCTGAACCTTCAACTAAAACTTCTGAGATTGGCTTGGATGGAAGATAATAGGTCCATGAGTCTATTAATAACCAGTTATTTTAAATGACCCTCTGCCCAGTAGAACCAGCACTGTCCCTCAAACGTGGACGGATGGAAGTTTTTCATTTACGTGAATAGATTGTGACGTTTGAGACAGTTTAATTATTTAATAAAGCATCCGAATGTTCCCTCCATTGTTGGAGTTCATCCCTCAGTCTGAAGGTTCTTGTTTTCTCCTTCCTGTTTGCATGAGGTTTCTGTCGTCGACGGAAGCAGAAAAGAAATCTGTCGTTAAAGTTCCTTAATATTACAATGACAACAATGCTAATTATTAGCATTACTTAATTATTTGTTAGTATGTGTGTGTGTGTGGATGTATGTGTGTGACCTAACTAAACCAGCCTGTTCTAAAAGTGTGTGAAAAATATACTGAATAAAACTGTCAAAGCTAAACCTGTCGTCTCTGTTCATTCATCGACTCAACGTCAAAGTTTATGGATTAAAAATCAAAATCAATAAAAATTAATAGGAAAAAGAAATATGTTGAATTATAGTTGATCAGTTTATACTCTAATTGATTCTTTGGCCCCTCTGATTGGTCTGCTGTCCACCAATCAGATGCCCACTCCCCACTTCTGTGTTTCTCTTGCTAGGTTTGACAAACAATGGAAACAATAGAGGCGTCTTTCACATAGAAAACTGTTGGAAAAGTTAGCAACAATGCTAATGTTGGAAGACGTCAGAGTTTTCATGTTTGGTTTCTTCCTCCGTTAGCTGCGCTTGACGACAGTTACAAGTTTGTAGCTAAGGCTACAGTGTTTTTTTTTTTGCAGGTGTGGTGTTGCTAGAGGCTAGCTTAGCATTAGTCTGTAATATTAAACACTTCATGATTTTAGAGCTGGAAAGTAATAGTTTTGGTTTATATTTCTGACTTTATTATTATGAAAAGTGAAGAAGACAAATATTGTTTTTATGGTTTATTGTAACATGTGTTAGCATTTAGCACAGTGTAGTTAGCTTGACTGTAACGCACAGTTGTTGCAACATAGACACTCGTGACATTCAAGTGATGACATCAGCTAAACGTCGCTGGTATGCAACTGTTTACAAGTCACAGATGCTAACAAGCTAACATAATGATATCTGGCTAAATTACAATATACACTACCTGGAAAAAACTAAAGTTATAATTTGAAGGCAGCTGAAGTCCCTCCCCCATTTCACTTCACCCCACTCTCCCACCCCGCCCTCGGTACCACCACAACCTTATAAGGCAACGGCTGCAAGACCACACCCAGCTGCCCCTGCAGGTTAGGCAGGGGAGCCCCGTTTGGCCGCCTGAAGCTCATTCGCTGGAGCAGAGAGGACAGGAAGAGGAAGAGCTCCAGCCTGGCCAACGATTCGCCGACGCAAACACGAGGCCCCGCCCCAAAAGGCAGGAAGCAGGAGGGCATGACCCGCTGACCCTGGTCGTCCAGGAAACGACCTGTGGAATACGTGGAATAACTAAATAGCAGATTAAAGTTCAGACAGATATAATGGAGCGTGGTGGTGAAGGTAAGTACTAGGATCTTGTTTTCAGTATGTGATGCTATAGGAAGAACTGGTTTGACGTGGTCCATGGCCCAGGTTCAGGTGATGCTATGAGCTGCAGTGTTCTGGACCAATTGAAGTTAGTTCTAAGACACTTAGATGTTAGATGTTTAGTGAGTTGTGTTACCTGGGTTGAACAGATCAGGTTTGTCCCAGTGTTGAGGGTCGTGGTGAACTGACCACAAGTTGACCAAAACACGAGTCCCGTGACAGACAGGGTGACCTCCGATACTACAGGAGACACAAACATGAATGTAGACCTCTCCTCTGCCGTTTCAGTGCTAGTTTCTAGAGTCCAGGTGTGGTGGTCCTTCTACCTGCTGTCTGTCATAGCGGTGTGGGGGATGAGGACGGGGCTGACCGGTCGGATCCTCATGCCCTCGTTGATGACACAGTCCAGGTAGGGCAGCCGGCCGCGGTCGGACACACCCACCGGCCGCTCCCCGCCCACCTGCTCGTCTAATTCCTTCTGGACACGTTCCTGGACCTGGAGGGGATGGAGCAAACCAGGCCGTGACCTTTATTCCCTCATCACCACCACACTGATGGACACTTGAACCAGTTGAGAATCACTGCTTATTATTTACTAAATGCTCACTTTATCTGTATATACAGTATATATCATATATATTGTGGTTTGGTTATTATAACGTGCATGTAGGTGGTTACCTCGGGGTGGTGCAGCAGGTAGGCCAGGATCCAGAGCAACGTGGTGGACGTGGTCTCCACTCCGGCTCCGAAAGCTTCAGCGGCCGTCATCAGGACATGGTCGTCCGTGATCCCCTCCTCCTTCGACCCGGGTGACCTTTGACCTCCCGTCTGGCCCTTTAACAAGGCGTCTAGGAGGTCACGGGGGTCCCCGTCACTCAGCGACGCCTGATTATAGAGCAGACAGCATCAGCCATTACATGACCGACTGACAGGTGAACCGAACATCGTTATATGCCTCATGGCATAATTACACACATATACACACGTTTAACATCTTTATTTTAATTTAAGGATGTTAAATACATGTGTTTAACATGTTTTATTTTTAAGTTGAAAACCAAATTAACTTTTTGTTTAAGTTTTTCTTTTAGAGTCTAAATCTTGAAATACCAAAAAGTAAAAAGACAGGACCATATTTAAAAAAAAAAGTTTATATATTCTAGTTTATCATACTGTATATCATTATTACTGAAATATTTATTTATTTATCCTGTGTGTGATAAATACAGTATCCAGTAGCATCCTTACACGGAGAGACAACAGAAATTACCGTCACTTAAAATATAAAGTAATATATAGTTGGGTTTTCAAATCTAAAATAAAAACTACCAAACTTAAAATTAAATAAAATTTTTAAAAAAAGTTATATATATATATATATATGTATATAATAACAGGTACAATATATATATATATATATATATATATATATATATATATATATATATAATAATATATATATATAATATATATATATATATACATATACATACATATATATATATATACATACATATACATATATATATATATATATATATATACATATATATATATATATGTATGTATATAATATCCATTGAAATGTCTGTCAATATAACATGTATAAACATCTTGTACAGTGTCTAATAACAGGTACCGTATATAAGATTATAAAATATGGACTATCAGAATATTAAGTTCAAGATTTTCTCCTCACAGTTGATGTCAGAAGCTGAAAAATGTTTAAGAGGAAAGATTTAACTCTGACAGATACAAAGAGTCAGTTCATCATGAAGATGACGTCCCAAACTATGGATTCCATCATCACGGTGAGCTTCAGCTTTAAATCTATTCAGATGCCCAAAAAGAAATGCTTGAAATATATATATTAAATAAATAGAAGACAGTGGACCTTTGTCTCTGTGGTCCAACATGTCATGTCTCTAACTGATCTTTCCTTTAAGGGTTCACTAATATTGTCTCAGACATGTCTTCACAATCATATAAAATCATTATTTATGATTAATTACAGTGTCATCATTGTGTTACGTGTCAGACTGAAATATCTTAATGTGAACTGGAGTGAAGGCTGGCGCCATCTGCTGGTCCAAAACATGTCTCTTTATGAAGACATTCATTGAGTCCAGTTGTATTTGTAGCCTGGTCTTGGTTTTATTCAGATGTGGGGCCATTTTTCTGGACCCCCACCACTTTTTGCGGATTAAACCCTGTTAGGACTTGGGTTTAAAGTAAAGGTTACAATTACACTACAGGTAGGGTTTAGAGTTATGGGTTTAGGGTTTATAGAACCACAAGTCTTTGTGTGTGGACTACCTTGTGTTCTTCCAGTTTTCGGGTCAGTAGTCGGTCTCTGACGGTGACACATTCCTTCAGTTTACTGAGGGACTTGTTAGGAAAGACCTGAGGGAGGAGGCAGACGTTTAGTTAATGTGTTTCATCGTCTCTGTAGAAACAGGTTTAGATGTTTTAAAGGGATGAGATTATTCTCTGCTGCAGGAACATGAACACAAGTATCCTCCTGGTACACAATGTTCTATTATCTTTACTCTTCAAACAGAGAACAACAGATTTAACATTATTACTATTACACTATTATACTAAACTTATTATTTATGTTATTGAGCAACATATAATGTAATATATATTAGGAATGTGTGATTATCTCTGTATATAAGTATATATTATAATATTTGTACACTATTATGACTATATGATAACAAAACGCTAAAGTAGCATCGACCTCTTACAGGATGTAACGAGGCATTGTGAGAGTTAAAAATCAGTACAAATGTGTGACGATTCAAATCAGCTGAGATGAAAAATTAATTGCGATGCTCTTTTTAAACAGCAGGGGACGTAATCCAGGTTTGAGGTCACTTGACCGACATCCTACATGACTGTCATGCCGACCAGATGTGATCGGCTGATCTTCCTTAAACAAAAAACATGTTAATCCCAAACTAGGGACACGTGCAGCCTTAGTTTCTTCATTTAGTTAAATGGATGTGAATGTTGTTTCAATTTGAATTCATGGAGTATAATGTCATAATTAGTCTGTAAATTCATTCTGTAATAAAATATCGTGAGAAAATCGTATCGTATCTCAACATATACCACAACACAACACAACATAACACAACACAACACTACACAACACAACTCTCAGCTCCTACTGTGTTGTTCAGTTTTCTGCACCAAGTCATTTGTCCTAGAAGCGTTTTGGTTGGTTTTATTTATCTATAATTGAAATAAAATGGATAAATTAAAATAAAAGTTGTTCTGGAGTCTGTCCTTTGGTAGCGTGGCTTAATGTGCTACTGGTCAGAAAAGTGACGTCTGATTGGTTGGAGGTTGTTAGGGTCTGCCTACAGACCTGCAGCCAGGGGTAGACGTCCACCAGTCCTCCCCTAGTGATCGTCTGCACGATCCCGTCGTTGTACCGGATCACCTCCTGCAACTCGGCGTCTCCGTGGCGATAGGTGGCGCTGAACACCAGCATGCACACGACGTTGGTGACGGCCCTGGTTACCGCGGGAGACGGGTCGAAGCCACGATGCTGGGGACCGGTCAACAGCTCCACGCAGAGACTGTCCACCACAGACAGGACTGTACAGAGGAGGGACACATCAGGGACATGATCAGGGACGTCTTAGGGCCAGCAGAGTGCCATCACGGGACAACAAACTTAAACTACAGCCTGCAGAATTTTGAATGAATGTCGCATATCTGGTTCCTGGTCCTTAAACTAATGTAAACATGCGTTTGTCACATTAGAACATCATTAGACAACATGGTTCCTAATAAATCAGTTGTGCTCAGAGTTCATGCAGAGGGGGACCTTGTAGACCACATTAGACCCTGATTAGACCTGACAATGTTTCATTTATCTTCTCTGACTGGCTCAATGAAAACCACATGACAATAAACCTCATTGAGAGGAACCAGGACATCAAGTTACCACATATGGTTCCTTATGACCCTATAGAGGATCAGTTTCAGTTATCGATCTGGGAGTGAAGGAAGGAGGAGGTGAGTGAAGCAGATGATGGTCTAGTCTGGTCTTAACTATGGAGGAGAGGCTATAACCTCCACTAGCATCACACAGTTAGCATTAGTTAGCTTAGCTAGCAGAGTGTCCAGCCAGTTGACTTGTTAGCTCAGAGGCTAAGAAGGGAATGAAAATAATCAGTCAACCTCTGGACATAATTCTGTAAAAATCTGAATCTGTGTGTTTATTTTTGGTAAATTTGCATGTTATACGAATAAAATGATATAATTGAAAAGTAAAAGCATTTATTATAATTATAGTAATAATTATTATAAAAGGAAGCTGAATAATTAAAGTATTTATGTTTCAGGTGTGAACTCAAACTGCATGATTTAGTTTTTATTTCGTTTGTTTTATTTACTTTTTTGTATATTTGTATTTTGTACATATATACATTGTGTATATATGTACATGTGTGCATGTACATACAGTACATGTATTTGCTATTCTTGTTTTGTTTTCCTTTTACTCTTTTAACATAGTCAAATATAACATAATCAAAATTAAGTCTCAAACAATCCAATGCCTCTAATACCAAAATTTGAAAATAAACAATAGTGAATTTGTTCAGTTTAAGTTTGTATGTTTTGCTCTGTTCTAAACAACTGTTATTAATGGGTAAATGAAATCAAGTGCATTAATTAAAGGGCATCTCTTGGAGATCACAGGACTCACTGATTTATCAAACAATTTGTCTGCTGAGGTGGTTTTGACGTCATGGTGAATTTTAAGGTGTATGTAAGTATCTGTTGTGATTAAACTGGTGCAGAGAGTCTTTACTGATCTGTGACCATCAAGGAAAACTTGATTTAAAGCTGCTGCATTAATTAATGTCATACTACTCTCACTGAGTCTCTTAGTGTTCATCAGCATTTCTCCTTGGAGTTGGTAGAGATCAAAATCAGAGCTAAAAGAAAGTGAATATTAAACTTCTAACGGCAGGCAATTTGACACCAAGCTGTTGTTGATTTCAACATGTCATCATGAACTTGATTCTGCCGCCCCCAAGTGGCCATAAAACCAGTTAATACAGCTTTAAATTATAACAGCTGTGTTACTGTAACACATTCATTGAAAAAAAAACTTATGTATGTTTCCTGGAGATTTCTTTAAAATTTGCATTAATTTTAGACCAGTTTTGTCTTACATTGTTAAAAGGATGTTATAAAGTTGTGTTGTAGTCTTATCTCAGCCTCACAGTGTAATTGCCTTAATGTTAAAATATCAATATGCAACGAGATGAGGACGGTACTGATGTCCTGCATCTCTGTTAGAGGACAGATAGAGTGGTGGAGGACAGATGGAGTGGTGGAGGACAGATGGAGTGATGGAGGACGGTACCGATGTCCTGCAGTCGTCCCGTTCCCTCTCCAAACAGAGTGAAGGAGTTGTGGACGAGGCGGCGGTGGAGCTTCCAGAGAGGAGAGTAGTCTGAGAAGGCGATGTCTTTTCCTCCTCTGGTCAACAGGTTGGTGGTGACCTGCACACATTCAGTTTCATCTACAGGTTTAGTCTTTGACTTGTTGGCTTCTGCTGTATATGTTCCATGTTTTATTTACTCCATGATGTGCCTGGTTTCCATTTAGACAATATCAAAATGCAGATTTCTAATAATTGTGTCATGTTCTTTCAGGTTTTGTAAAGCGTCTTCAGACACTTTGTGCTGTTGTTGACACTAAATGAACTGAACTGAGCCTCCTGGTCCCAGCTGACTCGGTGTCTTCATGTCTCATCCTACTGGGTGTCTTGATGTCTCACCATACTGGGCCGTCCAGCGAAGTCCCTTCCTCTTTGCAAAAGGACCTCTCTGGCATGCTGATGGTCGTTCACCACCACTGTGTAGTGAGGGCCGAGGTAGAGGGCGAACAGACGTCCATACCTGGGACACACAAGAGGACCAGAGGAGGACCAGAGGAGGACCAGGACATGTGATCTCAGTTCAACCAGTGGAATGTTTTCAATAAAACTATTCAGAAAAACCAGCTTGTCATACATTAACTAGTCATGTCACAGGTTAACTAGTCCTATATCCAATTAACTAGTCATGTTAAATATTAACTAGTTATGTCACATGCTAATTGGTCATGTTACATGTTAACTTGTCAGTTCACAAATTAACTAGTCCTATAACTAGTTAACTAGCTCATCATCTAGCTCATTTACTGGTCATGTCACGTGTTAAGAGTAAACATTAAATAGTCCTTTCAAAGATAAACTAGTCCTGTCACACATGTCGGTAACGAGCCTGAGTGAAGACTAGTGAACCCTGACTAGTCCTTTCAGCCAGGTTAACTAATCCATGTTCTTACCTGTGTGCCAGCTGGGTGAAGAGGAGGTGAGGGGGGAGGCGCCCCCCCAGCCAGGGGAGGCTGCCCAGGACGGGGAGCCGAGGGAGGCAGGGGATGGAGCCCCGAGCTGGGGCCGGAGAGGACAGAGGTCCGGCTCCAGGGACGAGACGGCGTAAGACCAGGATCAAACCAACCAGCAGGACACAAAGGAGGAGGACGGACGGGGGGACAGAGGAGAGGACGGAAGAGAGGAGCCAGGAGGACATGTCTGCAGTGAGAATGGAGAAGAATGAGGAGGGAGTCTGAGGAGTCCCAGCTTTAATCCCTGGCTGACGTGTGGAGGGGCCTTGGAGGGGTCAGAGGTCGTCCCTGTGGCCGTGAGCGTGGGTTTATCTGGACCAGTCGACCTCGACGTTATCAGGCTGCACAGAGACGGTTACCACGGCAACGTGAAGGAAAACCACCAGCCAGCACAGCTCATACGAGCAGGAGCAGAGAACCAATGTTTAGTAAACCAGAGCTTCATTTATCTCAGAAATAAAAGCTGTCGTTTAGTTCTGAACCAGAGGAGAGAAGCTGAGGCCAGAACAAACAGTTCTCTTCTCTTTGTTTCAGACCTGGTTTTTGGATTTGAGTTGGACCTGGTTTACGAAGACCTGGCGTTCCACTTGTTTTACTCCAGATTCCGGGATAGTTTAAGACCGGCTTTGGACTTTGCTTGGATTGGAACTAGAACTGGTATTAGACTGGTTTTAGTAAGGATTCGGACTGATTTCTGGAGCCTCTTTCACATACATTTTAGACTGGTTACTTTGTTTTGTGCTTGTATTAGGGCTGAATTCTTACAGGTTTCATAGTTTCAGACTGGGTCGGACATAGTTTTGTATGTAGTTTTGAACTGGTTTCAGGTTGGATTTGGACTGGTGTCACTGTGGTTTAGCACTAGATGTAGACTTTGATTCATGTGTTGTTTTGGAGTAAGTTTGGATATTTTGGACAGATTTTTCACAGATTTTTGAGGTGGACTAGTTTAACTGTGGCTATATGAACTTAGTTTTGGCTATTTTTACAACTTTTTGGCACTGGTACTGGACGGGGTTTTGGATTTAGACTGGTTTACAATTTAGTTTTTGCCTGGTTTCAGACTTGGATTTTGTCATTACTTTTGCACTCATTTTTAGAGTCTCTTTATTCTGTATGTTTTGACTCCATAAGGTGGAGGGCAGGGGGTCTTTTCCTTTGGATGACGGTCATTCTTTATGACTCTGGCATTGCACACTCCTCCAAGATGACTCCCAGATGACCAGATGCCTCCAGACATCAGTGTTTGTGCTGGAGCAGAATCTCGGTCTAAAACTGTTGCAGAGACTGAATAACGTGTGAGTCAGTGGCGTCAAATGGCTTCAAACCAGAGGCCAGAGAATTTCTGACGCCACGAAGCTCTAAACACATTAATGTCTCTATCGCTGGGAGTTATTTGTAACAGGTGGAGGGAACAGGAGGTGGCACAACGCCATGGCAACAGCCTCTCTTACTGCACCCACACACAAATTCTTCCATCATCTTTCTGGATATAGTCTCTTCACACGGTCGTATGAGCGGGGTTTCTCTTTTTTATCCTGGTCGGTGGCACGCAGCTGTGATTGGACCAAGACGTCATTTTAGACGGTGCAAATGAAAGAGTGAATAAAAACAGTCTGAATATAGTCTGAATACCAAGAATGTTCCATAGTCCTTACCATAGACTGTGTATATATGGACTCCTCTAGAGTGAAGCCAAAGCCAGTAGAGCTCCCCCTGGTGTCTGGCTGCAGTGTAGGTCATACGTTCCACCCCCTCCATGGTAGTGGGTGGGGCTTGGGCCATTTTAGGCAGTTAATATAATGTTGATGAATGTTAGGGTTGAGTTTCATTTTAATTTGTTATTTGATGCTATAGAAACAGGACGTGACAAAATTAGTTGCCATGCCAACTGCTCCGTTAAGAGGTCCCTTGGAACCATGAGAGTTGTGAAAACTATTTTTAAAAATAAGTCCAGTGCTGGTGGAGGTAGAGGAGAGCGTAGTATTAACTAAACGAAAACACCAGTCTGGAGTCTGGAGGAAGTGTGGGCGGGGCATCGATGTCGTGGCTCCGCCCTCTGACTGTACTGATCAGACTCTGACTCCAAACTCATAAGGTGGTGCCACCCGTATCCCTGAAAAGAGCATCAGTTTAGACCAACGAGAGGAAGTGGAGAGGTGGTGTCCATATTTATATACGGTCTATGGTTTTTTACTATTTAAAACTATTTACAAACAGCTAAATTGACCACAAACACCACAAAACAAAAAGAAATTACGTTTAAAGTGTCATTTCACTGTGAATTAGTAACATAGAGAATAGAATTAAAGTTGTTATAGGTAACATTTGTCTAAAACTGACAAAATTTTGTCCACTTGTGACAGATCAACTACTTTATCTGAATAAACATCATAAAGACTTAAGAGGAATGCTAACAGCGCAGCTCAAGTCAGGTAAGAAAAGATTTTCAATACCAATAGAGGATAGAAGACAGCAACTCTTCAGATTAGACTAAACTGTGACTGAAATTACAATAAATTAATCTTTATTTGGGGGATTCTTCTTACATATTAATGCTAATGCTAACCGCTTGGTAACACAACATTAGTTGTATATTTCTGGGGACGTCCAATCAGAAGTAGCATTTCCTACGTTACCCTACACAGTGGTTCCTCTTACTGCTTGTAAGATCATTGCAGGAGAAGCTTCACTTGATAAAGACAGACCAGACTTCGTCCCCCTGTGTCCTTTGGTCAAATCGTCCATCCTGTGAGTGAGAGTGTAGGGGACAGTGAATGTAGTCCCATCAGTCAGAGTCATACATCAGAGTAAAAATACTCCATTAACCAAGTTAATAAAGAACATGTTGCAGGGCGTATGTGGAACTGTTGTCACCTCATAACAATCATTTTCTTCTTTGGACACTAAACAAACATTTAGCAAACAGACACAAAGACATGACATAAGATAAGACAAGACGTGATAATACTTTGCTTATACTCACTAGGATCACTGGTTTTTGACACCTGTGTTTTGGTGACAGTCAGGCCTTTTGTTTGTTGTTTCCAATATGGAGAAGTTCATTAACCACGCAAAGATTTGTTCTTCTTGGGACGTAACCGCTATGGTACAAAAAATATTTACATTTAATAAGCTAACTGAAAGCTGAGGTGGTGAGTGGGTTTAATATAAATAATGACATTCATGAATATCATGAGTAAAAACATACTCCAGCAGGAGTTGCACCAACAACACATGAAGTCCAAGAACGAAGCTCAGCTGCAAAGATAAGAATAATGAATAAAGATTAAAAAGAAGAGGCTTTTATTGACATAATCTGGTGAAAAAGCTTCTTTCTCTTCTTTTACGTTGGGTGCAGCCGTCTCTGGTTCACCACATTTCTTCTCTGGTAGACCATGGTTCTCCACTATCCTTCCAGTCTGTAATAAAGTTCTTAAGCCAGTTTCAGTAGTTTCTAGATGTTTCCTCTGCTTGATGCAGCCAATGATTTGACCTTTCTCCACCAGATTAACATCTTCTCCTCCACCACGGGATGTGGAGGAGTTGAGAAGCTCCTCATTGTTCAAGATAATCACCGTGAACTAGTGATCCACCAGGAGGCTCTGAACTGTTTGACCAGTTAAATGTATATAAAGACTCAGACTTCAGGCTGTACCTCCTGATCTGAAGGAGCGGTTGGATGAAGCTCTGGAGATTGACAGGATCAGCCACTGAGAACTTGTTTTGGAGTTACACGAGGCAGACTTGGGCTAAATGCAGCCCCTCGTATCTTTCATCTTAAGGTCTGGATCTCTTATAATGTGGATTCCCTGTATGTGTTTCATTAGTTTGGATGTTATAATCTCATTTTTATGACATGTCAGAGGATGTCTACACCAAAAACCAAAACAACACCAGTATCGTACATGTCTTAAAGCAATCAATAAAAATCTAAATGACAAAAGAATTATTGTGATTTGTGCCTCTGGTTGGGGGAGGACTGTCAGGTATTTATTCCCCCATCATGAAACCAGTTAATTATACAGAGCAAGCGACTGGTGTATTGACCAAGAAATGAATGAATTATTGGTGGAAACGAGTCATTCTTGTCCAGATATTAACAGAATTTAAACCTGTAGGTGATTACAAATGAAAAAGGGTTCCGTTTACATAAGGCCTGCAGTGGATGGATATCTCCTGGAGTTACCATGGCGACAGCATCACTTGTGCAGGAATGTCACATGTGTCCCGGTAAACGTGTTTTCCTCTGCAGCACTGCGGAGCTGAAGGGGGGAGGGAGGGGAGGAGGGAGTGAATGGGAGGTTGTTTTGATCCTTTGCTCCAGTTATGAATAAATAAATAACTAAATAAATCAAATGTATTCGCGTTTAAAGCTCCGGTGCATCCTCCTCCTTCACCTCCTCCGTTCATCCCGCTCCTCTTGTGTAACCCGCTGCCGCAGTGAAGGAAACCCCGTCCGTCTACGTCGCTCTCCGGCCTGTCCTTGTATGGTGCGGGGGGTGGGGATAGAGGAGGAGAGGGGGGAGGGGAGGGGAGGGAAACCCGCCGTCATGTCCGGATGCTGGTGCCCATGTTTGGGCATCTACGAAGCGCGCGGCGGGGGGAATCCCTCGCTTCGCTCTCCACCAATGAAGCAGCGAATGGAGTTACCTTGGAGACGGAGGGTATAAAAGAGCAGAGAGCTCAGCATCCTCCAGTATCTTCAGCATCCTCAGCTTCCTCCAGCATCACCGGTTGGACTAACTCTGACTACCGGGACACCAGCGACTCCGGTGACGGATTAATCAAAGGACACTAGGAGGACAGGGAGGGAATCCCCGGTTCATCCAACAACCACGTTAGTCTGAGGACACCAGCTTCTTTTCTGCAACAACACCATCATTAACAAGATTAATAAAATGCTTCTGGAGCGCGAGGACAGCTTCTTGTCTGAGTTTGAGGACGCGTGCAGCGCGTGGGTGGACAGTGTGGGCTCGAGCCCCAGCGACGGAGCGTGCGTGGACTCTGACGTGGGGTCCCCGTTCAGCCAAGGTGAGAGAGGGTCCGTGAGTGTTTGATTGATTGATCGGATCAGCTGATATTATGCAATGACACTAACTCCCCCCTCCCTCCCTCTTTCTCTCCAGTCTTCTCTCCGGGAACTGACGCCTCTGACTCAGACTTCTTCTCCGACTTCAGCGACTGCTCCTCGGACACCCTCTCGCCCTCCCTCGGCTATAACGGCAGCTTCTTCCCAGAGCCGGACGCTCCTTCCGTGGCAGGGGGGCAGCTGAGCAGCACCGCGGACGCCATCCTCAACATGATCACGGAGATCGTGGGGATTTGCACGGAGATGGAGATGGAGCAGGAGCAGCAGGGCGGGAGCAGCCTTTCCTCCCCGGCTGCAGCCTCCGGCTCCCCGCAGCTCCTCGACCCAAGCATCCCTCCCCCCGCCTCCACCTCCGCCTCTGTCCCGGTGGTGGTTGTGAAGAGTGAGTTCGTGACCTCCAGCTGCAGCAGCGGGTGTGGACAATCCTCCTCGGCCGGGAATGATGCGCTGTTCCCGGCCGACTCCCTCCTCCCACTCTCGGCTCTGGAGCAACAGGTGGATGTTTCTGACTTCATCGATTCGCTCCTGAGCTCCGAGGCCGGGCAGAGCGACCTGAATCCCGGCTGTGAGGTGAAACAGGAGCCACTGGGGCTGGAGGACTGGATGAAGAGTTTAACGGCGGCGGCTCCGGTTACCGGAGGAGACCCCGGTAGCTACGTCATCAGCAGACCGGGGGTCAAAGCGGAGCTCGTGCAGGGCGCGTGCCCCCCCTCCACCCTGGACGCGCACCTGCTCTCCTCCATCCTGCAGGGCGCATTCCCGATGGTGAACCTCACTGGCGTGCACGCGGCCGGAGCTCCCAAAGTGTCACGCGGTGGCAGAAGATCTCCCGCTAAGAACGCGCCCAAAGTGAAGCCGTTCTCGTGCACCGTGCAGGGATGCGAGCGGCGCTTCTCGCGCTCCGACGAACTCAACAGGCACGTGCGCATACACACGGGCCAGAAGCCGTTCCAGTGCGTCATCTGCGCACGAAGCTTCAGCCGCAGCGACCACCTGACCACGCACACGCGCACGCACACCGGGGAGAAGCCTTTCTCGTGCGACGTGTGCGGCAAGAGGTTCGCGCGCAGCGACGAGCGGAAGAGGCACGGGCGCGTGCACATCAAGCAGCAGTTTCGCGCGCAGATGATGGCCGCCTACTCCTTGGCCATGAACGCGCCTGGTGTGTAAATTCGCTTGGATTTGGATTTGAACCGTCAACCGGAAACGTTTCCTTGTGACGTCACACCGAAGGCTGTTTTAGCTGACGCGGGGATGAGGACCCGTCACGGGGGTCCAGGTGCTCAGAGGTCCTCTCAGGGCGCGCATGCGTGGCTGCGATGCTCTGGTTTAGCTGTCAGTCATCCGGTGCTCCCACGTGGGGGCGTGGACTCTCGAGGAGCAGGTGCGTGTTTACCTGTGGAAACGTGACGTCTCGTGCATGAAGACGTGGACGTGTTTCTATGTTTGTGAGACGTCTCTAATTTTTCCAGATGGCTCGTCTGTCCGTTTCCACGGTTACGAGGACAAGTGTCTGCAGAGACACTGACTGGACTGAGGCCGAGGCCGCACTGGTGCTTTGTGGGATATGTGTCCCGTGGAAAAGACAATGTTTACTGCATGAAGGCTGCTGTCAATAAACAAACAAACAAACAAACAGTCTGGTTCTTCTTCATCAAATATCTTCATCAATTAATCACATAGCACATAGACATGAGGTCAAAAAAACAAGAATAAAACAAACAAACAAAAAAAATTAAGAAGAAGGATCTAAAAGGATTAGTGAGTCAGCCTGACGTGTAAAGGCTGGATCAGGTCGGACAGAAACTATAGAGGGAACATACTTAAAAAACAAATAAAAGAATTTTAAATTAATCTGTAAACGAACTCTGGGCAAGTTGAGTTAATATGTTCATGTTATTTGCCTCCAGTTTTATAGTTGAGGAGTAAGTCCCACATAAAGAGCGACAGTCTAAATGGGTTGTGATAAAAGTGATGCAGAGAAACAAACAGTTTCACTTTGGGAGGTTAGAAAAATTGTGAATTTAACCACTGACTTAATCTGAACATCAAATTTGAGATGCAGTGTCTCTGGAGAATTGATCCTAGAGGATGTAAGTGGAGGAGAAACAGAGGAGGGCCAAGTATTGAGCCTTGGGGCACTCCAGACCTGAGAGGTGCTGTATGAAGCTCTGTTCTCATGGGACTGGTTTCACCTACCCTTAAACATCCTTCATGGTTCTCAAAAGACAAGAAGCAGAAAAAAAGTTGACATGGATGATTCACACAGGATTAAGATCCCATTAAGATTAAGGTGTCTCACTTATGTAAACGAATCCAAACTGGTCTAAATGTAACCCAGTTCTCCAGTCATGACAGGAGAACTGTCCACTGTTCCAACAGAACCAAAACAACACTTTTACCTGAGTCTGTGGCTAAAAGAAAGTGATTAAAAGCTCGGCCGGGTATTCAGAGTGGAACATCTGGAGATTATTGTGTTCTTCTAACAAAGACTTCAGGAGGAGGAGTTTGGAGATTGACCTAAACTTTGAAAGTACAGATGAGATGAGTCTTTTAAATGAGTGGTGTCACAAAACCTGCAGGTACAATCCTGTTGGCTAAGCTCCCAGTTACTAAACTGAGCACATATCATTAGCCTATTAGCATAACTGCCTAAATCATATTTGAACGTTTTTAGAAAACAATTTAAAACACAATTTCATCAAGTATCTTCATCATCAAGTATTTTCATCTTCATCTTCATCATCATCATCATCATCATCAAGTATCTTCATCTTCATCATCATCCATCAGCTGGATGCTGTTGCCAGGCACCGGTCAGCTGAGCGTTTCCACGGTAACGGCAGTAAGTAAAGACGTGAGCGGATCACTGAGAGACTCTGCCGCCCTCTGGTGGATAAATAGATAATAAAATAAAATAATCTCATCTCATCTTCTACCACTTCTTATCCTCACTAGGGTCGCGGGGGTTGCTGGAGTCTATCCCAGCTGACACCAGGTGAGAGGCGGGGTCCACCCTGGACAGGTCTCCAGTCCATCTCAGGACTAACACAGAGACAAACAACCATTCACACACACACTTAGAGTCAATGTAGAGTCACCAATCAGCCTAACGAGCATGTCTCTGGAGGGTGGGAGGAAACCGGAGAACCCGGAGAAAACCCACACAGACACAGGGAGAACATGCAAACTCCACCCAGAAAGACCCGAGCTGGAAGGCTAAATGATGATAATAAAATAAAAATAATGATAATGATACTATTACTATTACTACTACAAATAATAATAGTAATTAAAAATAATAATTATAAAATAACAATAATCATAATATAATGGTAGTGATATTGATACTACTACTAGTTCTACTAATAAAATAAAATAAAATAAAATAAAATAAAATATCCGTACTGACAGGTCACGCGGCTTCTGCGTCAGCAGTATCGTCACGTGGTGGCGTTAATAGACACACACACACACACACACACACACAGTCTCAGTTCACGGTTACCGACCGATCGATCTGACACTAACACACCGGGGGTGAACGAGGAAACCATGGCAACGGGACTTCGATACCGGACGAGGAGCGAGTGACGATCAGCTGATGATCAGCTGATGATCAGGAATCACTGGGATCGACTGGTGAGCTCAACCTCAATCAGCCAATAAAAAATATTTACTGTACAGTGTAAAACTGTATCTTCATCTGAGACCAGTTAATCCATCAATAGGCTCAAAACCTCAATCAGCTGATCGATCTTTGTAAATTAAGTCTGGATTTAAACATGTTTGACATAATTGTCTCTATTTCTAGTTGTATTATTTATGTGAATATTTGAATATTTTCTTCACATTTAAACTATTATTATTCATACTGTATATTCCCCTATCTTCATTTCTTGCACATTTGTTTATATACTTACACTAGTTTCTGTTTTATTTACTACATATTTACTTGTGGTACAACAACATCTAAACTACTTTGAGCAAACAGTTTCCGTTATGGATCAAATTTAAGTCAATTTATTTTTTTTTTATTTATTTATTTTTTTTCCAGAATTCATCTCACTTCTCAAGAATTTTATGTTATTTTATTTTTTATTATTTTTTTTTTTTTACTTCGGTACACATCATCATCATTTATGTGAATATTTTCTTCATATTTTGGACTTTTTGTAAAATATTTTTGAGTGTTTGTCCCATTGTTTAACATTGTATTTTATTTATGTTATTACTTTTATGTTTAATTTAAGCCTAAACTAACGTCCAGACGTCTCTTTATTCCTGCTCATCCATCCGTGTTTTGAATTCCTCCAGTGGCGTGGAAAAGAACGATGTCACATCCAGCAGCATGGACCCAATCAGCTGCTTTTACTCGTTAAATTATGTAGAGCTGACCACGCCCACTGACCCAGATTTCTTCTTCTTCTACTACTACTGTCTCTGCTGCAGTCTCTTCATGCCTCCCTGACATGCTCCTGTTTTATCCTCCAGGCCGGCCGCTCCCGCACTGAATCATGTCCTCCTCCTCGGACCTGCCCTACTTCTGTCCTCGATGTGGAGACGGTTTCCAGTTCTCGTCAGTACCTGAGCTCCAGGCTCACCTGGTCAGCCGGCATACCTACGAGACCCTGCTGGTGCTTTCAAAGGTAAATCACCAACATTTCATTCATTTCTTGATTGATCCATTAGTCGTTTGCTCTGTAGTTACAGTTACAGGTTTTATTATCGGGGAATAAATAGCTCTGGATGCTACTGGAATAGTCCTCCGACCAATCAGAGGGAGAAATGATGTGAAGTTTGAATCTCGATATTCACAGTCTGGACAATTAAAAAGTCTCCACCTGGATTTAAGTGAGCAAAACGTAATTTAAGACCAACTGATGCAATGAGGAGCTTCCCATTTCCTCCACATCCTGTGGTGGTGGAGAAGATGTTAGTCTGGTGAAGGAGATGTTAGTCTGGTGGAGGAGATGTTAGTCTGGTGGAGAAGAAGAAGTTAGTCTGGTGGAGAAGAAGATGTTAGTCTGGTGGAGAAGAAGATGTTAGTCTGGTGGAGGAGATGTTAGTCTGGAGGAGAAGGGTCAAATCATTGGCTGCATCAAGCAGAGGAAACATCTAGAAACTACTAAAACTGGTTTAAGACCTTTATTCCAGACTGGAAGGACAGTGGAGAACCATGTTCTACCAGGAAGAAATAAATCCTGATTGATGGAGAAACGTTTGGAAGAAAAGCAGCAGTAGAACTCAGGGCTGTGTTTAATAGTGGAAGAAAGAGCATTTCACACCATGGACAATGTGAAGGGAACTGTTTTTAAGCTGTTGTGCTGTAGTTTTTTTTTTTTTCTACCTAGGGTTAGGGTTATTTAGGTTGTTGTTTTAGCTGTCTTTTACCTAACCATTTTCAGCAAATAGTTTTTAGCTAAACACTTTAGCTGTTTTTTTAGCTATTTATATAGCTATTTGTTTTAGTTACCTGATTTTTTAGTTACCCGTGTTTTCAGCTAAATGCTTTTTTAGCTGTTTATTTGGCTTGGTTTGTTTTAAGATAACCTTTTTTTAGCTTACCACTCTAGCTGTTTTTTTGTTTGTTTGTTTTTTAGCTAACTGTTTTTTTTTTTTTTTTTTAGCTAATCATACTTAGCTAATTCGTTTTTTTTTTTTTTTTTTAACTACTTGTTAATTCACTGCTTTTTTAGGTCGTTGTTTTAGCTGTCTTTTACCTACCCATTTTCAGCTAACTGTTTTTAGCTAACTACTTAAGCTGTATTTTTAGCTATTTTCACTAATAGTTTTCTAGCTAACTGTTGTTTAGCTAGCCGTTTTTAGCTAACTTTTGCTAAAGTGCTATGATGTGGGGGTGCATCCATGGAGTTTTTCTTCCATATTCCAAGATGACAACACCAGGATTCATGGGGCTCAGATAATGAAAGAGGTTCAGGGAGCATGAGACCAGATCAGAGTCCAGACCTGAACCTCATAGAGAGTGTTTGGGATGAGCTGGAGAAGCTTTGATCAGTGGTCAGACTCTGACATCATCAGTACAAGATCTGAACTAAAAACACTGGCAGAAATAAATCTGATCTGGGGAACCTTTATTTTGCCAAGGTGGTGTTGAAGTTGCCATCAGAGAGACTCCAGAAAAAAATCCCCCATCAATGTCTATTAATCTATTTGTGTGAACGTTACTGGAGCTTCATCTTCCCTCCAGGCTCGAGTTAGAAGCTCCTCACCTCCTGCCCCCGTCCCCCTCCCCGGCCCGACTGCATCCCAGAATCAGGGCACCGCCCCGGGCTCGGGTCCCCACAGCTTCCCCCTGCCCCTGGCTTGCCTGGATCTCGCGTCATCCTCCGCCTCCATCCAACTCCTCCGAGGAATGTTCAGCCCGTCAGATCGCCTTCACCCAGCGGACCCCTCCACGGCTCTGGTCCTCCCTGGGACTCTGGAGCCCCGGGTCCAGCTGGATTGGGGTCTGCCGGTGGGAATTGGGCTGGAGGAGCGCCTGGGGCTGGGGCTGGATCATAAAATCACCCAGACTTTTGCGGAGGTGGAGGAGAGGGTGAACCGGCGCATGGGTCGGCTGAAGGTGCAGCTACATAGGAGGGAGGCGGAGCTAGAGAGGGAGAGGAGAGACGTGGATCGACTGAGGAGTGAGAAACAGGAAGTGGAGGAGACGGCGACGTACCTGTCCCGGCAGGTGAGAGGTTAACGGAGGAGGAGATGACGATGTGAAGTGGTGTTTGTCTAATTAGGAGCTTTTCTTCATCCTTCAGGTGTCGGCTGCCACGGAGATGATGAAGCAGTTACAGCTCGATCTGGCAGGAAAAGAGAAAGAGCTGAGTGAACGACAACAGTCAGTATCTGCTTTACTTTTGTAAAAATAAATAAATAAATTAAAAAAAAACACACAGTGGCCCAACGTAAAAGACCAACACTAGATATTTAATGAAACATTAAACAAACCTGAGCATGTATCTCTTCATGTTTCTCTCCAGATATTTAAAGATGAACTTTATCATAAGGAAAGAAACATAACCCATATATTGTGTCAAATTTGACCCATTTGCAAATTAAAATGTGTAAAAAGTCTAAGAAGATATCCTCAAGAACAGATATTTTAACACAACAGCAAGATATTTTCAACCTTTTAGTAAAGTCTGAAAGAACATAGATCTTGAGTTATTTATCTTGTTGTCTCAGTATATTTAATTCAATTTAACAGGTCTACTGTCAGGTGAGCTGTTTGTTTTGTGCTTTAATGCTTGCTACACGATGATTAAGTTTATTGAGATAAATAACTTGAGAAAACAGAGGAAATTAACTCGATGTCACAGGAAAATGGAGGAAATAACATGTATGAATTCGTGGCCGCTTAAGGCTTCCGTAGTTATGGATCAAATGGATCATAGAAAATGTTTTAGGTTGAGTCGATGGATCATAGTTGGTTCCATCCTATATAAATACAGAAACAAGACTTAAAGAGCTCATCAATCATTATTATTATTATTATTATTATTATTATTCATTTAACCGCTGGTGGTTTTAATGTTACAAAGATGAAACGGAGCAGGCTTCATTTTTGTTGTTCTGGATGAATGGTTCACGGTGGTTTTAATGTTATGGCTGATGGTTGTGTATGAGGCCATGATGTGACCTCTGGTGGGGGACATGTCACGTTTTGTCGTCTTCATGCGCCAACAGACACTCAGTGGTTCCTGTTGTTGATGGATGTGAGGTGACAGAGACTCAGCAGCCTGAGGGTGTTTGGGAGGTCAGGACGTCTGAGGTTCTTCAGCTGGTTCCTGTTTTCATACGTTTTGGGTTAGAAACGGGTTTAAATGAAGATGCTGGATCATGAACTCGTTGTGAAATAAATGTTTTGCAGGGAAATGGTTGACATCGAGTGTTTCCTGAGGGAGACGGCGGAGAGAGAGGCAGAGGCCAAATCCAGACTCCAGGTGATGCTGTTCATCTTTTATTGTTCCCACTACTGAAGATACAGCTTAGCCTAGCTTAGCCTAGCTTAGCTCAGATAGCATGTCTCATTAAACACTGTTAACCCTTAGATGCATAAATGGGGTCAAAAATGGCCCCAACTGTTGTTTTTTTTGCAATGGACGTTGTTGTGAACATTGTGGTGAATGTTGTGGTGAACAGGTTTTCATTGAGACTCTACTGGAGCGAGCTGAGCGAGCAGAGAGACAGTTACTGCTGTTAACTTCACATCAGGACCACCTGGAGAACTTCACACCAGGACCTGGACCCGGACGAGGACAAAGTCTGGACGGCAGCGTCGAGGACGTCAACAAGGCGTTGGGAACCATGGGAACCATGGGAACCAGGGTGGGATCTAGAGCAGCTTCATGTTGACTGAATGGACCATTGGTTTTATAAATGTAGACGCTGAGGGTCTGATTTACTAAACACTAAATATTATCTGGTGGATTCTGGTTCAGATCTTTGTCCCAGATTTACTTCAGAATTACAGTAAAATGACTCTAAATGTTGTATAACCAGAGTCACTGTCGACAAGAATCAAGACAATGAAGGAAAGAGTTTAGTGACTGTTTGAATATGAGGAACTGAACTGTCCAGACAGTTTTAAGTTTCTTCATTCTTCAATTGTGCAAATAATAATAATATATGACTTTTGGTGTCTTAGTAAATCAGTCCCTTTGACTCAACATGTCCTCCTCCTCCTCCTCCTCCTCCTCCCCCTCCAGAGGAGCTACAGCGTGTCGGGCTCCTGCAGACTTGGAGAGCAGTGGTACGGTCTCCATCACCACAGGTACCTGAACACATCACAGTCTCTGACTGAGAGTTTGAGACTGAAGCTAAACCCGGTTTGTCTCCATTAGCGGTCTGACCGGCCAAATGAGGACCTTGTCTCTGGGCTCCGGAGGATGGGACTACTGTGAGGGGGGGTTGGTCCACCTCCACCCACCTCACTACGCTCCACCCTGGATCCAGACCCGAAGAGAGAGATTCTGGTAAAAACTGTTTGACTCCTGGCGCCATCGTCACATGTTTTTAGCATCTTAGGTAAAAGTTTGTCTTTCAGGGCCGGGGGAGGAGGATGGGGGAGAACGTGGAGTAAAAGAAACCTCCATCACCACAGCACTGAGGAGGAGGAGGAGGAGGAGGAATATGAAGAGGAGGAGGAGGAGGAAGAGGAGGAGGCACTGTGGAGTGCTGAGATGAGGAGGATGAACTTCTCCAGGACTCAGACGCCTGGTTCAGGTAAAACTCTTCTTCTTCTACATCTTTTTCTTTTTCGTCTTCTATTTTCTCTCACTCCGTCTCCCTCCGCCCAGATGCCCCCTCTTCCCTCCACTCCACCCCCTCCAGTCGTCATGGCGACAGACAGCTGGGGGCGGACACCCTGCGTTTGAGGGCGGGGCTATTCTGTGTCTTCCCGTATTTGGATGTGCGCTCGTTGCTGCGTGCTGCCGAGGTGTGCTCTGATTGGAGGTTCGTTGCTAGGCACCCTGCGGTCTGGACACGCCTCCACCTGGAGAATGCCAGAGTTTCGACCGAGGTACAGTTCACCTGTCTGACTGTTCACCTGTCTGACTGTTCACCTGTCTGTTTACCTGTCTGACTGTTTACCTGTAGTTCCTGACCAGGTTGTCTCAGTGGTGCACTCAGACTCAGACCATCATCCTGAACGACTTGAAGCCTCGAAGACGGCGAGACAACGAGACAAGAGAGGACCACCACAGAGACACCCGGTAACCACAGAGACACCCAGTAACCACGGGGACACCTGGTAACAACGGGATCCTCAGCTAGCATAACCTCGTTAGCATCAGGTCCTCACAGAGATAGAATAGAATAGAACAGAATAGAGCTTGATTACCACCACAGGTGTGTCTGTGTCTCAGGGGAAGCCTGGAGCCAGGTGTGGAGGCCTTGTTGAGGTCAGCAGGGGGCAGTCTCCTTCACCTGTCTGTCTCTCAATGTCCACACGTCCTCACGGACAGGACGCTGTGGCTGGTCAGCTGCTACTGTAGGAACCTACAGACTCTCACATTCAGGTGAGACTGGTTACCTGTTTACTTGTTTACTTGTATTATCTGTCTGACTGTTTACCTGCATGAGTGTCTACCTGTCCATCTGTTTACCTGTCCATGTGTCTACCTGTAGGAGTTCCTCAGATCCTGTCAGTCAGAACGTTCTCTGGGCCCTGGGTGCCGGCTGCAGGAGCATTATTAGCCTGCAGGTGGCGCCGTCTCACCCCTGGTCAGTGCAAACAATTAATTATTTATAAGTTAGTTAAAAATTCATCTTTAATTAAACTAAATGTCATATATATTATTCCTATCCTCTCTTCCAGCCAACATCCGACTCGTTTCGGTGACGGCTGCTTGCAGACGATTGGTCGGTGTTGGCCACGCCTCCACTCGCTCGCTGTGGGCGGGGCCTCCTGTAGCACCCAGGCACTGGTTTCTGTTGGTGAGTACTGTTATAAACTGTAAAATTAGCCTAAAAAACAATAACAGAATACTAGCATAGCATTAGCATAAGAGAGCTCATTATAATTTAAACTAATATCAGCTGATGTTTGGAGACGACATAATGAACATCCAGATGCGTAACCTTTGTGTTTCTTGTATATTTTGTGTATTCTCTCCTTGCAGTGCGTAGCTGTGCTCAGCTGCAGGTGTTGGAGTTGGAGCGTATCGCCGACCTCGGCCTGCAGGTGGCGACAGAGCTATGCAACGCAGGACTGAAGAGTCTGCAGAGGCTGATGCTGACTCACACACCAGTCAGTGGTCAGGCCGTCCTCCACTTTCACAGTGAGCGTTAGAATCCATGTTTGATCATTCTTCAGGGAAGAAAACTGTAAAAATAAGTCATGTGCTCAGTCTGAGCTGTGAATGATGAGCAAGGCCTCCTCTCTTTACCTGTACAGGTGTGTGTGATAACATCAGGTCCATCGTGGTCCAGGTCTCAGCGTCGGACTACTTTGAGAAGCCAGACACTGAAGAAGCTCAACGACTTTTTGGAGAGATTCTCAACACACTGCAGGCGAGTTACATTAAGAACAGCACAGCAGGTTTTTATTTGCTTAAAAAACAAAACAAACAAACCAAAAAAAAAAAAAAAAAAGTAATATTAGCATTAAAACGAAATCTGTTAACTTCAAAATCAAATATTTATGTTAAAATAAGAAAAAGTAGCACAGACATGGAAAAACCATTAACTTAATACAACAAATGTTAGCTTAAATTCAACAAGACTTGACTAAATGTATGTTTGCTTCAAAAAACCTGAAAGTTAGCTTAATAAATAGCTTGATAAACTCAATTAGCCTCAAAACAAGCAAAAAACTACAACATTAGCATGAAGAGATTCAAAACTAGCGTTAACTTAATAAATGCTAGCCTCAAATGTTAAAAGAAAACCCCCAAGCATAAAAAAACGAATGTTGGCTTAATAAAACAGAACGTACCTGTATGATAAATAACTAACGGCAGCATGAAAATAATATTAGCACGACGATCCAATCCTACTTTATTTATACAGCACTTTAAAATCACAGAGCATCAAAGTTCTGCACAGAAGAATAAATAAAAGACAACTCACACAACACGGCATAAACACAATAAAATAAATTAAAAAACAGTTATACAATGAGACAACACAATAAAATAAAATTAAATAAAATCAACATTTTAGGGTGTCAGGAGATAGAAGGAAGGATCAAGCTAATGTTAGCATAAAAGGTCTGCATCATTACTCATTGCTGCTATGAGCATCATTAGCATCTTAGACTGTGTATGTCGTTTTAAAGTTAATAAAAATATCACCTACTGTTTCTCCCCTGAACATACCTCAATAAAATGTTTGTTATTGATTCTTATAAATATTAATTTAATATAACAGAGAGAAACATGTATTATTCATTAATAATTAATCACTTTTATAGTGCTACTCCATGGTTTTGTTTTAATTTGAAAAAAACTAGTCAAACTCAGTTGAATTCTGAAACCTGGAGAGTCGCTGTCATATTTCTACGTCATATTGGACGTGTTGTTGTTTCAGGTTCTTCAGAGACGTCCTGGACTGAGAGACGTCCTCCAGGTTAAAGCTGAGGGATCCTCCTGACCTGGAGACAAACGTCTTCTTCTACAGACATGAGGACGTTGAGCGTTCTCTGAATCACAGCCTCATTGTGGGGTTAACCCTGTTACATGTGATGTGTTGTTCAACATTTAGAATGTGTCAGGAAGATGAACATGTCAACATTTACTTGATCCAGCCCAAGACTGGAAAATAACAACATTTATCATCATCAGTACAGTTTTCACAGGGACAGACAGCCCCCCTCAACTACAGGTTAGTATCTGGACATTAATGGACGTTAGTTGAACCAGTTTCTGATGGTTTTACCCACAGAGTTTCTACTTAATCCTCAAACTTCCCCCAGTCACTTACAACTGAAGAAGCTCCTCAGATAAAACGTCCTCTCCAAAAATCTCAACAAGCTTTTTTAAACAGATTTTTGACCTGGAGACAACTAGTGACTAGCAACTAGCAAGCCAGACTGACGAGGTGCAGGTATAACTGTCTGACACCGGTGTAGGGAAGTTCTATAAAGATGAGCCTTTACTGAGACGCGTATAGTCGTGGCAGGCTGAAATAAATAAGAATGAACCATGACCTGTGGAGGAGAAAGAGCAAAACAATAATATTCAGGTCATGAACAAACGTCTCTGTGTCGTTAACGTGGTCCTCATGAATATGGACAAACAACTAAACTGTGACTATTCATTCAGGTTTAGTAGTTTAGTAGTGTGGGAGCTTGTTAATCTTGAAATTACATTTTTAGTTTAAAGGAATTGACTAGAACATAGTACAACAGACCTGGATCCTTATTTACCAAAATATGTCACAACCCCCTTTTCTTCCTTCACCTTCCAAATCTCACAACACTTTAGCTTTTATCTTTCTGTAAAAAAACAAAACAAAAACAAAAACTTTTATTCTTTGTCTACACAGTTTTAAAAAAAACTCAGAGTCTTCTTCAAGAAACTTTTGTTCTAAGTTTTAAGTCCTTGTCCTACCCTTAAAAGCCATAACTCTTGAACTGAAGTGACCATGAATCCTTTCGTCTTGCCTTAGGTTTAAATGAAACCCGTTAGCTTTACCTTACAAGCACAACATTTATGCACAAACATTTTTTGCACAATTGAACAGGAAGCATCGACTTATGCACCAAAGACGTGAATCATGAGTCATTCCTGCAGATGTGTCGATTCTAATGTGTCTTTGAACATCTCGTAGATGCTACATGTCGTTTACTGTCAATAAATCACGTTCTCATCAGTTTGGTGTCAACTTTTTCTCAACCAACCTTGATCTCAAAGACACTTTACAAATGAATGAAGTTTGAAGTTAACCTAACCTTATGCTAGCCTTATGCTAGCTAGTTATCTAGACTAAAGCCTTAGACAAATAGAAGCTAGCGTCATATATACTGTGAAACCATGTGTTCATGTGATTTATGTCCATGTTGATAGAAACATTTAACTGACACGTAACTTTACCTCAGTTATTATGGCTAGCATGCGAATGCTGTAATGATAATACTAAATAACAGTATTTCTAATTATTCTGAGTAATTTGAACCTTTTAACGGTGATGGATGAACACGGAGACTGAGGAGAAGGTAAACACAGCTCCGTGACTGATGAGGTGATTGGGCTACGAAGCATTTTACAGTTCATTTAAGATATTTAAAGTAAGTAGACGCTGGGATATTTAAGTGAGGACCTTTTACATATTGACAGATGTTGGTAATAATATTTATTTTAACATAGCACATCGGACCCATAGGGTTACGCTGTAGAATCTAACCTCTGATGTAGCAAACATGGCGCCCATGGTTTGAGTTGGACAGACTCCTTCTAATATACGGCTCTGGGTTAATTATCTACCTTCTGCCCTCTGGTGGAAGAGGAGTTGATTGTTCTTTCACTATAGACAAACCAAAACCAAGTATTGGCAGTAAATAAATAAATAAATAAATAATTTTCTAACCAATCATGTGACACTGGATAATTTCTGTCACTGACACAGCCTGTATATAAAAGAGATTAGTCTTCTATGAGTGGATGAAGACAGACATTTTTCACCGTGGGCCCACTCAAAAACCAAACAAACTTGAGAGCCGTGGCTTCAGTGTTTATGTGAGATAAACTCGGCTCAGATAAGCTGCTGCAGGACGAAGGTCACGTACGAACGCCGCCCTGAGGTGTGTGGGTGTTTGTACCTGAGTGACTAAGTGACCTTTGACCCCCAGTGGAGAGAGAGAGTGGACGGCTCGTAAACACACTCATTCATTTCATGTTTAAACTGTCAGGAGTGTTATCTTTTGTTGTTGTTGTTGAATGAACCATGAATCTCCTGGGACGGACGTCGCTGATTCGCCTCCTGCTGCTGCTGTCGGCCATGTTGACTCTGCTCCTCTTCGTCAGCTCCTTTTGGCTGCGTGAGTTTCCGTCATCAGTGAAACCAGTCGGCCATGTTGGGTCCACCACTCAGCTGGTTGCTTTCATAATCAGATTACAGTGGTAATCGCAAAGTGTGTTCACTGGCTTCACTCTCACATAAAACCAACAATAACATGAAAATATTCTTCAAGCTAATTGCTAACATCGGTATGCTAACATCCTCCCACAATGCTAGCATTTAAAGATGGATGACAGAGATGGGCAGGGCCATCTTGTGCGAGAAAAGTGTTTGAGCAAAGTTTAAAAGCTAGCTTAAAGCTAATTGTTAACATTGGTATGCTAACATGCTCCAAGTGACAATGCTAACATTTAAGCGGTACACTGGGAAAGGAAATGGATATTTAAATGTTTTAGCTTCTATTAGTGTTAGCAAAGTTTTATAACTAACGCAAACCTAATTGCTAACATTGGTATGCTAACGTGCTCCGAGCGACAGTGCTAACATTTAAAGATGGACGCACCATCTTGTGCTGCCCAGTGTTGATGTTACACCGAGAATGGATATTTAAAATGTTTTAGCTTCTGCTGTGTTATCAAACTTTTATAGCTAAGTTAAAGCTCATTGCTGACATTGGTATGCTAACATCCTCCGAGCTAAGAAAGATGAACAACAGAGATGGGTGCGGCCATCTTGTGCTGCCCAGTATCAATGTTACACTGAGGATGGATATTTAAAATGTTTTAGTTTCTAATTTGTGTTTTTTGGCTAACTTAATAGCCAATCAGAGAGCAGCATGGGGGCGTGTCACTAAGTGCATGACTTCCTGAGTGAGAGCCAATCATTTATCTGACTGCGTGGAGGACTAAGGAACTAAAAAATTAAATTACCTAATGTATGAATTGTCGTTTGTCTTCAGCTCAGGTTGGAGTCCGAGACTGTGGCGGCCCCTGGCAGCCATGTTGGAGCTTTTACCGCCAACCTGCAGGACTAACACAAAAAGTGTGTATTTATGTACTTGTGAGGACTGTCATTGTTATGTTTAGAACCATCATTCAACGCTCCGGAGTCCAACCAGCTTAAGACGACGTAGTATCAAGTTTCAGTTCCGTTTCAGCTTCTGTAGAAAACTTAGATCAGTTTTTAACTAGCGTTTCTAGACCAAGTAAAACTAGACTGATTCTAAATAATTGAGTCTTTTTCCTAAATTTTGTCGTCATGTTTGGTTCTCGGAGGAAAACTCCAGCAAGAGGAGAGAGCTAGCCAGCTACACATGATAGAAACGTAACATGACAGCCCCTTTCCTATTGGTGGAAACATGCATCCATCAACCAATCAGGACATGATGTGTCAATGGTTGCTAAGGAACAGTGAGGCTATATTCAGTCAATGGAGACAGAAGACAGTTTAGAGAAATTTAGACATTATTACTGGTTGGACACCTGATAGTTTTGGACATGGTCCTGAATAGTGACTAATGCCTGAAATGTCCAGGTTAGATTTACATTCTAAGTTCTAGAAATGGTTGGTTCAACATGTTTGTGGTTTTCTAACTTGTTCCTACTTGGATCTGATGGTTTTAGTCTGATTTTAGCTCCAATGTGTTGATGTGGTTGGTCAGAATGAAAAATACATGTGAGATTGAGCTGAAAAGAATGAAACCAAACAAGGAACAAGGTGAACAGTTTTTAACATGAAACAGAAGGAAAAAACCAAACATGGCCGATTATACTGTGGGCTCCAGAGGGTTAAGGTGAAATACTTTAACGACTCCTCTATATGTTGGATCCTTTGTGTTGTTTTAGCTGCAGTAAGCTAGCTAGGTTGTTTTTCAGCCAGAGCCTTCGCCAGTGTCAGATGTGTGGCTGGAGCCAGATGAGACCCCGCCCACCATAAAGGAGTGTCCCGGCCAGTTGTTCCAGGCGTGGCGTCTACTGCTGTACCTGAAGTCCAGCATGGCCGAGGACAACGACGTCCTCCTGGAGTCGTACCTGCAGAGCTGGGATCAGCTCCTCAAGTACATGACGTTTGATGGAATTACTACGTCAAAGACAGAATCATAAATTGACCATTTGCTGATTTTCGACTTTTAGTCAACAGATGGATGCTAATGCGGATGCTAACTGACGAATGCTGACACACAAATCAGATGATTGCTTACACGGATGCTAACAGACAAACACTAACACATGAATGCTAACATTCAACAGATGCTCTTTTTTGCCTTTTTTTCCAACCGTCCCACTCATTTCAGTGGAAAAGTTTACAGTTTTTCGCAACTTAGAAGAAGAAGAAAAAATACGCAGTATAACTTTAGTGCCTCGGTGCGTTGCCCCGTGGCCCTAATAATCTTGTTTGTGGACAGTCGCTAACCAAGTGATAAGTATCAGGACTCTGCTATAAAGATGGCCGCTTGATTGAAAGTCTGCAAAATTTGGTTGTTCTCATAGTGAAAATAAAGACTCTTGATTGAACCTTGATTCTTCATAGACTCACAATTCTTGGTTGTTTGATTGATTTTGATTGAGTGTGGATGATTTTTGATGGATTCATTCTTGATTGAATCTTGATTCTGGATTGATTGATTGATTACAGATTCTTGATTCATCCTTGATTTTTTAAATTTTATTCTGGATTGATTCTCGATCCTGGATTAATTGAATCTTGATTGTCCCTTGTCTTCTTGTCCTCAGTTTCATGGAGTCTCTCGGGACGATGGTCAGCCTCTTCTCTCAGAAAGTGAAGGAAAAGGTTGTGCTGATTCGGGAGCTGTCACTCAAGCACTACGCAGAGACTCATGGGAAACCAGCCGGACTACAAACCCCAGCAGCGTTTGGGTTAAAAGACGGGGTGAGGGGTACGGTTTCTCTCTTAAGAAAGAAAAAAAAAAAGAAAAAAAAAAAAAACGATGGCAAACTGACGACTTGTGGCTGATTCTTTCCGTTTCCCCTCGAGGCGTATCGCTCGGTCCGAGCCATGGTGGAGGCGGAGCTAAAGGCGGGCGTGGTCGACTTCTCCCGGCGGACGGACTCGGGCTGCAGGACGCTGCTGAGGCTGCATAGATCCTTCCTCTGGCTCCGGCTGATGCTGGAGGGTTTGGCTGAAGGACCCGACGCAGAGGGACGATATAAGACACCCGGTGAGCTGTGCAGGTAACGACCACGAGAGTTTAGACTCAAAGAATTAACCCCAAAGATTGATAACAGGAGGGTTGATCATGTTTCAACCCACCCCTCTTACCCCAGGGACGCCTACCACGTGGCACTGGCCCCTCACCACCCCTGGTTCCTCCGCCAGGCCGCCGAGCTCGTCTTCCACGCCCTCCCCGAACGCCAGTACTTCCTACAGCTGGTGTGCGTGAAGAGCCAGCGGGAGGCCACACCCATTCTGCGCGTCATCATCCACGCCCTGAAGCTGGTGCACGAACGGACTCAACGAATCCTGGACGAAAGCAACATGCTGGAGTTGCCCTGAGCTGAACAGAAACCAGAAACCAGGAGAGAGAGTCGAGGAGCGGATGCGTTCACTGATGCTGCACATGAAGACGTTTTCTAGTGTTGTTTTATTTTGGTCACATACATGTGTCAGAGTTTACAACGAGAGGGCATGATGGTCTGTTGTTTTATTTTTTTTAACTGCATAAAAAAATAAAAACCGGGACATTTGTCGTCCGACGTGCACTCAAAGGAACCTCATGCTGCGTTCAGGGTCCAGTTACAATCTGCTGCGCGCTGCATTCATCAATCCAGCATCTGCACGACAAGATCCCAAAAGCTTCGTTGACTGAATTTAAACTGCCACTGATTTTTGAATACAGCCACAAGATGCTCTAATAATGGTCACTAAGAAAAACTAAAACACTAACGTTAGCTTTCATGCTAATCTTTCTCTAGACCTTTAGATAGAAATAACACGAGCTGAAATCAGTAAAATATAACATGGAATCCATCTTTTTTTTTTGTTTTTTTGAAACAAGTCATGATGAGAAAACCTTAGTTTTAAGTAAAACGGTTTTGAAAGTGAAATGTCTCTGAATGAAATCGCATCCAGTTCCAGAACCAGGTGATCGGTAACGACTCTGTAAAGAATCTCTACATAATTTTCCAAAATGTCCCCCAGCTCCAGGTAAGAGCCCCCTCCCCCCCGCGAAAGCCCCATCCACCAGCTCCTAGCATGCTATGTCTGTCTGAACATATACCTATGGGATCCCTCATAATGGAGACGACAAGAAGTCTGGTTTTAGTTTGTTCAATGTGAGATGGCAGAGACGCTGATCTTGGGAGGAAGCTTCCTGGACCTGAAACAAAAGTTTTCCCGTGATCAAGCCGTCTGGTTTCCCTCCTGAAAGACGTGAGTCGACGTGGACGCACTGGAGATCGAGACGCACTCGGCCTGGTGGCTCTTCAGGTGCGTCTTCAGACAGTGGCTCTGGGTGAAGGCCTTCTCGCACATGGTGCACTTGTACGGTCTCTCTCCATTGTGGGTCCTCATGTGGACCGTCAGGTGCTCCTGGCGGGCGCACGGCTTCCCACAGACGCCGCACGTGAAGCGCTTGATGCCCAGGTGGCTCCGGACGTGGCTGTCCAGGTGGCTCTTGTGCTTGAAGAAGCGCCCGCACTCGGGGCAGCTGTACGGCGCCTCGCCCGTGTGCACCCGCATGTGGTGCTTCAGGTCGCCGTTGGAGATGAAGCCCTTGCTGCAGACGGAGCAGACAAACGGCCTCTCGCCGCTGTGTGTCCTTATATGGACCGTCAGGGACACGTTGGACATGAAGGTTTTGCAGCAGATGTGACAGAGGTACGGCCTCTCTCGCTCCGTGTGAATCTTCTTGTGCGACTTGAGCGTGCCGGGGAGTTTGAAGCGCTTCCCGCAGATGTCACAGCCGTAGCGGCGCTCGGTGGTGTGGGTCATCTTGTGGCGGTTTAAGGACCGGAGGTCGTACAGGGACCTCCCGCACACGTGGCAGCGGTACTTGTCTCTGCCCAGGTGCATCTTGACGTGAGCTCTGAGCTGCCCCATCAGGCCGAACGACTTCTGGCAGATGTCGCACTTGTGCGGTTTCTCTGTGACGTGCGTCCACTGGTGGATGTTGAGTGCGTAGATGCGCGAGAAGGCCTTGCTGCAGATGTTGCATTTGAACGGCAGGTCTCCCGTGTGCGTGGAGACGTGGCAGCTGAGGCCGGTGACCGTGAAGAAGGACTTCCCGCAGTAGGAGCAGTCGTGGGTTTTCTGGTAGCTCCTCAGGTGTTCCGTCAGCTCCTCCGTGGATTTAAAACTCCCGCCGCACACACCGCAGACTCCCTGTGGCTCTCCGGCGTGACTCCAGGCGTGTTTGATCAGGCTGGCCTGGTTCCTGTAGCTGATGCCACACACTTTACATGGAGTTTTGCACTTCTCAATCCTCAACACGCCACTCTTACGCTCCCTCGTCGGCTTTGACTGATGATGCTGCAGCTCCGGGTCGGGGTCCCAGTCGCTGTCTCCATATCCGTCCTCTTCGCTCTGCGCGGCGCCTTCCTCCGTTTCCAGGTTCATTGCGTCTCCGTCTGAATGGTGATTGCTGTGGAGGAGACGACTCTGTGAGACTAGATGGACGTAAATAATAAAAATAATAAATAATCCCATCTGGAGATGATAAACTAGGTATGCACTGTAACTTTTTTTTTTCTAAAAACTGATAATCGATACTGCTTCCAAAGGCCGATACTGATACCGATACCATACCTGGAGATAAGAAAGGCTATTGAACAGTTTTGAATTTTGAAATTAAGATATTTATTTTTTCAGATGAAAAACAAGGTCTAAAAAAATAAATAATGCACCGACACAAGTTAGAATCAAACATTTCTACACTAGTTTGATGCTATTTCTCCCTCCCCGTGATATTTTCTTTAAAACTTTAAAAAACTCCCACTCTGCTGCCGCCATCTTGTGTATTTACAAACACGATGTAATGCATTCAGGTGGTGATGGAAATTCCCCTTTCCTGGTTCGCGAGTCGAACCAGGAAATGTTCATGTTTCTATGATTTATGTGTAACATCCAGGGCAACGAGTAAAATACTGTGGATAAGGCGTTGATATCAGTCAGCTACAACCAAAATCATGACAGAGTTCACGAGCTGTTTTCCGACATGAGGGAGTCAGAAGGTTGTTTTTCCGATTATACTGACGACATGCAGGTCTCATGGAGGAGAGGCAACACTGTAAAAAATATAGATTATATGTTATCGGGCCGATAAGTCATGATATCAGACTTATCGGAGTGATGTCATAATTTCCTGATATCGGGCTGATAATTATCGTGCATCCCTATAATAAACCTATAAGGCAAAGTTTATTATATCTGATTCTTCACACACATGATAAACACGTGTCTGAGAACATGTTGTAAACTGGACGTCTCCAACAGTTTTCAGTCCCGTTATTATCATTATTATATATTCTTATTATCAAATAATACACGGGTACAGATATTAATTTTTTACATGTGCAACAGTGGGGTGTTTGGTAAAAAGATATACATAAAGAATGTCTAATCAACCAAAGATCTTGACCTACATTGTAAACAATCTGAAACGTGTCATCTGCCCCCTGGTGGACTCATCCAGGCCTTGTAGTCCAATATGGCCGCCTTCACACACACACTAGTTGTATTTTGCGGGAAACTCTTTGCTAATTTTGAAAAAGTTCATGTGAAGAATAAAATATGACAGAGCAGGTACATGATTATTTACCGTAACCGTTTCATAATCTAAAAGATTAAAACATGAATAAATGTATTCCGTAATAGTTTATATGTTTTCTGTTGAACCTAAGCCAAAGAATTAATTATTATTATCTTCTGTTATAACACAATTAAATGACAATTATAACCAATAGAAAGTAGATTTATCAGTTCAGAGAAGAAATTCAGAGACATAGTTTTGTTTGGGAAAACATGTTAAACATGTTAAAATGAAATAACATTTTTTTTAAATAAAATTTTAATTTTAAAACGTTCATTAAATTATCATGAATGTCTGTAAATGGTTCTGGTTACCAAGTGAGTCGACTTCAACCTCATTTATAGTGTGTTGAGTTGTGTTGTGTTGTGTTGTTACCTTGAATCATCGCCTTTTACATCCAGAGTATCACTGGACAGAGGTTCGTCGTTTGTAGGTGAAAGTTGAAGCTCTTCCTCCTCCTCTTCCTCCTCACTGGTCTGCAGCAGGTTAAATTCAAAGTTTGTTTTAAGAAAAAGTTTTACCATCATTTCAATCAAAGTTATAAAAGTTACACAAACATACAAACAAAGACAACGGAAACAAGAACTATTCACCACTGGTTTCTGAGGAGTTACATGTGTGAACAGCAAAGAGAAAATATTAACAGAGTTTAATGATAAATAGAACGTCCAAAGGTTCAGACCAGGGTCCACAGAGACCAGGGTCCTGGTTTATTTGGTCTTCTACCTTGAGTTTGACATAGAGGAGACTCTTGTCAGGCCTGGTGCTCTTGATAGCCTTGTAGATTTCTTCTGGGGTCAGCGTCGTCAGGTTGATCCTCCGGAGCCTCATGTTCCGGTCGGACTTGTACAAGACGAGTGGTCTGTCATCTCCGGCCAGTCTAGGGAAGGTGGACCTCAGCAGGTCCAGGAACTCTGGTTCCTGGAGGCCTTGAGGACACGTCAGGTCCTCTATGGACGACCTCTGTAGGACTGAAGAGGAGAAGAGTTCAGAGGGAGCTCCACAGGGACCCGGTTCCTGGACCTAGTTCCTGGTGTTACCTGTGTTTGGAGGGACGTCCGTCTGAGGCTGGTCCTCCAGCATGCACACTCTGAGAGAGAACTGGTCTGGTTCTCTGTTCAGTCGAGGTCGGCCTCTCTTCCTCCTGTTAGCGTCAACAAACAACGTCCTCTGAGTCTGAGCTTTAACATCTGCTGGACCACAAGCTAGGGAGGGAAGCTAACTTATCGCACAGCATTTAAAAACAACAACAATCCCCCAGTGGCTAATGAGCAGCTGGTTGCTAAATGTGGTGATGGAGATGCAAGCAGCAATGGTAATGGTGGTGCTAGCAGTGATGGCGATGCTCATGGAGATGCTAGCAGCAGTGCTAATGGAAGTGAAGCAATGCTAATGGTAAAGGTGGTGGTAGCGGTGATGCTAGTGGTGATGGTGATGCTCATGGAGATGCTAGCAGCGCTGCTAAAGGTGGTGAGGCAATGCTAATGGTCGTGATGCTAGTGGTGATGGAGATGCTAGCCATGATGCTAGTGGTTATGGAGGTGCTAGCCATGATGCTAGCGTGATGGAGATGCTATCCATGATGCTAGTGGTTATGGCGGTGCTAGCCATGATGCTACTGGTGATGGAGGTGCAAACGGTGACGCTAGTGGTGATGGTAATGTTGATGGTTATACTCATCAAGATGCTACGAGCAATAGTAATGGTGGCGCTAATAGTTATGTGGCGTTGCAAATGATAATGGTGGTGCAAGTGGTGGTGCAAGTGGTGACGCTAATGGTGATGCTAATGGCTAGCGTGGATCCGCTGTGTTTCCTTTTACGTAGACATGAACTGGCCACAGGTTTGAATCTTTATTCATAGATATTATACTCAAACATGTTTAGAAATGTGTTTATTTCGTGGAGTTCTGTTAGTTGACTTGAGAAATTGTTAGTGACTAGACTCGTTACCTCGGCTTCATTTCAGTCTGACTGGCCGACGTCGTGGCTTCTTCACCTTCTCCTTTTCGTCCTTCACTCTGAGGATCCTCGGTCGTCTGTAAAGGTTCCCAAAAGACACTTTCATCAGAAACACAACAGAAACAGAAATATCCCGAAGTTTTGAGGGTTCGGTGGCTCCACCTTCAGCCGGATGTAGAGGGCAGAGTTCCCCGTGGACCGGATGGCCCGGTGGACTTCCTGCGGCGTCACTGTCTTTAGCTTCAGCGGCTGCAGCCTCCTCGTCCTGTCAGTGGTTAAGAAGTCAAAGGGTTCGTCTGCAGCCAGCTGAGGGAAGGTGGACCTCAGCAGGGACAGGAAGTCGTCCTCCTGGAGACCTCGAGGACACTGCAGCTCCTGAACTGGACACTTCTTAAAAACTGGAAGAGAGGAACTCCTCATGAGATGTCAAGATGGACTTTAAACCCATTCTGAACATAAAAATGATTTTAGTTTAGTTTGAGAGCGTACTGGTGTTGGAGAGGACATCAGTCTGAGAGTCCTCCAGGACCCGGATCCTGAGGTCTATGTGGTCCTGAGAGTCACTGATTGAGGGCCTGCCAGGTTTCCTCCTGCAAGACTGAACTCTGGGCGAAAACAACCTGGAGGACGACAACAACAACTTCCAATTGGCCAAACGTTTAGGAAGCTGTGTCCAAACGTTGGACTGTACGTGGAGATGTCCAACTGTCTCCTGGACCGTCCACGTGTTAATCACCTCGATGGCATCTCAAAATCTGGATCCTTCAGATCTTCTTGTTTCTGTCTGGAACTTGCCAACAGTTGCATCCTCTGCTCCTCTTCTTCATCGTCGACTTCGTCCTCATTGTCGTCGTACCACAAGACGCCCATGCTGCCGGAGTCCTCCTCATCTGGACAAAGGTTTAGATTGAGTCCAAACACAATCTGACCAAGAAACAATGAATTTAACCAATCAACTCAATAAACATCAACTGTTTATTTGCTTCTAGGCAGCACTGGCCCATCAATGTCCGAGAGAATTTGTAATTTTTGTGAATATTATCAGACTTTTCAAGGAATTTCTGTGTTGGAATCGTGGTCAAGAAATCCTCAAACCGACTCACCCAGAGTAACGAGGTCCACATCAGATGTTTGACGACCAAGATGAGCTGACGAGACGTGAGCTACTAGAACCAGAAGTAAAAAGAAACTTAATTATTTTATGAAACGATTTGCACATTTTACACCTTTAATACATAACGTACAGTACCTGGCTCCCCCTCTTTGTCCCGACTCACCACCACATCGTTGTTGTCCAGGTCCGACACCAAGGCTTCACGTTTAACGTTAACAGAAAAGAGAATTTAATCAATATTTGTAGCTACGGTACGCTTTTTTTTTTGTTATGTATCAGCTGAAATCCGTCCCCCTTAATAAAATCCAGACGTTACCAGATGTTACCAGACTCTGACTGTGATAAAAAATGAGTCTGGCTACGCTGGGCTAGCCAAAAACTGTAGTTCCCCAAATGTCCACTAGATGCTGGCTCCAAGAGTGAGCTCAATTCAACTCCAATTTTAAATCACATCCTGAGTCAATGTTCATCACATCATTACGATTTTCATTCAGTATTGGGGCCAAGTTCAAGTTTGTATGTTTGCTATATGTTAAAGTAGATTTTAAATTAGACGATATTTAAGTGAAGTTCGGCGAAATATAACAGATGTTTAGTCAGCTAGGAAATCTCTCTTTATTTACATGTATCTATAAATTTTCTTGCATTAAACAAAAGCCAAACTGTTCATCAGATGACTGAAATTTAATTAAGCTATTATTATGTGTAAAGTCTGTAGTTTTGCTAGAGTTAATTCAATTTTATATTAGACGATTTTTAAACAAGGTTCGGCGAACAGATCCGTGGTTAGCTCTTCATTCAAATATTTCTTTTTATATATTTTTTGTATGAGACTAAAGCCGAACTGTTCATCACATGATTACAATTCAACTAAGCTGTCATTGTGTGTATTTCAGCATGTACTTTTGCTAGATGATAACAGTAAATTTTAAATTACACGATTGTGAAATGAAGTTCGGCGAATTACAACAGATGTGTAGCCAGCTGTGAAAGCTTTGAATTTACATACATCTATAACAAATAATAATAATAATAATAATAAAAAAATAAAGCCGAACTGTTCAACACATGATTACCGCTTAATTAAACCTTAATTAAACGGCCATTGTGTGTAATTAAAAGTTTGTATGTGTGCCAGATGTGAAAATATATTTTTAAATGAGGAGCGATCGAGTGTGGCCAGTGAATAAAGTGTGACGGCAAACTTTATTTAAACATGTATATTTCAACGCCGAATTGATAATCACGTCGTTATGATTTCAGTAAGATACAATTTTGTGCATTTAAAAGTTTTGTGTTCGTCAATCGGTGAAGTTAGACTTTAAATCAACCAGTTTGTGAAGGAGCTTCGTCACTGACCTGTCCTCTCCAGTTTGACCCGGGGCTGCAGGAGCTCCAGCTGCCTCCTCTGCCGCTCGATCTCACACCTGAAGCCCGCAGCCTCCTTCTCGTAGTCGGCTACCGTCCTCTCCACCACCGCTAGGATCTCCCGGGCGGCGGTGGACAGTTTCTCGGTGACTATTCCTCTCAGGATGTCGGTCTTCGACATGTTAACGGCGGAGTCCACTGGCTTCATCCAGTAAAACATGCTCGGACCCCCGCGTTCACTCACACGGAGGGGCGGCCGGTGTGGTTCCGGGGTGCAGCCGCAAAAGGCATCCGACAAGAAACAAAAACAAAAAAATAAAAGAAAAATCTTCTGCTTCTTCTTCTTCTTCTCTGGAGTTTTATTGCAGTTTACGTCCCATTCGGGGAGGAGCATTACCGCCACCTACTGAGGCGTAGGCCTAAACTTCCTTTTATTCTGTTTATGATAATATAAATCAATAGATTCTTATTTCTTGGTTATTAATCTATGAGGACATCTACTACATATAGAGCAATAAAGACATCCTCTATAGAGACAAATCCATATTTTACCTGTACTTTTTACTTTTTGTCAGTAGTTTAATTTAAATGGATTGTTAATGGCATACCCCTGCCGAGTTATTATGTTATTTAAAATGATAAAATGATTATAAAAAAAAGGTACATGTAAATCAGTCTATCTTCTATCCATCTACCAAAAAGAAGAAAGTGTTCTCTATCATTAATCTGTTTATATCCATAAATGTGTTTATTTTGAAGGCAGCACATCCTCGCTGTTAAATGTTTCTAGTGGTGTGCTCCAGGGCTCAGTATTGGGCCCTATTCTGTTTGTAATTTATATAAAATGCTTTAGGCAGAGATTGGATAAGAGGTCTTTGTATCTCTATGGGATCGACGTGATTAAATAAAGTCAAATAAATAAATAAGACACACTAATCAAAACACTTGTTGGGTTTAAAGGGGTTAATAAGGCCTTCAGCCTGTGTATCACCTTGGGAAGAATCAAGTAGAATGTTACTTACGCTATCTCACCATATCAATCGTTGTCTTTCGCTTCGCTACAGCTGCTCACAGACTAGGACACATTACACCCTAATATCTCACATGCTGGAGACCAGATAAAGCTAATCGGCTACACATAGAAACTCACTGACACATGAGAGGCAGTACTCCTCCCCATTGTCTTACGGGCGAGGTCTAGGTAGAATAAGATCACTGTACGTCCCTGAAGTGGGGCTTTTGTTCTTTTTACCCCTAAGGTGAACTGACCAAAGCCTCAGCGCTGGAATCATTATCTATTCTCTGTGTACCAAATAAATATCCAAAACGTTAGAAATTGTCGCGTGATTTGTGCGTAGGTGAACTACCCTTTGCAAACGGTATAAAGATCCTGGACTGAAGGAGAGGAAAATATCCTCCTTCACAAATTGGGGGCTCGTCTGGGATACCGGGAAAGGAATGTAGTTACACTGGAGGAGCATCTCTTACAGTCAGCAGCCGCAACTAAGTAAAAGGTGAGCAGAAAACCTATTAACCAAATTTCTGTATGTCTTATGAGACATTTCGTGGCTGTGAGAGTATGATTCAACAGTAGTACTGTTTATAAGAATAAAACACAGAGAATACGTACGGATTAGTCTCATAAAAGACCAGAGAAGGGGTTAGAAGGTCCCCTCATCCAGATAGTCGGGCCGGATATTGCCTGATTGCCTGGATGTAAAAGCTGCCCTCTGAGTTTATGAGAAAAGAAGAGAAAAGGCCAGAAAAGAAGAGAAAAGAAGATAAGATAAGAAAATGGGCCGACTAGCATGGTTTAAAGGCCAGAGGGGTCTGATCAGCCCCCAAAAAGGACTGCAGTCTAGGAGTTTAGGGTTTAGAAGGTCCCCTTTGTCTAAATATTTCGGCTTGTAGATCGCCTAGGTATTCAGACAATTAAAGCTACCACTCTGAGTGTCTGAGTAGATAAGACTAAAAGAGTTAGGGTTTAAAAGGTCTCCCTTTGTCGGAATATCTAGGCTTGTAGATCGCCTAGGTATTCAAACAATAAAAGCCACCACTCTGAGGGTCTTGAGTAGAAGAGACTAGGAATTAGGGTTTAAAAGGCCTCCCTTTGTTTGAATACTTAGGCATGTGGATCCCCTGGGTATTCAGAGAATAAAAGCTGCCACTCCGAGTGCTCAAGTAGAACAGACTAGGAGTTAGGGTTTAAAAGGTCCCCCTTTGTCTGAATATTTAGGCAGTGGATCCCCTGGGTATTCAGAGAATAAAAGCTACCACTCCGAATGTCTGAGTAGATAGATAGATCGATTACTTCATTCATCCCCGAAATGAAATGAGGTAAGGGAGTAGGAATAGGAGAAGTACAGGAGAAGAATTTAGATGTCTCTCATTCAGACAATTCGGGCCCGATATTGCCTGTGTGTCTGAGTGTAAAAGACACCATCTGAGGTAATAGAATGAAAAATAAGAAATCATTATAAAATAGCAGAAATAGAGAAAGATAAAAGAGCCTAGGAGGTTTATGTAGGTATTAAAAAGGTGTCTTTTGTTTTTACTGTTGTGAGTGAGATCTGTAGACCACGCCGAAGCAGCGGGTGGACAGAAACCTAACGGTGATAACATAAGTCCACTGTCTGTTGAAGTAAGCTGTTCAAGGGTCTAAATAAGTTCTGGTGTCGTGACCAGGTCCTTACGTGAACGGTCACTTGGGCTGAGAACTCGGGACATAGCGTGCCATACCTCTCAGCTGGCCAGAGTGCGTGAATGAGAACACAGTATGTGTGATTCAGACACAGCTGAACCAGGGACTTTAGGTGCCCACTTAAAGGAAAGGTGGGACAGGATAAAACAATCCTTCCTGGAGAAGGGAGCAAAAAGAGAGCTTAAAGATTTTGAAAAATGATGCAGAGACGTAACAACAGATGGTCTGTTCGGTGGCATGGGGGGCCCCCCCCACCGACAACCACTCTATACGGGAACTCTCTAAAATATAAAAAACAAACAAAAACAATTGATTCAACTGATGACACAATTTAAAAAAATCGGGAAGGTTATCAGAGGGAAAGAAAGAAAAGAAAAGGTAAAGATTAAAGATCATATAAAATTTACAAGTATGCATTTTAGCAGTTGCTTTTCTAGCCACAATAACATTCCAGTGCAAGCAGTCCAGACCGGAGAAAAGCAGGAAGATAAGGACGGACTAACAAGGACAACCGCCGCGACAACTGGTGAGATACCCCTTCCATACACACCACGGGAAGCGCAGGCTAATGCGCCAACATAAAAAATAAATAAATAAATAAATAAAAAATCTGTTTGTGGACACTAGGACTATAATGGAGAGAGCAGGACAGGAGAACTCTAATGAACAGTATAGCCCAAATAATTTGTTTGTACAAATGCCACAAATGATTGTAACCAAAGGCATGCTTACATGTGAATTAAAAACCCACGCCGGAGGAGGCTATTGAGCAAGCATATAAAGAAGAGGTAAGAGAGGAGCAGTTAAAAGAAATGAAAAGTACACTGAATGAATTAAAAGATGAAATGGCCAAATTAACCATTCAAGCCAGTGAAGTGGAGTCACGGTCAGAGTATGGAGACACAGGAGGGAGTGACGAAGGGAGTGAGGGAGATAGAGCATGGGGGTTAAGAAAGTGGATGACAGGGACGTGATAAGATATCTGGAAGAACAAACAACAAAGCCACATGATATGGAACAACTAACAAAGACCCTGAAACAGTTGGGAGAGCAAGCCACAGAACCGATAGAGGCCTTGGAAAGATTAGAACAGGGGCCGCAACACAGTTGTAACAAACCGCGTCCTAAGCACACTAGTATAGAAACAAAAAATTATGGAGCCAGACCGAAAACAAGCTGTTCTGTTTCACAATTTGACAGCGACACAGAACAAGGGGGGGCTACACCAACATACATGCTGTATCCACGTGACCTGACCCAAGATACAGAACGGGTATATGGACAAAAAGGGACAGGTCATTATCAGCTGAGGTCTGGACTGAAGAATGAGACTCCTGGTCAGTTCCCCCTGATAGACACTAGGACCAGAATGGGACAGTACAACCCCTGTCCTATGCAGACCAAGCACTGCTAAAAACCACACTGCCAGACCCCAAAGACGGAAGAAATAACTGGATAAGAGAATTTCTAAAAACTTTTAGTGGGCAAGTGCTGGCCATGGGAGACGTAAGAGCGTGTTTGGCTGCACACTTGGAACCCCATGAACTAGCCCAGTTGGAAACAGCCGCCAGAACCGTACAGGTCGTTGCAGCGGAACCTCTTCAATGCCTGGCCCCTAGACTCTGGGTGGCTTTGAGAACTCAATATCCAGTAAAAACTGACTCTAATCAAATGAATGATACCTACAAAAAGCCCGGGGAAGCAGGGAAGGAGTAACATAAACCGTTTGTTAAAACTATGGGAGGGTCACACGGGGTCTAGCCCATTAACTGACTCGCTACAGAGACTGTTTAAGCAAGCCGTGATAAAAGGACAAACAGGTGCAGTTAGAGAAGAAATGGAGAAATTGGTAGCCGGAGATAGCATGCCCCTGGAAATGTGGATTGCCACTTTGGTTCACCACTTAGATCGGGAAGATAAGAGTAAAAAGAGACAAGACAGGGAGCTTGAAAAACTTAATATGCAGCTGCTGCAAGAACAGTTGAAGGAGCTGAAAGACAAGGTCACTGATAAAATAAAAAACCAAAAAGATTAAAGCCCAAATGCCTGCTGTATCTACAGCTCCGCTTAGTGGCCAAACTCAAATACCCCTGCCAGCAGATGAAGGGCTGGTACGCATATATCAAATGTATCAACAATATCCCCCAGGTGGCCAATGCAGGGGAAGCTAACAACTTAGGATCTATGATAACACAAGCTATTGATGCAAGTGATTGGCAGGCAGTGACAGGGACCACGCTAATGGAATATAGTCCCTCTTGTAAATGCTACAAGCTAAAGTATAATGGAACATTTCAGTGTGAGTTGGAAAAAGATGAAAAAAGCAGAACACATGTCAGAGAAAACACTGACTCTGAATTGGCTATGCCACTCTTGAAACAAATACCAGACGAAGTGTGGGCAACTGGACCTTTTGATGTAGGACATTGCAGAGAAATACCTCCTATCATACTATAGATGAAAACACCAGAGATCATAAACCAACCTCAATATCCCCTATCCCAACCCATACACAATGCTCTCGAATCTAGATCAACATCCCTATAGCGCCAGAGTGTAGACACCTGTTTGCATTCACTTTTGAAGGGAAGCACTATATCTATACTAGATTACCACAAGGCCTCACGGATAGTCCTTCCCTGTTTAACCACTCACTATGGGTTCTAATGTCTAAATACCAAATTCCGAAATCTGTTGTATATTGCAATATGTTGATGACATTCTGATCGCAGGCGAGACTGAGGAAAACATAGCACAACTGACAGTCGCTTTGCTCACATGGTCAGGGGAGAAAGGGTTTAAAGTATCCGACTCTAAATTACAGAACTGCAGAGCTCGAGTGGCGTTCCTCGGGAGAATAATTTCAGGACGGGGGGTAGGTATGACAGCCACAAAACAAACAAAACCACAAAAACAACATACTTTCATATGCAAAACCTACTACTATACAACAAATGATGGCCTTTTTGGGATGGCAAATTACAATAAGAATTACATATCAGAGTACGCTGAAACTGGGTCCCCTTTAAGGAGACTCATTACAGATACAGGACATAGCCAGCTAAAAGCAAATCTTACCTGGACTAAAGAAGCTGAGGAAGCCTTCATTGCCCTAAAACAACAGCTAGCTCAGGCTAGAGAGCTCTCGGCTCCCGATTTGAGTAAAATGTTTGAATTTGATGTGAAAGAACAAGAGGGTTTTGTGAGCTCCGTACTGTAGCAGCCCGGAGGTCAAGGGAGGAGATAGGGCAAAAGTGGTAGCATCCCTATCTATCAGAAGTGTGTAAATATTTTGTAGATACATGTTCCAGTTGCTCCAAGTTTAACCCATGAGCAACTCTTAAGATGGGGATGGGAGTGTTTCCCGTCCCAAACAGGCAAGAAGTGGTGATTGACTTCACAGACATGGGAATTAATCAGAGAGTAAAAGGCTGTAGATATTTGCTTGTTTGTGTTGATACTTTTTCTGGATGGGTGGAAGCTAAACCCACCAGAACTGAGACAGCTCAAGAGGTCATAAATTGGTAGATATATGACTTAATACCTCGCTACGGGGTCCTAGAAAGTATCTGTTCGGATAATGGGACCCATTTTATAGAAGAGTCCTTAAAGTTGGACAGAGGCTAAACCTCTGGTCCTATTCCCATTGAGATCCAGCCCAAGCAACACAACAGGACTCTCACCTCACGAGCTGTTGACAGGAAGAAAAATGCCCTGTCCATTTACAAATATCCTGCATAGTGGTGAAGCTCCTGACCTGGCCACTCAGGAGAAAGAGATGCAGGAAGCGTTTTAGTTTTTGTCTCCCTGGATACAGAAAATCCTTAAAAAAGGAGCCCACTGGAGCTCCACGGGAGGAGATAAAAGAAGGAGAGTGGATTTACAGAAGAGTGTTCCACACGATGTGGGAGGGGCCAAGGTGGATCGGCCCGTTCAAGGTAGTATCATCAACTACATATGGTGTGAGGGTCTGGCTGAATGAATAGCAGACTAAGCTAAGTAAATATTGGCACAAAACACACTGTAGAAAAGGACAGCCGTCCCCAGAGAGAAACCTTAGAGAAATCAGAAAGCACCTAAGGGACATAGGCAAAGACACAGAGGGAGAATAAGATGATGACCTACAGGTCATGGCTTACACTGGCCTGTTTGGCGGCGGTAAGTCTGATGGCGGCCATGCTGTTAGTATGGCTGAATGTAGAGGACAGATCACAGATTAAGGAAAAGGATGCTGTAAGTTTCCCCCACAGAATTATTATTCCAACAGGGGGATCTAAAATTCGAACACGACGAGAAACTCACCAAGATCAATATATACAGAAGTACGAGGGGTTGAGCTTTATTATGAACGGGAACCAGATAAGTATAAATTAGCTGATAAGATCACAGCCGGGTGGGGATCCATATTCCTCTGGATTACCCCAAACAAAAATGTGGATGGAATAAGTTATTTACATTATAATATCTAGAGATTGGCAAACTATACAAGAGATGGGTCTCTTACTGCACACCAGAATAGACTTGCTCTGATCCTGACTGAAAAGGGAGGTGTCTGTAACATGTTTGGAGAAGTGTGTTGTACATTCATCCCAAATAATACTGCCCCTGACGGATCCCTGACCAAAACCTTGAGAGGCCTTAGAGCCTCTCGAATGAATTAGAAGAACATTCTGGGGTCACAGACCCCTTATCTGGCCTGTTTGGTAATTCTTTGGTAAATTGGAAAAAATTAGTAGCTAGCGTAGCTACCTCACTGGCTATTGCATTTGTGGTGTTTGCTCTGTGAGGTTGTCGTTGTATCCCATGTGCTAGGACTCTCATCGTGCGGTGTATCGACAACACGCTGGGGAATGTGGAGTCCAAGGAAGCACCACCAGTTTATCAGATGAACCAAGCAGAGGGCGTGACTCTGCTCGATGCAAGTGCCGAGATACAGGAGAGGCCATTCCAATATTCAGATGGGGACTCTGACAACGAGCCTGACCCAGATGATTTAGTATGAGCTCAGGGTCTACAATAACTGATCTTACTATGTTAGAATAGTATTTTGCTGTGTGGCTTGCTTCTAGGCTTTGGCTTTTGATATATACGTATATATGCATTTTATACACATATAGTGAATGTTAGTTAATTTTCCAAAGATGTTGCACACACAACCTGAGCCTACCGGAGAGATGGCAACGTGTTTGTGGGAGCACGTTCACGTGACCGCTGGAAGGAGACCCAGGTTACAAATATAGTTTAGATTGCATTCATACACCCATTTCATACAGGGTTTTTACATTACATGATAATTTAGGGGTGGCGTACCCTTAAGGCACGCCAACAGGGGGATTTGTTGGGTTTAAAGGGGTTAATAAGGCCTTCAGCCTGTGTATAACACTGGGAAGAATCAGGAAGAATGTTATTTCTGTTAACTCACCGTACAAGGAGTTGTCTTCCGCTTTGCTACAGCTTGCTCACAGATTAGGACACATCACACCCTAATATCTCACTTGCTGGAAACCAGATAAAGCTAATTGGCTACACATAGAAATTCACTGACACATGAGAGGCAGGACTCCTCCCCATTGTCTTACGGGTGGGGTCTAGGTAGAATAAGGTCACTGTACGTCCCTGAAGTGGAGCTTTTGGTTCTTTTTACCCCTAAGGTGAACTGACCAAAGCCTCAGCGCTGAAATCAATATCTATTCTCTGTGTAACAATAAATATCCAAAATGTGAGAAATTGTTGCGTGATTTGTGCGTAGGTGAACTACCCTTTCCAAACGGTATAAAGATCCTGGGCTGAAGGAGAGGAAAATATCCTCCTTCACACACTCCTCTCCATCTTTGAAGTAATATATTAAAACTATGAGACATTCCTGTCTTTGTGTAGTAGGACCTTCCCAGAGTCGTATATTAGTGTGAACATCAGCTCTGGTTTGACTTTAGCATCAGTGAAGCTTCACAGTAAAATAACTTCTGACAACCAAGCTAGAAAATCCATGGGGGGAGACTCACCCCTGACCCTGGTCCTAACCCTGGGGGGGGGGGGGGGGGGGGGGGGTAGAAAGGGGGTCAGAGACGTTATGATGTGGTGCTGGATCGGTTTATGGGCACAGAAATGATTTAAACTTCATTTTAATGTCATTAAAGCCTCTGTTCAATGAGTCATATGTGGTTAGCTTAGCATATGCTGGTGTTGCTGTGTGACTTTAGATATGGCCATGCTAGCAGTCTTTATGCTAATTACCTATTAGCTAATTATTAGCTATTTTTGTTGAATTTTCACACTAACATATTAATAAAATGTCACATAAACAAACTACTTCAAATATTTAACCTGAAAAGGTAAATGAAACATAACTATTACTAATTATTTAACTGTAAAAGTAACTCGTGATATTTTTGAGTATATTAGAAAAATGAAGCAAACTAAATCGTGTAAAACTAGGCACAACTAAATGTTTTGTTCTTAAAAAACTAAAATGTAATATGGTGAAATCCTCTGAATGAGGCTTTATTTCGTAACATACTTCGAACTTAGAGATTTATTTCAAAAAGTTTTAATTATTTCATTCCTTATAAAATGAATTCATTTATTAAGTATTAACTTTAAAAAGTGCGGTTACATTTATTTATTTATTTTTTAACTGACATAAACAGTTTGTAAACATTGTTAATTAATAATAATATAAAGCTACAATAAATATTTCCGCAATGAAGAAATAATGAGTAAAACACATAAAAAGAGAAAAGAGCAAAAATAGAAAAAATATATAATAAAGCAGTAAAACTCATAATAAATTGATACACAGCTATAATATTATTTGTATTCAATTTTCTGTTTCAAATGATTATTAATGTGTCTTATTAAGTTTTAATTTTTAGGTATTAACAGTTATTTTAAGTCCGTGCATGAACATGTGAAGAACTGGAGGCAAGAAAATGACTGACAGGTTTTTTTCTATGTGTGTGTTTGTGTGTTGGTGGAGTTTGGTATAAAAACCATGGACATGAGTTTAATCCACCAGTCGGGGTCCATCTGATGGTGTGAGAGGAAGCCTCAACTTTATTATTATTATTATTATTATTATTATTATTATTATTATTAAACCACTAAATCTAGTTTATATTAATTCAATATTCCATTGTGGATCAGTCAGATGTCCAGCAGAGGGGTAATTTGGTGCTAATATATAAAAGTGAAACTCTTTTAGTTCTCTCATCTGTTACTCTTCAGGCTCAGTGAGCGTAGATTAAATGTTAAATATTGTTCCAGGAGATGGGGCCGATGGCTGGATTCAGTCTGAAGCCATCAGAGTCGACCTGTGGTGAGTAAAAATAACCTTAAACATAAATATCATGTCATTGTTCTCATGAATATTTTAAATGTTTTTGTTTGTTTGTTTGTTTGATTCAGATAAACCACCAGAGTTTAACTGGTTCCCTCCTCAGCAGCAGCAGCAGTACCTCAGTCTGACCAACGGGGGGCGAAACCACACCACTGATGAGTCTGTGAGTGTTTTTATGTCACTGATGTTGTGGGGACACAAAGTCAGTTTAAAGTTAGATATAGGTCAGGACCACGTTTAGATTTAGGCTAAGATGAAGTTTTGCTAGTTTTTGGTTAGCTGTTAGTTAGATGTTTTGCTTAGGGCAATTTCAGAGTTGATATTAGGTTTATTAAATTTTAGATTTAGGTTTTGCTTATCGTTTTGAGCAGGTTCACGTTTCATTTGGTTGATTTTAGTGAAGTTAATGTGAGGTTAGGTTCCTGCTAGTTTTTGGGTTAGATCTTGGTCATGCTTAGGGTAGTTTAATGTCTGGAGTCGGTTAGATTACACTTTGATGTAGGTTAGGATACGTTTAGATCAGGTTTACGTTGGTTTGGTGAGGCTAATGGTAGTTTTCGGTTAAACTTTGGGTAGATTTTTTGTTAGATTTTGATTAGGCGTGGGGTAGTTTAAAGCTTGCATTAAGTTAGATTAGGACACGTTTAGATTGAGGCTTGTTTGTTTTTTAAATTTTGGGCAGTTTTATATTTGTTTTGGTTGATTTTGGTGAGGCTAATGGTAATTTAAGGTTAGCTTTTGGTTAGACTAGTTTAATTTAGATTTAATGTTGTGTTAAGATTAGAATAAGATTGATTCTGGTTATCTAGAGTCAGGATAAGGTTTAACTTTGTGTAAGATTAAGGTAGTTTGGGATAATATACAGTAAATGAATGTAAATCATTGTAAAGTCCTAAAGTGTGTGTGTTGTGCGTGTTTTCTCATGCTTGTTCAAACTCTCCCTTCAGCCAATATGTTTCCCTTCCAACACCATCAGTGTTAAAGCAGCGTGAGGCGTTCACTGCCTTCCGGCTCCATGTTTCTAATGTGTTCACTGTCCTCTTTGTGTCACTTTGCCTTCAAAGTACTAAATGAAAAACTGAGCTACGAGCTCCTTTCTGACCGAGTTACTGTCAGAGATTAAACATCAGAGTCAAAAAGAGGAGAAGTTTATTAATGAAGAGAGAAAGAAAATATTAAAACTGGGACAATAAATAATAACCATAAATAACGACAAACAAGGACGACGAGGAGACAAACGGGACAAGAAGATGAGGAGATGAGAGGACAAGGAGACAAAAGGTACAAGGAGACAAAGCGACAAGGAGACGAGGAGATGAGAGGACGTGGGGATGAGGAGACAACGGGACAAAGGGACGAGAGAATGGGGAGACAAGGGGACAAGGGGACAAAGAGACAAGGAGATGAGGAGACAAGAGGTGGAGACAAGGAGACAAGGTACAAAAGGACAAGGTGATGATGATGAGATTTAATGAAGACGTCAAGTCCAGACGTGTCCCTCCTCATTCTGATTGGAACATGATTAATTAAAGATGATTAATATTTAATGTGATTAATACGACCTCTACTCATTAAACTCTATGTTAATAACATTATAAACCCGTCCGTCTCCTGTCTCTTGTCCCTACAGACCTACGTCCATCCTCTGGTCCCTCTGCTCCTCTACAGCCACAGACAGTTCCCTCCTTCCTCCCCCTACAGTCAACCAATCAGCACGGACAGACAGGCCGACGCCCACTCTGAGACACGCCCCTGTCACCGTGGTAACGGCCTCTACAGGTGAGCTGGCAAAGAGTTCAGGTAAAACTATTGATTAATAATCTGTTCAGGACAAAGGAACTGAATGTTGTTGATGAACTCAGTGAACTGAGCTCTGATTGGTTCAACAACAAAGATACAAAATCATCTTCCTGCTCCTGCTCCTGCTCCTCCTCCTCCTCCTCCTCCTCAGTAGTCGTCCTGCCGTGAAGAAGCCTCTGAACGCGTTCATGCTCTACATGAAGGAGACGAGACATAAAGTGCTGGAGGAAGGGGGGGAGAGAGAGAGCGCCGCCATCAACCGCATCCTGGGACGAAGGGTGAGACTTCAACCAGCCTCATTCAGAACCTGCTTTAAAATGTCTCCATTTTAAGTTTTCTCTGGTGTCAGAGTGGTCCTGTGGGTTTACTGTGCACATTGACCAGTTAGCTGGAGTCAGGAGCTGCTGACTTTTAATTCTGGATATTTATTTGTTCTAATAAACGTCTCCTTTGGTCCTCAGTGGAACGCTCTGCCTCAGTCTGAACAGTCCAAATACTACGACCTGGCCCAGAAGGAAAGGCTGCTCCACATGCAGCTGTACCCCGGGTGGTCGGCCAGGGACAACTACGTATGTACAAATACGCTGTATGCAGGTCTGCCGTAACATTAGGACTGGGCAGTATCACCAAAAAGGTTTACATCGTTATATTTCTTTTTATGCATGATCATAATAATAAATTCTACTGGTTTAGAGAGGAGTTAATGCAGTAGACTGACTCGGGATGGAATACTTTACTGTTATGATACGGTGGCCCTGAAGGTCAAAACCCAACGACACAGTGTGTAAATGTCAAACATGTCCAGCTTGTGTGAGGAGCAAATCTTATTTCTTGTTTTTTTACAGGGGAAGAGGAAGAAGAAACAGAACCAGCTGAGACCAGGAAGCTGCTCCAGGTCCAACATTTAAATTTTTTCTGTGAATAATTTAAAGCCAGGTCACACTAAACCAACCCCCCTGGGTCTCTGGACCAACAAACTCTTAGGAAACCAACCAACATTGTGTCTTCTTGTTTTATTCTCTCCGCCGTTCATCTCCTAAATTATTTATTATCTTTATGTTTATATTAATCTTTCCAATCTTATTTATTGGTCAGTGATTCCAGTTTGTTTCTTTTCATTTTACTTTTTTTTTTTTTTATCAGTTCTTATTCTATGTACTTGTGTATAATAATATTCAAACTGTCCAGGCCAGTCACCACTGGTGGGATTAATGAAGGTCTGTATCGGAGTTATCTGGCCCTCACAGTCCGGTCATAATGTTATGGCTCTTTGGTGTGTACACTCAGATGGTCCAGGTTTCAACACAGCAAGTTAAATAATAAGTCACCAGATTATTAAACCGATGTATTATTGACTGTGATTATTTTTCTCAAATCATCGACTCAGTTCAGCTTCGTCTGTAAAAATTTTACAGTGAATTCAACAATTATTAAATTATTAGAAGTGATTCATGTGTTTTGGATTAAATAAAATGTTTCACATTTGTATTGAGAGCCGCTGTAAAATAATAATAAATAATAAATGTCTGTAACTGTGAAGGTGTCAAAGAAGATCAAAAGAAAACAAGACGCTAAATGCTAAATATCAACACTGTAAATGCTAAGCTTGACATTTAGTTTGCTGCCATATCTGTCTTATTATCGCAGAATTCAGGCTTTCGTAAAATGTGACCCAGTGGTGAGAGATAGAGATAGAGTGAAGAGCAGAGGACCCGGGACAAAGCCTTGTGGAACCCCATGCCTAACTGAACAAGACTCGGACAGAACATTACTAAACAAAATGCTCTGAGATCTGTCTGACAATAGGACTGGAGACACAACAGCACCTCCCAACAGCCAGAGACGCTGAAGTAAAATGTTGTGGTAGTCGACTGTATCAAAGGCCAACATCAAAGACAATCAAAGCCAATAAAGCCGAAGCCTGGTCAGAATCCACATTTAACAATAAACCATTAACCGCCTTCGTCAGTGCTGATTGTGAGGAACGATTTATACAGACTGATGGGTTCGAATAGATCACTGTGTTCACTTTATCTGTGTTTGTATCATGTTATTTATCATCTGCCCATTTCACGTTCATGTTTCATGTTCTACTTCATTAACCACCACACTACGTATTCACCAACAAAACATTTCCAGCTTTAACAAATTAAATGAAATAAAAAAAATAATAATAGTTTAAAAATATTTGAGGGGTCACGTCATTTTTATTCTTATCAAAACTCTCCAACCCCACACTATGAGTGAGTCTAAATTTACTTGAGATTTTTCTACTTAAATGAAATTAGATTGGTAACTGAAACCTTAAGCATTTTAAATGTTGTCCTGTCTACAGTCCACTTACATTTAATAGTTTTTCATCCTGTTGTAGTGTACATGTTGTGTACATGTTGTCATTCACCTGTACGTAGGTTTCCATCTGTAAATGTTATGTATATTACGCCACAAGGGTAGAACAACAGCGTCCCACTATGTTTCTTGAAAGAAAAGAAAGAAGCTCAATATTGAACAGCCACCGTGTGTTGAAAATATATAAATTTTTTTTATTATCAAAGCAAACATCTGACTGCGTCAGTTTTTTCCAATGCGGTTTCCTTTAACACAACTGGAGCTTAATGGCAGAAAATCCTTCATGAATCAGGTTTGAAATGAGCAGCATTGTTCAGAGTTTGGATGGCAGTTGTTTCCAGTGTCTCATTTTATAATAAAGAATGAAAAACAAAACAAACAAAAAAAAAGAACAAAGATCCTCAACAGCGGTTCAATACTTTTTTTTCTACCTTCTGACTTGAGAACTAAAGGTAAACGACAATAATCAAGAACAGAAAGAGAATCAACAATAATTATTTACAGACACTGAGTGGAAAGGAGTCGTATGGAGCTTTAATGTGGATTCGTTTAGTTTGAGAGTTAACCTATAAATAAAGGCAGGTCCGATTGTTTCCTTTGTTTCAGTGCAAATTAACTTATTATAAAAGTGTCTATATTTAATAAACTTCACTATTACAAAACATTTAATGAACAACTGGAAGTTTTTGTAAGAAAAAAAAGTGTAATTTGTGTTTAGTTCTGGTTCTCAGTGTGTCGTGTTATGTCCACAACTAAAACTAAAACTATGTGAACCCTTAGATTAGTCTTCTATATAAATTTTGCCCTGTGGAGGGCCGCCTGTGATCTAGCATAATGAGCTAGCATGTGCCAACTTCGCATTTTTTAAATGGAGCTGGGATTATTACGGACTAACTGGACCCAGTTCAGTGGTTTTCACTTTCATACCCAAGAACACGAGCTGGAAGTTACATCAAACATGGCTACCATACGTTTGTTCAGATTGGCAAAAATTAGCTAGCTTGTGTCAGCGTAGCTAGCAGGTTAGCCGTGGTCCAGAACATCTGGCTAATTTTACAAACCACTCAAAAATAAGACTAAACTATGGCTGTGAAGGTTCTTACTTATCCAGATGACAGTTTAAAAACGTTTAAAAAAAAGCTAGTGGGTTTGTAGAGTTTAGAGATGAAGTTTCATCTGAGTGGCCACTCGGATGAAACGTCTTCTCTAAACTCTACAAACCCAGTTGTTTTGTTAAACATGTTTCAGACATATAAATCTACCTTTCAGGAGTTTGTCAACTTCACTCATAGTTTGATAGTTTATCACAATGACATTGTGGCTAACAAACAGCACAGCTAACATTAGCTTCAGTTGAAACCCTAGACTCTAGCTTACAAACGTAACAGTAATAAATAAACTCTTCGTTTCACTTTAGAAGTTTAGATTTAGTCCAGAATATAGTTCAGAAGGTTTAATTTTTTAACTTTAACCTAATCAGGATTGTGTATTTGCTTTTCATGCATGTTAAATGTATTATTTTAGCTTCATTAGCATGGTGTCACTTACGACAGGTGTTTATGAGTTTCTAGAGTCCAGGTTACAGTCCTGATGTGAATAAGGGCAGTTTTTAAACTTTAAGTCAAATTTCTTTAACTATGAACATTTATCTGCAACCCATGTTTGCTAAAGCTAACTGTTAGCTTTGTTGGTGTGACATTGTTTAGCACACATGCTAAATTCAAGGTTTCATAAAGTTTTAGGAAAGAGTTGTGAATATAACACGACACGACACGAGACCTGGAACTAAATAGAAATGACTCTCCTATTTCTTTAAATAAAATAAAATAAATTAATTAAATGTGAACACTTGTGAACTTATTTGCACTAAAACATTTAGAAACATTTAGAGTTGTTGTTATTTATAGATTAATATGCTGTTGTGTTACTGGTCCGGCTCCTTTAAGATCAAACTAGGGTTTTACGTGGCCCCCACTTAACTAAAATGACGCCCCTGGTTTAGCCTGATGAGGTAGCTTATAGCTAATGGCACATTAAACCTGTCCTCCATCTGTTCTTTCTACTAGCGTTGGACTGAACACTGAACTCCACGGTGTTGATTGAAGCGATCGTCAATAGGAGGAGGATGACGGAAATAATGTAAACGTGCCTCCTCTTCCTCTGGGTTTAGGAGAGAGCTGGAAATGTTGGTTCTAATAAATTAACAGATTTAAAGAGTCACAGATGATGATGATGTCACTGAGCTCACTCGTCTCGTCCCACCTCCACCTTGCTGTAGTTCTGTCTGCAGAACGGAAGCTTCACCAGAGACGAGATCGTGAGGGGAACCGGCGCCTGGACGTTCTTCTCCAGGAAGTTAAAGATCGGGTTCCACCACGTCCTCGACAGGAAGCTGTTGGAAACCTGACGAACTTCCTGAATGGCAAATAAAAAACATGTCACAACCATTAGAGAAAAGGAGGTAAACAACTAAACACAATTCATCATGAACAGTAGCTTTTCCTAGCCTCCTAGCTAATAGTAACTCTTCTTAGCCTCTCTATAAGCAGTAGCTCTTCCTAGCATCCTAGCTAATGGTAGCTCTTCCTAGTCTCAGAGCCTTTTCTTCTTCCAGTTTGTTTCCTGTTGAAACTATTAAAGGAGACCAGAGGCGTCGCCACCTACAGGCATGTTGACCATGGCGTGGTACCACCAGAAGAGCCGGGTGGTGGCGAAGTATCCGATCACCACGTCGATGCTGTAGTGTTCGTGACCCAGGAGGATGCAGACGACTCCGGAGGCGCTGAGGAGCCAACAGAACCAGTGGTACCACCACCATCTAGGAGGAGAGTCTGAGCACACACAGGACACAAGTCAAATCCAGGACCAGGACCAGGACCAGGACCAGAAACAGGGCCAAGGCCAGGGCCAAGGCTAGGGCCAGAACTTCACCCTCCACCCTTCACCTTTTATTTCGCTCTTCCCTCCCTCCCTTTCCTTCATTGCTTCTTTTCTTTCATCCTTTCCTTCATTCCTTCCTTCTTTCTTTCCCCTGTCCTTTCCTCCCTCCCTTCATTTCCATGCCTCCTTTATTTCCTTCCTTCCTTCCTTCCTTCCTTCCTTCCTTCCTTCCTTCCTTCCTTCTTTCCTTCTTTCCTTCCTTCCATGTGGTCCTGGTTCTGGTCCAGTGGTAGGTAGAGATCCATCAGAGGCAGCAGCTGATACAATATTCTACTGATCACATGGTGGCGCTGCTGCTGATTGACACACAGACTGAGACCAGGTGTCCAGATCTGACTGAGGACACGTTTTAATGAATTAATTAACACCAGGTAGATGATGACTGCGTTGGTGGACTCACACTCTTTGATGAAGAGGTAGGACAGCGTCAACATGACGGTGTGTCCACTGTACAGGAAGTCTCCACACATCAGGTGAGAGCCGGTCAGAGACAGACCTGGACCACAAACAAACAGACAAACAGAGCATAGACTGTATATAAATATGGACGTCACATCTCCACCAAAGATTGTATAAAATGATTTATTTTTTTCTTTTTATGACCTCTTCACAGAGCGGTTGGCATGGCAACTGGTGGTCGCCATTATGTCACATCCTGTTTCTATAGCGTCACATAACAAATTAAACAAAGCACCTGGAACCGTCCTTGAATAAAAATTATTTAAAGTGTAATTTTAGCGTTTTAGTTTGGCCCACCCACTAACATGGAGGGGAGCTTATGGAGCTTATGACCTACACTGCAGCCTCTAGCCACCAGGGGGAGCTCTACTAGCTTTGTTCCAAAAAAGCGTTGAATAAGGTCAGCTGGACTTGTAGAAATTCTACAAGTCCAGCTGACCTTATTCTTTTTTGGAATACCATGACCTGGATGACTGAGAACCTTCACATACATATTTCTACTAGCTTTGGCTTCACCTTTAGAGGAAGTGCAAAGTTTAAAGTGACTCTGTTAAGAAAACCAAGTAAATATAAAAGTCCAGAGTTTCTTTTTTAAACGGACACCTGTCAGCCATCAGAGAGCACAGTTTCCGATTCTGTGTCAGGAATTAAAAGTTATTTAAAACTGTCACCTCCTCCTGAAATCAGCCGTAGAATCCTCCATATTTTCCCCGTCGAGTCGTTGTAGAGCTGCAGAGAGACAACAAACAAACAGCTGTTTACCAGTGGAGTGGGAGGAGCATGTGAGTGTAAACACACAAAAAGTGTTGTCGTACCTTTGGAGCGCAGACCATGTGTTTCCCCGGTACCGGCAGCGTGGTGATGTACATGGTGACACAGCGGTACATGTAGAGAGTCCCGATCAGGAAGAAACAACGACGGCCGATGATAGCTCTGCACAGAGACGGGGTTACTTCAATAACCACCACACTACGTATTCACCAACAAAACATTTCCAGCTTTAACAAATTAAATGAAATCAAAAAAAAAGAGAGAGAAGAGGGGTCAAGTCATTTTTATTCTAATTATCAAAACTCTCCAACCCCACACTATGAGTGAGTCTAAATTTACTTGAGATTTTTCTACTTAAATGACATTAGATTGGTAACTGAAACCTTAAGCATTTTAAATGCTGTATATTAATTATATCATATATTTTTAGTTTTTTCCCCATTTTATGTTTTATTGAAAAATATTTAAATAAATTACAAAACATGTTTAAAAAGCAGAAAACATAAATTCTAAATTATGAAATACACACACACACACACACACACACACACACACACATAATTTTGTGTAGCCTAAATTTACACCAACTAAAACATAAAAACTGTGATTATGTCCAAATTTATTTAAGAGCTTTTTATTTGAGATTTTTGTATCTAGAAGAAATTATATTATAAACAAAATGGTAAAAATTGGAAAAATAAATGAGACCTGAAACTTTTAAATATCATTAATTATATATTATTTATGTATTTTTTACTTTAAATGTCTTATTAAAAACATTTAAATACATTTTAAAACATGTTTAAAAAGGAGAAAATATAAGTTATAAAATATTTATTAATGTTTGATACTCACGCATTCTCAATTTTAGGTAAAAAAAAAAATATATATATATATATATTTATATATATATATATATATTTTTTTTTTTAAATAAAAAATATTAAATTAAATTACAAAACATGTTTAAAAAGGAGAAAACATAAATTCCAATTGAAATTTCTTAGAGCATTAGTTGTGCCATTAATTTTTAAACACAAATGATGAACCAGAGCAGGACACCACAACAGGTAAGTCACACAGGTAATTCACACACAAACAACATATTTACTCACAGACTTCTATCCCTTCAAGGTAAAGCGGGAAGAAAATGAACCGTGAGTGGAGAAAAAAACTTTGACGACTGGCTGAAAAGGAACTACCGTAAACCTGCAGGGACAAACAGTGCAGCAGCCTAAACAATCTTCCTCTTTAAGGGGAACCACGCTAACTAAGACTAAAGAATAAACTTACAGAAAGTTCCCGTGGAAATTTTTAGGACAGCAATGCTGCTGTTGTACTGTCAGCCTTCTCTGTGTGTGGCTGCTCGTTAAGGTTCTGTTGCCATGGCTACTGGGGCCCGGTGCAGCCCATACAGACCTTCAGGTACAAATATTGTACCCTGGGTTTTTCCCTCTGTACAAACTGCTTTTATCTCGACAACGATAGGTCGTATGGGGAAAATGAAGGCATTGTGAGCGTCAGAAGGGGGTCCTCTTCGATTTAATGTTGGTTCCACGCACGTACAGTGAAAACTGTGGCCACTGTGATGAGAGAGAGAAGAGTATGTGTTTGGATTTCCGTTGAAAAATAGGAGAGAATTATCACACACGCACAAATGTGAAAAGGTTCGAAAACTGCTGGACACACTCAGCTGAGCCTGGAGTCCAAACCGTAGGACCTACAGGAATCAGAGCCATACCATCAGAAAGCCAACAAACATTCCTACTGTTTTATGTAGTTTTTATCTCTGTACCTCACAAAAATGTGGCCACCAGACAACTTTGAACAACTTTTTTTGTGAAATTTGAAGAAATCCTGACGTTAGAGTGGAGCCACAAACTCTCATGTCAAACCAGATTTTTTAACGTTTTCTCCAAAATTTCACTACAACGTAAATTGCGACAGTGACCAAACTGTAGCAAGTATCGAAATGCTGTTTAGTAGAAAAAAAAGCTACAATTGTCGCGCATCCAATAAACTTTCAATCATTTTCCTACTCCAAAGCATGGCCGAGTAATCTTTCTGCAAAATAAGTGAGTAGATTTTGGAATGATTTTTCTGGGCTTTTGAATGGAAGTCTACGGGAAAAATCACTCACTTTCTTAACGTTTATGTCCACCCTGTTGGACGAATCGCTTCAAAAAGTCATAGCACACCATTCCCAGTCGAGTGTTTTTGAGTAAATGCTGATATCATTTTGTTCTAGTTCCATTGATAAAAGTCATGATATTATTCAACCAACACAAAAATTTCAGATGAACCCAACAACTTGTTATTTTTAACCGTGTGCCAGATAGAGTGATTCTGACTTTTGTGATAGAAACTTCAGAGTCTTGGCTTTAAAGAGACCAAGGCCATGAATGAGCGCTAAAAGTATTATGAACAGCATTCAGTTTGCTTTGGATCTGTCCTAGATAGGCCTAAATAAAAGGCTTCACTCTGCTGCTCAGTCAGAGTGGACTCATCTTATCCACAGTTCCGACACATCCAGCAGAGTGAGACATCCTGCCTGGTTAACATCTATCCTGACTGGATGTTTTAAAATGTTAAGAGTGTGGATGTAGGCCGTGTAGAGGTCTCGTCGTACTTGTGCTGGAGAGTGAGCCACTGGACGAACCAGAGTCCGACCAGGATGAGCCCGTTGACCTCGGTGACGGTGAAGGCCCAAGGCATCCGGTCCAGGTAGTCGAAGAACTTGTCGGGCAGCGGCGGGCTCACCGACTTGTCTGGAACCCTCTCGTGGACGACGGTGATGACGACAGTGGTGAAGACGAGATTGAAGAAGGCGTAGAGGAAGGCCACGCCCGTCTTCCACCACTCTGCGGGGAGGGGGTCGTCCAGTTCGTTGATCTTGTTGTAGTCGCGCCGTCGCCTCCGCCGGCCGCTCACGGTCTGCTTCAGGAAGCCAATCAGTCGGCTGCACTCGCCTTCGTCGCCCAGGACGTCCACGTGGTCCACGAGGTCCACGGCGCGGGCCGTCAAGGAGACGTGGCGGACCAGGCTACCGTTGGAAAGTCTCTCCGAGAGAGGAGGTGGGGGGGGGTCGGGTGAGGTGGCGTTGGCGATCACGTCTACGCAAACGTCGCTGTCGTCATGTGACCCTCCTGACCTCGCCATCGATCCAGTCCTGATGGTCGTCTGAGCAAGAACAACGTGGATATAATCAATGAAGAAATAATTCTTCAAATTGTAAAGAAATTACAATTTTTTATAAAACATAAACATTTATAACAAGTAAAACATTAAAATAATTTGGAAAATATCTGTGTATTTTTAATATATTTATGTTATGAGACAATAATTAACATTAGTATCAATAGAACAATTATCTGTGTATATTATTCATATTTATTTTACATATTATTTATATTACGTTATTTTTTTGTGAAATAATTGAAATGATGTGAATTTGTGAATTTTTAAAAGAAGCAGATTTTTAATAATTATTCTAAATGGAGTTCTTGAATGGCCACAATTTGTTGTATTCAGGTTCAGGGGTTACACCGGTGTGTTGGCCCCGTAGCATGACTAATTCACACCCTCACCAGGAAGTAGAGAAATGAACCTTGGGAATTTGAGTTGAAGTGGCTGAAAGAGGAAGCCACTCCCTATAAAACACTCTCCAACTGTTTTCTATCTTAGTGAGGACCTTCTCTGTTCTATGACCATCATCAGATTATATAAGTTAAACCATAAAATCAGGTGTGAACACGGCATTAGCGAGTACATAAAAACATGCTGCTAGCGTCACCTTAATCAAACACGGAGTCTGAATCCTTAGTGACAGAGGTTTTTATTATTTCATTATCAGTTCACACCCACGTCATGAAACCCAGACTGATACTGACGACGATACAGCAGACTAACGCAATCACAACTTCCTGCTTCCTAAAATCCAGTGATGAACTTAAAACAAAATTAGCCTACTAGTGGCTAGGATGTTAGAAAGTGCTACAATTAGCTGGGAGGCTAGGAAGCTAGGAAGTTACTATGAGCTAGGAGGCTAGGAAGAGCCACTGTTAGCTGGGAGGGGAGCGTACCTATGTTCCCCGGGTCCTATGTTCCCCGCTTTGTATGTGACCAGGGAACATAGGACCCGGAAAACATAGGGATGATCCCACTGGGAGGCTAGGAAGAGCTACTATTAGCTGGGAGGCTAGGAAGCTAGGAAAAGTTACTATGGGCTAGGTGGCTAGGAAGAGCTACTATTAGCTGGGAGGCTAGGAGGATCTACTGTCAGCTGTCAAATTGTTGTGCTCATGTCTCTGTCTCCTGTTAAATACCTTTTGTGTCTCTCACTGTGACGTTCATGTGTGATTTCACATACAGCCCCCCCCCCCCCCCCCCCCCCCCCCCACCCGACCACTTCATTAGGTACACCACTGAAATCAGCCCTGCTCTAAATCTGGTCTCCATGAAGGTCTAACAACTCAGAAAACTTCAGGAAAAACAGAAATTCTACAAGTCCAGATGTCTTTATTCAACGCCTTATGGAAACTCAGAAAACTGTTGATTAATTTTCATTGTGTAGTTCTAATCGACTCACATGTGTTCCTAATGTTTTGACACAATAGTCAGTGGGTTATTGAATAACAGAAACACGTTATTTACATTACAACAGGTTCACTGGTGTACCTAATAAAGTGGCCAGGAGGTGTAAACGTGAAGTGAAAGCAACAAACAAACTTGTTCGCCTGCACCTGTTCAACAGGGAGGAGCTTTATATTCACCACCCACCCAGGAAACTCCCACAGATAAACATCCAACGCTGCTCTAAAATGTCTTAATCCAGATTCAACTGCAAACCAACCAGATAATTTAGATTAAACAAGGCTCCACACTTCAAACATGTGACGGCATCCGAGTTTCTCCTCCACCAAACTCTCTGCTTCCTGTTTACAAGAAAATTAAACCTAATCACGTTACGAGTGCATGAGAATTCAATTTAAGGCAGAATCAGGGATGATTCACGGACACAAGACGAACCGGGAGCATCTCCACCACGCACCCAGCCAGGCTCTGATCAGCTTTAAAAGCACAAAGTACTCAAAAATGGTTCGTTTTTACACATAAAAGTCTCATTTTAAGCCATTTAACGTTTCATTTTCCACCAGAAACTGATTATTTTTGCAGCAAAACAAAAAAAGACATATTTTTAATAATTAAAGCAAGTTATTTGTATTACTTTAACCTTTATAATGCTAAAAAAAAAACAATATTTATCATTATCAGTGTCATTTTTCACCTCATGTCTGACTTCGTATTCATTCACATTCATGTAAACACCGGAGCAAATGTGATTTTTTTGGGCCCAATCACCTTCTATGTTTGAATAAAACACTTTACATCTAAAAAAAAACAAAAAAACAAAACAAAAAAAAAAATTGAGTTAAATTTGATCCACAGAGCAAATTAAAACTTTCTCTATGATCCATGGGTTCATGTTACTACAAATATTCAATATTCTGGGTGAGAAATGGTTTAGTTGTGTTATAATAACTGTTTTCACATTTTAACTCATAAACGGGTCAAATTTAACCCAACACAACACAAGGGTTAAAAGTTAGAGGCGTCAGCTGGTAGTTATTCATTAAACGCTTTCAAAGTGAGTGAGACAAACCCTGGAGTCACAACACGGAGCCTCACAACTCACGAGCCAAACGTTTCAGACCAATTTACTGAGAGTTGATTAAAGAAACTTTTAATAATCGACTCAAACTTTATTAATAATTCACTCATGACTGATTAACTTCGCCTCTTTGGTTAATTTTTTAAATAACTTGATGTGTTATCGACCGATGAGGACGCGCAGGGACGCAAGAGGAACCCGGAAACACACCTGTGCGACATTCCCAGGTGTAAAAGCAGGTAAACGGGTAAAAGAAGCGCGTTCGGGAGGCCCGCGCGCCCCGAAGCGCGTGTGCGGTTGATTAAATGAGAACTTACCGATATAAAAATGAGATTTCAGCTTTTTATCTCCGGGCCCGATCTGCTGCTTCTTCCTCCTCCTGGTGTGTTCCGCCTGGACACGCGACCGCCCCGAGATCACGAAGAAGGACGAACCCACTGTGACGTCAGCCCGCAGAGGTGAGCTGCGTGGGTTCGCGTCCCAATGAGGACATGTTCAGGTTCAGGTTACCTTAATTTAGGTGAACTTGTCTCAAAGCTTCTATTTCAGTAGAAAAACACACATGAAACAATATAACAACTTTTTACAATAACAGTAAAAAAATACAACAATAAAGAAAAAAAAATATTAAAACAATGAAGACACTGCAATTTTTAAAATAGAATCAAATCAGAACAAAAACCAAAGGGAGTACAAACTGGAGACAAGTTCAAAAACAATAAAATAATTAAATATTATTAATTATTAATTAAAAGTCGAAATACAATTAAAAAAAACGTCCAAACGCACTCAATCAAAAGAGGGGGGGTCTCTTTACAAACGTTACTTGTACCGGTCTGAACCATTAGGAGGAAGCTGGACATCTACATACAGAGAGAAACGACAGTTTATTGCTGCTCTCTTGGTTTTTATTTATTTATTTATTTTTTTTATTTCTGGATGGACTAAAAACCCGTCTGTGTCTCTGCGTTAGTAAACATTTATTCTCTAAGGTGTAAGAGTCATTTAATTCCACTAATATGACATAAATGATGCATAATTTAAGATTTTATTTAATGAAATCAGAAGCAAAACAATGGCAATTTTTTTTATTGAGAAACAAGTTAAACAGGCAGATTCCTTCATTAAATGCATCAAGTATGATGTAATTGTAAAGTAAACTTGAATATTGAACATAAATAATGAAAATGAGTAAAGTTTCTTTTGCAAAAAAATGTAAAAAAGCAATTACGGAGACGGCTGCCAAAAGCCTGAAAGCGAATTGTTATTACAATTTAGCAAAAATAACAAATTAACATATGAAAAGTCCATTAATATGGAATAAATTAATGCATAATACATATATATATATATATATATATTCCACTAATATGGAATAAATGGGACAGTCTTTTAAATAATCAGTCTAATTAATTTGGTAAATGACCACTTAGCTGCTGTAACGTAGCCGATCCACAATTTTTTTAAATATTCAAGTTAAAATATCAAAAAGAAGTAAATGATTGTTTTAAAATCATGTTGTAATATTTAATAAAAACTGAGTAAACTTGATTAAAATAATTGTAGTGACATTACTTTTTTAAAATAAGATGAATAAATAAATAAATTAATAAAATCTAACTGAACTGTTGCCTAAACACGTGTCTCTGAGTCGGAGCTTTTATTTTCTGGGTTTAAAGGGGAGGAGGTGTTTGACCTCTGACCCACGGCTGGAGATGGACATGGACAGCTGACGGCGTCTCCCTGCCGAGGACATCGTCCGTGAGCTTTCAGTCTGAGAACGACAAACTTCCTTAAACATGGACAAAACTGCCGACCTGCTTCCCCCCAGGTACACGCTTTTATTTCTTTCTTTCATGTCTTTATCATAAATATGTGATAAAATGGAGCCAGAGGACTTTTAATGGTTAAATCAGTTTGTCTTTTATCATCATTTCAAAGTATTTTAAAGTTTAAAGATCATATTTAACTGTGAAATGACTATTTTGTGTTTTGAAGAAATTTATTTAGACATTTTAATATTTTTTGTCAGGACTTTTACTTTATTCTCTTGTTTCCTTTTCTTTTGATAACTTTAAAGTTGAGTTGTGAGTGTGAAAGCTTTGTGTTTTCATGTGTGTTTGTGCCAGTTGGTGTTATTTATAGCAGCAGGCTGGACAGCAGCTGTCGCTTTGCATTTCAGTAGCGCAGCAGCTGCTGTGTGTTGTTAGGACAATGTGAGGACATTCAGAGAGAGCTAAGAGCTAAGAGTTAATAGCTAAGGCCAGGATGAGCAGAGATACAGCCAACAGGAAATGAACTGGAACGAGTCTTTACAGCTTGTTTTCATTGTTAAGCTAGCTACGACTGTGTAGCTGTAGCATAAATACAATAAACATACATTCTACATGTGGGGATAGGAAGAGCTACTGTTAGCTAGCAGGCTAGGAAGAGCTACTGTTTCCTGGGAGTCTAGGAAGAGCTACTGTTAGCTAGCAGGCAAGGAAGAGCTAATGTCGACCAGCAGGCCAGGAAGCACTGCTGTTAGCTAAGAGGCCAGAAAGAGCTATTATTAGCAGGGAGGCTAGGAAGCTAGGAAGAGCTACTATTAGCTAGGAGGGACCATTGGGATTGCTACCATAAGCTTAGAGGCTAAGAAGTTAAGGATAGCTGCTATTAGCTAGGAGGCACTAGTTTCTCTGGTGTGTAGAGAGAAGCTACGTGACTCGTGTGAGTCTCACAGTTGAAGGGATTTTCCTTTCATCTGAGATAATAAACGTTTGTTCCTGTAAATGTTGAGAAGCAGCTGACGACTGCGTCACAACGTTTTCATTATTCAAATGGATAATCGAGTGTGTAGAGCTTCCCCTCCGATAACGTCCCTCTAAACTTTACTGGCACCTCTTTCTATGCTCACAAGTCTCCTCTGGATCTGGAGCCACATTTAGACCCAGTTTAATCTCCATGGGCTGAACCAGTAACACAACATCATAATAACCTATAAATAATGACAACTCCAGGTTTTTCCATTCGCTTTTTCACTTTTCTCCAGGAATCCTGGCCTCCACTGTTTTCTTCAGAGCTTTAAATACAGTCACAGGTGTGAGGTTTCATAGATGTAGTTCAGATTGATGCCTAAAAACCTAAAATTCTGTTCTTAGTTTTGGAAACAGCTGAGTGTAAAATGTCCTTAGAGTGGAGATTGTGACCTCCTTGTTATTGTTAATTATAATAACGATAATATTCCTCCACACATCCCTAAATACTCAGACCAAAAGGGCTTTGAAGAGTTTAGCTTCTGTTTTGATACATCCCCTTTAATTAACTCTGACATTTGGTTTGTGACATCGTTTTCTCTACGATAACATCTGATCTGTATAAACGTCTGATCATCACTTCCTGTCTGATTTGAATAATGGTTTAGCCACACGGTCCAGCTTCGTCATTGTAATGAGGAAACGGGAAGAGCTACTATTAGCTGCGAGGCTAAGAAGAGCTACTATTAGCTACGAGGCTAAGAAGAGTTAGCTATGAGGCTATGAAGAGCTACTATTGGCTGAGAGACTAGGAAGGCCTACTGTTAGCTTTGAGGCAAGGAGAAGCTACGATTAGCTGAGAGACTAGGAGGAGCTTCTATTAGCTGGGAGGCTAAAAAGAGCTACCATTAGTTCAGAGGCCAGGAAGAGCTACTATTAGCTGAGTAGCAAGGGAGAGCTACCATTAGCAGGGAGGCTAGGAAGAGCTGCTATTAGCTCAGAGGCTAAGAAGAGCTATTATTAGCTGGGATGCTAGGAGGCTAGGAAGTGCTACCATTAACAGAGAGACTAGGAAGGTCTTCTGTTAGCTGTGAGGTTAGGGAGAACTACCATTAGCCAAGAGGCTAGGAAGAGCTACTATTAGCTCAGAGGCCAGGAAGAGATACCATTAGCTGAATGGCTAGGAATAGCTTTGTTCATCTTAGTACCGCCCACTTACTGTCTTCAAGATCTTCTTCTTTGAGGAACGGTTTATGTGAACATGGGTAAAGTTTTCATTGCGTTTTTCTTTCATGAACTTTGATCTGTTGATGTGTTTGTGTGTTTGTTTGTTTGTGTTTGTATACGTGTTTGTCTCTCAGCCTTGAAGCTGCCATCCTGAAGCTCGACCCTGAGGATGGTGAACAGATCATGGAGTATTTCAAAACTCACGCCCTGCTGTCAAGAGAGAAAGCTCGTAAGTTGCTGACTGGTCCCAGTTTGTCTTTGGATTCAACTGAACACGTACACATCTACTTTAAATAGAGCAGATAGAGCTCCCCCTGGTGGCTGAGACGTGTTTGTGTGTTTCAGTCCTGCAGACGTCGGTACGAGAGCAGAAGAAGCTTCTGGTGGAAAATGCCAAACTGAAGAAAGACATCGAACAGCTGAGAGGACAACTACAGGACAAACAGAGGAGACGCAGCGGTAGGACATTATTAGCCAGAAGCTAATGGAGCACAACAACTTTACTGTTGTTTAAAGTTAATCAGTTTTCCTGTTTTACTGACCACGCATCACTTTATCTTTCAGTCAAGGCCCCGCCTCCTCGGAGTCTTAGCCCCGCCCCCGAATCCCCTGTCAGTCAACCAATCAGAGAGAAGCAGAGCAGGAGGAAACGTGGAGAGAGGAAAGGAGAGGAGGACTCTCTCTCTCTGGGGGCGGAGTCTCGGGACGACGTGTCACGTCTAGACCTGAGAGTCGGACGAATCCTCAGCGTCCGGCGCCACCCGCTGGCCAACGCCTTGACAGTCCAGGAAGTGGACGTGGGAGAAAACGCTCCACGGACGGTGGTCAGTCAGCTGGGAGGGACGACACACCTGGAGCAGGTAAGGCTTTATTTTGAAAGGGAGTATTAAAATATGGTGACCTTTATTCTGAAAATATTAATGTAACAAAATATGAATATCTTATTACCTTTATTCTGAAAATAGTAATATAAAATAATATTAATGATGACCTTCATTCTGAAAATATTATGACAGTTATGGCGAAAGTATTATATTTATCTGAAAATACTGTCATCTTTATTCTGAAAATATTTATTTTGAAAATATGATGACTTTTATTCTAAGAATATCAGTCTTTTATTCTGAAAATCTTATGACCTTTTTTTGAATATTTTATGACTTTCTTAACATTGATTGACCGTTGACTAGTTTTTTATGTTGTCATTATTTATTATTTTAGCTCCAGGGGTCTCTCGCTGTGTTGCTATGCAACGTCAAGGCCTGTAAGCTGAGGGGCGTGGTCTCCCAGGCCCGTCTCATGTGTTGCTCCGCCCCCGACGACTATGTAGAGCTGTTGGCCCCGCCCACGGGCTCCGCCCCCGGAGACCGAGTCACCTTCCTGAACTACCCCGGTAACATGGTTACCGTTCAATTCCAGCACAAGTACTTGGAGGAGAAAGATGATGCTTTAATAAACGTTCACAGACAAATCAAAACAACGAAAGCTAACGGCTAATAGCTCATTACAAATTTCAAAATGGCCACCATAATAATCAACACAGTCAATGAGTCGATATGACTCCGTGTTAGCTTAGCAATAAACACACATACTGACACAATATCTTTTCAGTTAATTACCTGAAACTTTACAACAATTGAATTGATGACAAACTTTGACACAACAACAGAGAGGCTCTAAGAGTTTATATTTCTGACACATTTGATGAAAGCAACGATCAGTCTGGGCTGTTAGCGGCTCATGGGTCTGATGCTAACGTGTGTGTTAGCAGTAGCTGGTAAGAATGCAGGCCGAGACACCGTTGCTAGGCAACAGTTTGCTTTTAAATAGTCCAAATACACTATTTAGTCAAATCTAAAACACACAAGAGTTGTGTCAAATAGATGAAGATTTTGTAGTGATTGTGTGTTTGTGATTGTGTGTCCAGGTGAGCCGGACCGGGAGCTCCAGGCCAAGGAGAGGGTTTGGGAGCTGGTGCAGCGCCACCTGCAGGTGGACAGTAGGGGCGTGGCCAACTACAAACGCTGTGGGTTCGAGGTGAAGGGGAAGGGCCTGTGTCGAGCCCCGTCCCTCACCAGCTGCCCCATCAGATAGAGACACAAAACCATCACAAAGAGACACACAACACTACACAAAAAGACACAAAACCACAACACAAAGACGCACAACACAATCATAGAGACGCCAAACACTACCACAAAGAGACACAAAACCATAAAAGAGATGCAACACCATCACAAAGAGATGGAGAACTATCACAAAAAGACACAAAACCACAACAAAGACACACACTCTTGACACAACCACAAATCTGTGTCAGCTTCCCCTTCAGCCTCCGTCCTGTTGCTCAGAGCTTTGTGGTGTTGGGACATTAAATCTGTGTCAGAGTGAGACCTCCGTCCTGACGCTCAGAGCTCTGTGGTGGTTTCCTGCCGACAGGTGGAGCACACGGTCTCTCAGGACTCGTCCTCGGATGGACGGCCAATCACAGCTGTTATCCAAGAAACAAACTCCGCCCCTCAGCTCCTCGGCCAGAGCTCTCAGCCAATCAGGGGCCTGACTGAGGTAGATGGGCGGGCTAAGCCCCGCCTCTTCCAGCTGGTCGGCGTGCGTGAGGACAAGTAAGGAATGATGGCGCCACTCAGGCCCGAGGACACTCTGGGGCAACACAAACGCACAAATTCAAACAATCTGAGTATGTACAGAAGGCAGAACGACAACAACACAACCAGAAAGAGACGCAAAACCATCACAAAGATCCAAAACACCACAAAGACACAAAACCACTGCAAAATAAGGTTGAGGAGACACAAAACCACAACAATGACACGCAAAACCACCATAAAGAGACACGAAACCATCACAAAGATACAAAGCACCACAAAGACACACAAAATAAGGTTAAAGAGGCACAACACAACTATAAAAAGACAAAATGCAGAATAATAGAAAACATCCATAAATGTTTGTGTGTCTCTGTGGGTTCACCTGTGCGTGATGCTGCAGGTGTGTGTTGTCATGGGGGAGGTCGGCCCTGACGACGAAGACGAGGACGTGAACGCCCTCTGGGTGGAGCTTCACCTTCTGGAGCATTTGTGGGAGGGGCATCCCTGGGGGCGTGTCAACGACTCTCAGCAGCAGGTCTGACTCCGCCCCCTGACGTCTGAAGTATCTGGGGAAAGTTCGGCTGAGGATGCGACACTCAGTCGTCACGGAGACGCCGGAGAAGCTCGGACCTGTGTGGAACTCATGTCCTCCTTCAGACACAAGTAATGAATGAATTATCCGATGGAAAAAGTGGTGGTAACATGGTTACTATAGCAACTGAGCAACTGCAGCTAAAATGCCTGCTGTAACACAACCACAAAGAGACACAACATCTTCACAAAATGATGCAAAACCACCACAAAGAGCCTCAACACAATCACAAAACTACACAACGCCATCACAAGGAGACACGGAAACCACAGGCAGACATGCAACACAGTCACACAATGACGTTAAACGACCATAAACTGATCGCAAAGAGACACAAAACTGTCACAAAGAGTCTCAACCCAATCACAAAACAACTTAACACAACCACAGAGTTGCTATATATTATATTGTTACATTATATTATATTTTATTATATTGTTACACCCAAAAAAATGACCAGTTAGCCAGTTATGCTAATAGGCTAACATCATGTAGCTGGAATATTTGGTGGTAACCACACTCTGTATCTGTCATTCAATAAAAACACTCCTTTAACAGTCTCTTCTTCGTCTTTTACTTATTTAATAAGTTAATTACTGAGGATCTTACGATGTGTGGAGCAGCGCCCCCCTCCACAGCGTGGCGAACTATGGAATTACACACTGTAGCACAAGAAGAATGATGAGCCAATCAAAACGTAGTATCATCAACATCAAACTGTTACTTCAGGGGCCACACGCGGCATTTTTTCCATTTTTAGTGTAGTCTGAGTTCATGTCCGCCTGCTCTCCTGGTCTATTTAGTCCTGGTCTATTTAGTCCTGGATCTGTCTAGTCCTGGTCTCAGTGTTGTGTTGTGTTCACTTCTCTGAACACTGGATAAATTAGAGGTTAACAGAAGTTATTTTCATTGATAAATTACCGTCTTCTATGTAATTTTCGCACATTACAAATTAATTCCAGGGTCCAGATTAGACCCTCTGTTGGACCATATGTTTGACACCCGTTGTCCACAGCAACAGTTCAATATAAAATGCGACTTCAGGCAAAGTCCAGTTTTATTTTGTGAATCCCACCAGACCAGCTCAGAAGACAATACGTTGACAGACTGGACTGTAAAGACTTAAGTGGGTCTGAGGGTCTACCAGCTGTCCACTAGTTTATACTGAGCCAATAAAACAGGATGTTGAGCAACATGTTAGCTTGTTCCAAATCAAACTACAACAAAGAGCAAAATGAGAGTGGTACTGACCAATCAGAGCGTTCCCTACAGAGCTCCTCCCACTCTGTCTGTCGCCTAGCAACAGCACATTCAAAGCCAGCCTGTGTTCATTGATACCGGGATCCATCTAAAAACAAGACGAAGAATAAAAAAGACTTAATAAAATTTATAAAATTATGTTTTAATGTTTAACAGCATATCTGGCACAAATCACCTAGAATTATTTTAATTATATTTGTGAAAAATATTATTTTAATTTTATTTATGAATATTATTATTTTACCTGGGAAAAATGTTGATTAGAAAATGAAATAAAACAAAGATTTCTTCAAAATAAGAAAAATTATAATAACAAAAAAATCTAGATACAATCTCAATAATTTACAGTAATGCTAAAGATAGTACAGTAAAATTTATAATTATAAATTATGATTTTTTTGATATTCTATTCCATGTAAAAGAAATGGAAAATACAGATAGAAACACTAAAATATCAGAAAATAAAATGGTTGCAGGTTCATCTAGAGAATCACAAACACAACTCGACATAAAATAACTTTCCTATCTTTACGATTGAATCGTATTTTATAGGGATGTATAAAGAATTATATGAGGCTGCTAAAAACGATGAATGAGAGTGGGTGAGTGAGTCTTACCTTCAGCTGACGAGGACTGACAGACTGACTGATCTGTGTGTGTGCTGTGTGTTTTGCTTATAGGAGTGGTTACTGGTTAAATTATAACCCAACCATCTGTCACTCTACAGGTTTATGAGGCCATAAAACATTTCTGGACTTCTTTGTTACTCACCTGTAAATGTTTCATGTTTCATGAGTTTCCTCTGGGCCCAAACCAGGATCAGGAACATGTGTGGGTTTAAATATGTGAAGCTGGTGTCTGTGTAGATGAAGTCAAACCTGTCTCCAGGCCGTAGGACGGAGAGCCGTCGTCATCTGCTCCCAGTTTGTCCTGATAACATCTTTTATTACAGCCTGAACACTCTGCATGTTGTTCCATCGCTGTGAGGACTCCGGCCCTCAGACTCCAAACAGACCTTTAACCCTTTAACCCTCACGTACATCAGCTCTTTGTTCTGTTATCTGCACACATCTTTCCCTATGGTCCGTGGTCCAGAGACGACGGACACGAGACCAAAAGGACTCAAAGGACTAAAAGGACTTTTAGAGCCTCCATCAGCTCCTTGACGTCATGGCTCCTCATTGTGATTCTCAAACTAAATGAGATTCATCATCAATAAAAACACCTGGTGGATGGAGGGATGGATGGATGGATGGATGGATGGATGGATGGATGGATGGATGGATGCATGGATGGATGGATGGATGGATGGATGGATGGATGGCACAGAAACTAGTTCCTCAAGGAAGGAAGGAAGGAGCGTGGTACTGTGATAGATGATGTGATAGATGATGTGATAAATGATGTGATAGATGATGTGACAGATGTGATAGATTATGTGATTAATGATGTGATAGATGATTTGATAGATGTGATGTCATCAATACAACTAGTCCAGTCTCTGCTAAATATTCCTCAGTCGACTGTCAGTGCTTATAGAACAAAGGTTGAAGTGTGAGGCCACGTACAGTGACTCCTTGTGTTCATCTTCTGAACATCACCTTGATTCACTACAGCTTTAATGAATGAACAATTACACAACATTTAATGAACAACTGGACTTTTCTAATGAGGACAAATTCCTGTTTAGTTCTAGGACTGAGAACTCAGGGAATGTCTTAACTCATTTCAGGCTGTCGTCATCAACGCTGGTCTTCACAGAGATAGGAACAGGTGGAACAACGAGGAAACACAACGAGGAAACACAGCGAGGAAACACAGCGAGGAAACACAGCGAGCTACACTGAACACACGTGGAACAGACCTGGTGTTTTATCATCACAACCTCCTTAACCAAAGTAGGGACAGTTGTGCCCAACAGCTACACAACCACAGAGAGTAGAACGCACAGTCATTTTCTGCCTGTGGGTCGTCAGAGGAACTCCAAAAGATCCAAATCTATTCTAGGAAAAGAAAGAAAACAAATCAAACACACCAGGGCATGTTTATACATATCTATGTCTAAATATATCTCTCTCTATATAGACACATAGATATGTATCTGTGAGTGTGTGAGCTGATTTCACGAGGAATAAAAAGGTTAAATTCTTTCTTAAATTGTTTTCTCTAAAATGAAGAAAGAAAGAAAGAAAGAAAGAAAGAAAGAAAGAAAGAAAGAAAGAAAGAAAGAAAGAAAGAATGAATGAATGAATGAATGAATGAACTACATGTGCATTTGGCCCAGGACCGACAACCATAGAAGAAGAGTGTTGTATTATTTCTACATCAGGAAGGAAGGAGCCTAAACGTTTTTCCACAGGTTGTTGAAGAAATGAGAAACTCCTCATTGCATCAGTTGGTTTTAAACGAATTTTTGAAAATAATCACTAACTACCTAATTATCCACCAGGAGGCGCTGGACTAATGGCTCAGTCACAGCCAGGTGGACCCTTGTTGATTTTTTTGTTTGTTTGTTTGTTTGTTTTTTGGCTAAGTTGTGTCATTTTTATTCACCACTGGTCACAACAAAACTATATTAGTGACAATGTTACATTTAAAAGAGATTTTTCAACATCTTTTCAAGTTTATTAGAACGTGTAAAACCGTTCAAAACTTTATTGGTAACATTGTTTCAGTTAAAACTTTATTGATAAGATTGTTTCAGTTAAAACTGACATTTCAAACTGTTATAATATTTGAAAACCTTATTGTTAAGAGCGATGCGATGCTTTTCACGCTTTCATAACTTTATTCGTAAAATAGTTTCAAACACTTCAAACTGGTGATGTTGTAACATTTCAAAACGTTATCTGTAATGAGTTCAGAAGATTTAAAACCATTAAATAACTATTAATACAATATTTCAAGCTGTTAGCGCGTCTCATAAATGTATCAATAAGATTGTCACGACATTTCAAAAACTTCATCAGTCAGAAGTTTAGAATATTTTAACTATTATGTCAATGCTATAGTGATGGTCCAAAACTTTATTGACAAGATAAAGTTGGGGTTAAGGCCAGGCAGTGTCCAATATAGTATAGCATCATTGTTTGACTTATTGTTAAAAATAGCATAAAAACGCATGTTTATGACTTAGACAATTATGCTATTAGGCTAATGATATAAATGTACATATACATATAGTGTTTTGTTCTAATAAATTCATAGAAACAGTGCTCTGAACCCCTCAGATTGCTCCTCTGTTCGTCTCTCTGAGGTCTGCTTTTCATTACCAGACGATGATGATGAGAGGAATCACGAGCTTTAATCTGAAGATCAGGAATGGTTTCCCCGTGGGGACGTTTCTTCCCTCGTCTTCATCAAGTTATCAGCAGCTAACAGAAAAAAACATAAAAACATCGAAGACACATGTGGTCGGAGCCCATCCAGAACTTTGAGATCTGGGGAAATGAGAAGTCTTCATTTAAAGATGCTAGCTGTTGTGCTAGCTAACAACGGTAGCAGCCAACCAGTTGTTTATGAGAAATAAAACCCAGACAAAGGAGGAGTGAAGAATAAAATCATTTTAATGACAAACTGCTCGGTGGCTGTTCTACATCAGCGACTCCTTCTGAACACAGCGAACAGACACACAATAATTACACCAACATTTATCTGAAATATACAGAAATATACAGCGAAAGCAAGCGACAGTCTGAATTTAGTCATTTGAATAAATTGCACCAGTATTTTTCATCTTGAAGTTGTAGTGTTTCTTTGTGTGTGTGTGGTTTCAGTGGAACACTGTATCCACGACGCCCTTTATTTCCATGTAAATTAGTCTCTGTCTTAAGCTAACAGGTATTCAGCAGCTATGCTAACCTATGCTAAATGTTTATTACTGTGAAACTCAAACTTTAACACATGATCAGAAGGTGTTAAAGATTTTACCTCCTAACAATGTTCCAGATAAAGCTGAAATGTTCTTACATTAGCTAACACATGCCAAACTTCATGTTTTTATTCGTTACAGATTTTCCTGTCAAAACGGAGTCAAACTGGATTTCAAAGCAGTTTCTGCTCGTCTAGATGCTCCGGGAGGAAACCAGAGCTGAGCCACAAAGACTTTCAGCTGTTGTGTGAATGCAGCCTGACAGGAAGCTCATTAGCATCGAGACAAACGGGTTCACCCTCTCCTTCCTCCTCCTTCCTCCTCCTCCTCCTCCTCCTCGGCCTCTCTCGGCCTTCCCTCCAGGGCAGGTCATTGGTGAAGAGAAGGAGCTCTTCCTCTCGGCCCCAGTCTTTTCTTTCCATGTTCAATTAGTTTCTCTGGCAGATGTGGAGTCTCGTTTTTGACGACTTTGATGATGAGGATGAGGAAGGCAGCGGTGGTAAAGAAGAAGCAGAAGAAGAAGAAGCAGCAAACTTGGACTTTGCAGCCACAGCCAGTAAAGATGATGATGATGATGATGAAGATGATGGTGATGAAGGCGCCTCCAGCACCGTCCTACAGGTGAGCTTGTCTCCACAGGGGCAGCGCTGGAACAGCTCCAGGCCATGGTTTCCTTTGCGCCGGTGTCGCGTGCAAACCTGTCCCTCCCGCAACACCGGCTTACAGATTCGAGTCCAGAAGTGGCGAGCGCAGCACAAACCGTCGGAGCAGTCGGCCGACCGCAGGCAGGGGTCTCCCACCTGACCTGGAGACACTGGAGAGGAGAAGTCGTCTTTAGTCAAGTCAAAGTTCATTTCTAAAGCACAGAAACAAACAAAGGAAAATGATGTTCTGCTCTAAAATGACCCCCAGGTTCTTCATTTTAGTCCCGGGGGCCACATTCAGCGGAACTTCAGCACAATGTTACAACAGAACCAGTAAAGTGTTTGAAAAATATTAGTTGGAAATGTTTACAAATAAAGTTTTGAGTTTTTAAAAATAATGATCTTGTTTTTACCAATAAAGTTTTAAAAAGTCATGACAAAGTTGTGATCTTAAAATTTTTGAAAATGTGGTAACAATTTTTACAAATAAAGTTTTGAAAGCATGAAAAGATGATACTGCAAGTTTTAAAATGTTGTCACAATCTTACCATCAGTTTTAAAATGTAACAATAGCACCAACATGATAGTTTGTAATCGTTGGAAATTCTCATCGATAAAGTTTTTGAAAATGTGTGTTCATTTTTATGAATAAAGTTTTTAAACCATGAAAAAAATATTTTGTTCTTTCCTATAAAAACTTTTCACCTTTTCAAAAAGTTGTGAAAATCTTACCAATAATGTTGTATTAATGTTATCAATTAAAAAAAAAGTCAAACAGTACAAAATGTTCTGATATTCTTCTTTATCTCCAATAAAGTGTTTGAAAATGTGGTAACAATTTTTACGAATAAAGTTTTGAAACCTTGTATTAATGTTATCAATTATTCTAACAGTATAAAATGTTCTGACAATTTTACCAACAAAGTTTTTGAAAATGTTGTGACATTTCTACCAATAAAGTTTTAAAATGTCATGACAATCTTACCAATAAAGTTTTAAAATGTTGTATTGATGATACCGACAGTATAAAATGTTCTGACAATTTTTATGAATAAAAGCTTTGAAAGCATGAAAAGACGACATTGTTCTCACCAATGAAGTTTTAAAATGTCGTATTAATAAGTCTTTAAAAACTGTTTAAAACGTTCCAAACCTCTTAATAACTGGAAATGTTCTAACAATATATAAATAAAGTTTCAGTCCAGTCCAAAATGTTTGTGGTTTTCTAACGTGTTCCTACTGGGATCTGATGGTTTTAGTCTGGTTTAGGTCCAATATGTTCACACAGTTTGTTAGAATGAAAAAAACATCTATAAAGTCACATGTGAGGTTGAGCTGAAAAGAACGAAACCAAACAAGGAACCAGGTTTTTATCAGGAAGTAGAAGGACTCAGATTATAGTCGGGCTCCAGGGGCTAAAAGAGGAGCTGCTGCTTCTTTACCTGGGGACGGTTTCACCTCCACTCTCCCCCTCTTCCTCCATCCCTTCTTCTTTGGGAGCAGACTCGCTCCTCCGTCGGTGTCGGGGATCCTCTGGGACACGAAGACGTCCATGATGGGGACGCAAACGTCTGAAGGAGACAGGAGGAGGTGTCACAACCATGAGAGAAAAACAACAAACCCTCGCACATCAACCACAAAGAGTCATCTGTCTCTTACTGCTGCTGCAGCGGTTGCCGGGGCAACACATCCCATCCCTATGGCAACGCCTCTTCCTCCTGCGGCAGGTCTGGCATCGAGAGTGGGCGGGGCCTTTGGAGGGGGCGTGGCAGTAGCTGCCCTCACTGCACTCCAGGTCACTCATGCACTGGTAGAGCTGCAGGGACACACAACGTTACACAAACGTTACACAGACGTTACACATGTTGACATAAGACTTTGAAATGTTGTCACTATTTTACTTTCAAATAATGTCTCAAAAAATTTCATTACAATCTTGCCAATCAAGTTTTGAAACGATTTTATGTATAAAGTTTTGAAAGTTCCAAAACCTTCATTGCTTTAACCAATAACGTTTTTGAAACGTTGTATTAATCTTATTATTCTTTGGTAACAACATGTAACAACAGCAGCGACATAATGTTCACAGTTTAAATAAAGTTAAAACTTTTGAAACTTTTTAACAGCTTGAAATATTGTAGTAATCTTATTTAAAATATTCTCTTTGAATGTAACGTTGTTACCAATAAAGTTTTGAGTTAGTTAATAAAGTTAATAAAGCATGAAAAGATACTGAAAACTGATTTAAATGTAACTATATTATCAATAAAGTTTTGTTGTGACCTGTGGTGAATAAATAATACACTACTGTGTGTGTTTGTGTGTGCGCGCGCGCATTTATTGATTTTATTTACCTTATTTTTTAATCTTACTTATTTTCCAGTGTGTTTTTAAAGTTGTACTAAATTTCTACATTTATTCGTAAACGTGGATGAACTCACCGTGAGGTCCACGCTCGGTTCCCACGCGCTCTTGTTCACCGGTAGCGCGTGACCCTCCCTGAGAATCACGGTGCGGATGGAGTTGAGCCGGACACGCGCCTCCACGCCGCGTGAACACGCCATGAGCGCGAGCCCGAGAGTCACCATCATCAGCACCACGAGAGGAGTCATGACTGAAAAAGAAAAAGGTCAAAAACGTTTTATTACTCGAGAGAAAACGCGTCGTCCTCATCGTTACCATCAAAGACGGAGGAATTAAACCCCGAAGAAGATTTAAAACTCACCTGTTGTTGTTGTTGATGTTTAAATGAAGCGTCTTTAAATCTCAGGTGAGCACGTGAACGCATCCGTCCGTCGCCTCGAGGACAGGTGAGAGCAGCACGCGCCCTCATCCTTTTTAAAAGGCTGATCCAAAGTGACGCGTGAGACGATCCGGTCCGCCCACCTGGCCACGCGCCCCATCCCTCCGTACCGATACCCGCGCGCCCCCCTCTCACCTGCAGCCATCGATACAGAGAAGAAGGGAGGGGGCGGGGCCTGGCTTAGAAGGTCGTCATTCAGAAGTCCCTTTAGAAAACTTCAGTTTTAGAGGAAAACTTGTATTTTAAAATGCACAAATAACATTTAGACGCAAACTTTAACATTTATTTTAAAGTTTTGTTTGATGTTAAACATTCGGGCACAAAGCCGCGTTAAACCGTGACACTAAAAGTACATGAACAACATCAACACAAACAGCAGTGGGTGAATAAAACTTTCCTTTTTTGGTTTGAGGACTTTTCTTATTATTGTTATTGTTTCCACTGAAACTTGAATTTAAAGTAAAGACTGAAAATGAACACAACTCATGTCTGTTTCAAAAAAAGTTTCAAAACTATAAAGTTCTGCAAATGTTTTGTAGAAGTGATGACACTTCCCTAAAAACTAATATGATTTAAAATAAACTGAAGACGTTTTAAGCTACGTTAACCTCACCGCTGCTCTTCCTCTGTCCTCAGCCTCCTGGTTGGAAAATTCACATTCAAATGTCCATGTAAGTTTCACCATTTAGATGAAAACTTTATTTTAAAATGATGTTTAAGTTAAAACATTCAGCCTCAAGTTGTTAAACCGTGACACTTTTTATTTTTATTTTTTTTATTTTTTGGTATTAAACCATTAACAGAAATGAACAAGTCTCAAGTGGCTTTTGATTATTGCTTTTGAAACTCTGCAGGTAAAAAGCAGCAGAAACTAAATGTTTTGTAGATGTGTTGATGCTTCAGTAAAAACTCGTAGGACTTAAAAGATTTGAAGTGACATGAGGTCATTTCATGTTCTTCCTCCACAGAACCTCTTTCTGAGTCCAGATGTTAAATTGAAAAGTGCAGAATAATAAAAATATCTTTCACTAATGATCATGTGAAATGAATGTGTTTAAAGTGAACAGTTAAATGTTTTATTAGCTGATTTTAGTCCGGACAGGTTCAAGTTTCTTCAGCTGGAGCCTAAAAACAAGTGAATTAGCATCTCAATGTCCTCCAGTCAGGAGATAAAAGCTTTCAGCTGGATTTACATCAACGGTTGTTTTGTTTGGAATCCAACGTGAGGGTCGGGGCCTTCAGAGGGTCACCAGAAAAAACTGAGAGGTCACAAAACACAAGGAAGAACAACAGAGGAGGAACCTTCATTCTGAAACTGCACTTTTAACATGATCTGTTTTGATAAAAAAAGAGAAAAATCTCATGTGAACTTGATGCAGTTTCTATTTCCTGTTACATGCAAACACAATTTTGCTAAAAACATTAAAAGTAATAAAGTTTAGACAGAGTAGCACTAAATGACACTAAATGAAATGAGCTGTTGAATCCTAAAAAAAATATTATAAAATAAATAAATAGATAAAAAACAAATGTGATCAAATATAATGAATAAAACATACTACAAATGAAACATAAAAAAGAACCCACCATGTGTTGTTTTTATTTATAAAGTCACAGTTAAAACGAAATAAAGTGAGTGGAGAAAAAATGTCTTTGTTTTCTTTACGTCTCAAACATCTTCTGATTCCACAGCTGATATTTATTGTTTCTCTGTGAATATATTGATTTAATGAGGACATGATGTAATAATAATAATAATAATAATAATAATAATAATAATAATAATAATAATATAAGTTGTTTATAGTGTTTCATACTAAATCTTGTAGAGACCTACAATATGAACTCAGTAATGACACAAAAACACTTGAACACAACGTGTCGCAGGTGTTCTGGGTGGATATGTGGGGGCGGGGCTTATTTCTTTTAATTCTAATCATGGTGATAACATGAGTCTGTAGATGTGAAGCTAACGGGGGCTGGTGTGATCTTCACCTGGTCCACGGTGTCGTGTCGTCGTGTCTGATTCCATCTCGATGACCTTTGTCAGAAACCTTCAACCTTTCAACCACAGATAAGAAATAAAAACACGCGTTAAATGTCACCTTTAATAAATAAACAGAGACGGCGGCGCCCTGCGTTATGTCACGTCACGTCACGTCAGCCTGAGGACAAGACAACATCTCACGTTCACATTTAAATAAAGTTTATGGGACTAAACTGTGTCTGACTTTGATTTAAATAAAACTTTACCGTTAATATAAATGCTTTTATCAGTTTTTGATTAAAATGAGGAGGATTCAAAGGGCAGCAGCGGCCCTCTGCGGTCAACAGCTGTAACTGCAGCTTTCAGGACAAATTCAAACTTTTATTCATTTAAAAAGTCATTTTGATGAAACTCTGATTTCCATCCGTTATAAACATGTTTTTTGTCTTTTTGTTTCAACTCATTTTCTGCTCATTTTGTTTCTTTTGTGTGTTTTTTTATTACTTAGTGTCTGTTTTCATGTCTTTTGGTCATTTACTGATGTTTTTCCTTGTTGTTGGTTTTAATTCTCATCCTGGCCCATTTGCATCTTTTTGTTGATGAAGTTTCTGGTTTTCATCTGGTTTTGGTCTCATTTACGTCTATTTTTCTCGTTTCTCATCTTGTTTTGCTCTTTCTTTGTCTTTAAAGTCTACGTGCTCGTATTTCACACTTATCTAAACCTTCTCGTCTATATTTGGTTGTTTTCCATCTCGTTTTGTTTGTTTTATTTCGTTTTGTGACCATTTTGTTTATTCTGCTAAATTTAGTTTCAGGTTTTCCTCTTTTTAGTCACTTTCTGATCTTTCTCAATTATATCTGATGCTTTTCCGTCTCGTTCTGGTCACATGTGGATGATTCAACTCACTTTCTTTAATTTTTTTGTCTCTTTTATGTATTTTTTTAAATCCTTTCATTATTTAGATGATGGTGTTTGCTGTTTCTTACATCTTTGTGTTTGTTTTACGTGTCATTTTGTGTCTTTTTGTTCATCAAGTTTCTGGTTTTCATCTAGTTTTGGTCTCGTTTGTGTCTGTCAATCTTATTTCTGTCATTTCTCATCTCGTCGTGGTTTTTGTAAATGTTTTTGTCCCTTTTCTGTATTATTTAATCTTTTGATGACTTATTGTCTGTCTCATCTCTTTGGTCTCTTTTTGTGTGTTTTTTTCTTTCTCACCTCTTTGTGGTTGTTTTGTGTCTCTTCTTTTTGTGGTTTTCATCTGGTTTTGGTCTCATTTTTGTGTTTCAGCTTAATTTCTGTAATTTCTCATCTCATTGTGGTTTTTCTTTGTCTTGTTTCCCCGTATTTAAAGTCTACCTGCTAGTTTTTCATATTTGTCTAAACCTTCATGTCTATATCTGGGCTCATTTTGGACATTTGTGGAGGTGTCAACTCGTTTTTTTGGCATTTTCATCTCTTTTATGTATTTGTTAAATCTTTTCCTTATTGAATGTCAGGTTTTCATCTATTTTCATTGTTGACTGATGCTTTGTTTTGTTTCTTCACCTCCTTGTGGTTGGTTTTACATCTTGTTTTTTATGTAAGTCTTTCATGAATGGTTTTGATCTTTTGGTGGATCTCTTAATGCTGCCTTGTGTTTTGTAAAGAGGAAGTTGTTAGATCATCTTCACTTCCCGTTGCCATTTTGCTGTTTTTTGTGTCGTCTGCTAATTTCGACCATTTTGTGTCTCCTGTTCATCTGCTTGATGATGATTCTTCTTCTTCTTCTTGTTGACGAATGGAAACCAGACGAATGAACTGAATTCCCGCGTCTGGCAGGAAACTGGGCCGAGGGGGTTTTACAGTAAAGAGGAAGCCACAAAACCGTCTTCACTTCCTGTTTGCAGCAGAAACCAGTTTCCTGTTGAAGCTGCGTGGAGGTTTGTCAGAGAACGAGATCAGTCGAGGCAGAAGCTTCAGGAAACCGTCCCTTCAGGCCTGGTGTCTGCTCACGATGATGGCGACGAGTCGAAGATTTAAACCCACGACTGAAGGAAAGAGTGTGATGAGTTCAGTGTCTGTGGTGAGACACGTGGTCTGTGTGTGTCTGTGTGTGAAAAGAAGTGCGACTAATCAACATCTACGGTGAGTTTAAGATTCTCTAAAAAAACACACACACACACACACACACACACAGGAATTATGGTGTTTGTAGGTAAGTTCATGGTTTGTACTAAACGTGGGACCCTTAACCATCCACGGTGAATTAAATGTTCTTAAAACAGTGGGACAATGAAGCGTTGGTGGTTAGTTCACACTCTGTAATGAAAGTGTGAAGCTTTAGTGTCTGTGGTGAGTTCATTGTTTGTCGTAAAACTGTTTAACTCCTGTCGTAAGTTTAATGTCTGTGATGAAAGTGGGAAATTTCAGTGTCTGTGGTGAGTTCACTGTGTGATTAAAGTAGGAAATTCTCAAGCGTCCTGTCTGTTACTTGATTTATTTCCTCTGAAAACGTTTCTAGAATCTTTCTCTTCTGGTTGAGACAAGTTCATACTTCACTTAAAGAACTTGATGACATCAAACCTGCAGAGTGTCTAAAATTAGATAAAATACACTAAAATACAGACCAAACATAGATTAAAAAACAAAACAAAAAAACCCTAAAATAGACAAAATATGGCCAAAAATTTGGTTGAAAAACAACAGAAAAAAAATGAAAACCTCCAAACATATTCAAAACGAGATTAAAAACAACCAAATATAGATGGGAAGGTTTAAATAAAAATGGAAAACAATGAGGTAGACTTTAAATATGGGGAAAAAAGACAAAGAAAGACCAAAACAAGACGAGGAATGACAGAAATAAGACTGAGAGACATAAATGAGACCAAAACCAGATGAAAACTGGAAACTTGATCAACAAAAAAGAGACGTAAAACAACCACAAAGAGGTGAGAAACAAAAAGAATTACCATAAACAGTAGTGACCACATGTGACCAGACACTCAATAATCAAATAATTCAGAAAAGACACAAAATAATTGACCAAAAAGTGAGTTCAGTTTTCCATAAAAACCCAAAACGAGATGGAAAAACGTCCAAATATAGATGTGAAATATTTAAAAATGAGCCTATGAGATGGAAAGTTGACACCAAATTAAACCTCCTCTTGGTTCCTCATTTTATTTCCTGTTTCTAGACGTCTCTAGAATCCTTCCTTTCTGGCCGAGGCGAGCTCATGTTTTTGCTCTGAAGAACTTTTACGACATGAAAAGTCTGGAGGGTTTCAGGCGGAAGTGGACTCGTTGCAGGGTGGAGGTATGAAGCTGCTGTCTGCTGGGCTGCAGGTTCTAACCCCTCAGTCTGGACCGCTTCGGGTCGCACTCGCATCCAGCCAAAAATAACCAGCGTCTCGTCTTTGCAGCCCGGACGCCGTTTCCACATTTTTGCCATTGTTGACTCATGAAGTGTTTTTTTTTTGTGTGTGAGACCCCGGTGAACTGGTTTGAAGCCAGGCCAGGAGCCTCAGGGCGTGGCCCTTGTTTGACTTCTCCTCCCAAACATGACGTCTACTTGTGTCAGTGTTTCTTATATTTATCTGAAGCTTAAAATCTGTATGTGATTGTTTTCCATCTCAGTCTGGACATTCTTGAGGTTTTCACTTCTCTTCTCTCTTCTTTCAACTCACTTTTTGGTAATATTTTCTCTATTTTCAGTATTTTTTTCCTTTTTTGATTTAGTGTCAGGTTTCCATGTCTTTGGCCATTTTCCTCCTGTCTCGTTTTTGTCACCTTGTTATTTTTTTCCCCATATTTAAAATAACTTTTTGGTTATTTTAAGTCTACTCGGTCATTTTCCGAATTTATCTCCACCTTCCAGTCTATATTTGGTCCCATTTCCCTTTTGGTCCATAGTGGAAGTTTTAACTCACTTTTCGGTAAATTTTTGTCTATTTTATGTGTATTTTTTGATATATAGCATCAAGTCTTCATCTCTTTTGATCATTTGCTGGTGCTTTTGGTTTGGTTTGGCTCTTTGTGGTCATTTTTTGCATCTCATTCTGGTTGTTTTGTAATTTTTTTGAAGTGGAAGTTTCAGCTCACTTTTTAGTCATTTTCTGTCTTTTTTTAATCTAGTGTCAAGTGTCAATTTAACTGTTTCGGTCATTTACTGATGTTTTTTGTTGCTCACGTCTTTGTGGTGGTTTTGTATCTCATTCTAGTCATATTTTGTCTTTTTGTTCTTTAAGTTTCTGGTTTTCGCCAAGTTTTAGTCTTTGTTTATCTTCATCTCTCACATTTAGAGTCTGCTCTACCATTTTTTGTGATTCATCTAAACCTTCCGGTCTATATTTGGTTGTTTTCCATCTCATTTGAAGGTTTTCATTTCTTTTCTGTTGTCTTTTGACTCACTTGTTGGTTACTTTTCTTTTTTTCTTCACACCTCCTCCCTGCAGGAGGTGTGAAGAAAAGCTGCTGTCTGCTGGGTTGGAAACATCTCCAGACCCCCAGACCTCCACGCCTCCAGCCTGGGATCAGACTGGCTCTGTCCAGAGTAGAGCTGAAAAATACGATCAACATCTTGACTTTAGATCGGTCAACACGTACTTTTTACTAGGTGTTTTCTTTATAATTATTCTTTCTGTGTGAGGCAGGTGTGAACTTGTCCAGTAGAGGAGGTTTTGCCGTGGAGCTGCTGTCTGCTGGGGAGTCCGAGCTTCACACTGACTCTATTCTCCTGTTTTCAATCACAGTTCATCTCTTTGTGGTTTTATTCATCTTTGTTTCTCTTTTTAGAATTTTTCTTTTTTTTTATGTTTTCACCTCAGTTTTGTAACGTTTCACCTGTGTGGAGGTTTTCATTTCTCTTCTGTTGCTGTTTTTTATTTAATTAAGGTTCAGGTTTCCATCTCTTTTGGTCATTTTCTTAACTTTTTCATCTACATTAGGTTGTTTTTTGCCTCATTTTGGCTGATGTGCCAAGGTTTCAACTGACTTTTTGGTCATTTTTTGTTTCTTATGTTTTTTTATTGAGAGTTTTTTTTATTATTTAGTGTCTGGTTTTCATCCCTTTTTGGTTGTTTCCTGGTATTTTTCATCTATGTCTCATTCTCCTCGTTTTGAGTCTTTCTGCTTTCACTTCTTTTATAAATAATAGTTTTGGTCATTGTGTGTCTGTGTCCCATTTCTTTGAGCCTGTTCTGTCGTTTTCTGGTTCCACCTCTTCTCCTTTTTCCTTCTGGCTAAAGCTGAACAAACAAGTTTTGACTCATCTTGTGCAGCAGTAGATGAATCACAACCAGACGCCTATTCCCACACATTCACTGTCGTCTTTTATTCATGGACTCACCTCCATCTGCCATGTGCCTTAGTTTATATATTCCAGATGTTTACATTTATAGTGCTTAACTAGTTTTAATCCAGTGTATGTGGATCATCATCCACATACACGTCCACGTGTTTGACTGCCTCATCATCAATCGGTTTCCCTTGTTTTTGGAAGCTCGTCTTTAGTTTGACAATGAATAAAATTTCGTTTAGATCTCTGGTGTTTTGGTATATTTTTGTTTGAGTTGATTTTGCTCGTTACTTCCCTCACTCCTAGACACAATCGGGGTCATAACAGTTTTGGGGGCTCATCCGTGATGGTGGTCCGGTGTCTCTCACGGTGAGTAGTGGTGTCTGAGTGCCATCGCGTGGTGTGTGGCTTCCCCAGTTAAGTCAGGTGAGTGTCCAGCTGGGCTGAGTAATCAGCCTTTCCAACAGGCACTCTTTTGTTGTTTTGCCTTTTTTATTTTCGGGGTTAACTCCAGGCGGGGATTTTGTTCTCCAGAGGGGGCTGGCTTGTCAGGGTTTCCGCCGCTAATGTTTATGCCTGTAAGACGCCTCGAGCCCGACACGCCTCAGAAGATGGATAGGTAAGTTTGTGTTAGGCAGGTTCTGGGGAGGTTTGTTTATTAATTAGCACCGTTGCTGTTTGGTCTCCGACGTCATATTTGCCGCGTTTGTCTCCGGTGGTGTTGCAGCCGCGTTGCTGTTTGGTTACTGTGTGTGTGTGTCTTCCTTTTCCCAAGGTGTGTGGGAAGCATGGCAGCTTTTGATATTGATGTGTTTGCCTCCAACCCATCTCTGACTGTGTTGGATAGGTGCAAAAAGAGTGAATTACATGTGATTGCGGATTACTATGTGATCGCTGTGTTATGGTCTGTGTTATTTTTTCCTGTTATGTGTCTGCCACAGGAAAGCCAGAGGACCAGCGTCTGGTGAGAGTCTTGTGTGACACTGCTTGTTCTCAGTGGCTTATTCTTGACAGTGTCCTACCTGCAGCTGTCACGTCTGATGTGAGTGCTGTGGTCGTAAGAGGGATTGAAATGGGTTTTGTTCCTGCACCCCTACATCATGCACATGTAAAATCTGACTCTAAAGTCTATGCTGAGTAAGTACTGCCATGATAGTGGTCAGGATTGGGTTGAGGGTGTACCATTTGTGGTGTTTGGTATTTGGGATGCTAAACAGGAGTCTCTTGGTTTCAGCCCAGCAGAACTCTTCACCTAGACAGAACATGTTGGATTTTGTTTTCCCAGTGTAGAGAGTGTCTGCACCATGCCTCTCTGCTGGCGAAGGAGGCCCTCCTCAATTCACAGGAGACCATGAAAGTGAGATTTGACAGGAAGGCAGTTGAGCAGCAGTTTCAGCCAGGCAATCAAGTGTTGGTTTTATTACCTGCGCCTGGTTCTGCTCTCACTGCCCGTTTCTCAAGTCCCTACTCAGTGTTAAGTAAGATCTCAAGTACAGATTATGTCATCCGTACCCCTGAGCGCAGGAGAAAGACACATTTGTGCCATATAAACATGCTTAAGGCATACCATACTCGTGAGGCCAAGCAGGAATCAGTTGAGAGACCTGCAGAGGAGAAAATCACCATTGCCCCTTCGCTTGTGTGTGTGAAATCTGAGGAAGATGATGTGATGTTGCCCTCTGATGGACAGCAGTGTGGCAGGCTGTTTAATTCAGTATTTTTGTCTAGCGCTGAGCACCATCTGTCTTACTTATGTCCAGCTCATAGACAAGATGTGCTTAATCTGCTTGAGGGTTTTGCCACCTTGTTTGGTGATGTGTCATCCCGCACCAATGTGGTAGAGCATGATATTGATGTAGACGTTGCTACTCCCATCAAACAGCATGCTGTCCTTTGGAAAAGAGGGTGGCGATGAAAAGGGAGGTTGCCTATCTGGTGGAACATGGTCTTGCCCAGCCTAGCTGTAGTCCGTGGAGTTCTCCATGTTTGTTAGCGTCCAAATCTGATGGAACTCCTCTGTTCTGTACAGATTTTCGGAAGGTGAACGTTGTCACGGTACCTGACTCATTCCGTTTGCCCCGCATGGATGATTGCATTGACAGTATTGGCCCAGCTGCCTGTATCACCAAACTAGATCTGCTGAAGGGATACTGGCAGGTTCCCTTAACCCCATGAGCGTCTAATATCTCTTTGTTTGTCACTCCCGACCCTTTCATGCAGTATGCGGTTATTGCTTTTGGCATGAGGAATGCCCCCGCCACGTTCCAGCGCCTAGTGCAGCATGTGCTAGGTGATGTGGAAAACTGTAGTGTGTACTTGGATGATGTTGTCATCTATTCCGATGAGTGGGAGAATCATATGTCCAGCCTGAGGAATGTGTTTCAGCAGCTTGCTGATGCGCGACTGACGTTAAATCTGGCTAAATGTGAGTTTGGCAAGGCTACTGTCACATACCTGGGGAAACAGGTTGGCCTTGGGCAGGTCCGCCCTGTAACTGCTAAGGTGGAGGCAGTGTTGACTCTCCCCACTCCCACCACTAGACGTGAGCTCAGGCGTTTCTTGGGAATGGCAGGCTACTATCGGTGTTTCTGTAGGAACTTCTCTGTGGTGGTGGCACCCATGACTAAGCTGTGTAATACTGCTGTTCCTTTTGCTTGGAATGAGGATTGTGAAGATGCCTTTGCTGCTGCCAAGTCTCTTCTCTGCAGCGCTCCAGTTCTGGCTGCACCCAACTTCTCTAAACTTCTTTAACTGGAGGTGGATGCTAATGCCTGTGGAGCTGGAGCAGTGCTGCTTCAGGAATGGTGCTGATACGGTGTGCCACCCAGTGTGCTACTTCTCTGTGAAGTTTAAAAAACATCAGTTAAACTACTCCAAACTAAATAATTTTTTTTATGTTTTAAATAATCAGTTTAGATGTGTATTGTTGTTGTTGTTTTCGCAAGGTAAATGACCACATATAACGTCTGTACTTTATTTGATCCACGATGATTCCACAAAGACTTAACATCTAAGGTGTTCAGTAATTATAGGCTGCTTCAGTAAAGTAAATATTCATGTTGAAATGTCATTTACAACATAAAAAATATTCTTAATGTAGTAATTTCAACCTTAGCAAAGATTTCTTTGGGGGGAAAAAAGTGTCCACCAGGGGGCAGATGACAAGAATGAAATTGTTTAAACTAGTGATGGGTGTCGAACGCTAGGACCGGCCCACCCCCAAACAGTTGTCATGAATAGTGAAATAAACCATTGAGACCAAAACCATTTTTTGTACCAGGCTGTTCTTTCAGAACAGTCTTTAATAATGCTGTAAGCTGGTCTTTTTAACATGGGGGTCTATAGGGATTTGCTCCCTTTTGGAGCCTCTAGTGGTCACTGGAGGAGGTGCAGTTTTTTGCACTTCCACATGGGCTTCATCGCTCAGACCCGGAGGTTGACGCTGTATTAGTCCACGTGTCGCTTTAAGAAAAAGTCACGTGAATGATACAGCTGCTGTTTCCCCTGTCACTCAGTTCGTTTACATGTAGAGTTTAATCGAGCTATGCAAAAATTTCGACTTTCTGTCTACAGTCCTTGTCCCACTTTACATGCAGTGCAAGAAAATCTAATAACTATTCACCTCCTCCACACTAGGTGGCGATACGTGTCTTTTCAGCGGGATAATACCACATTAATACGTCCCGATTTCCCGTTGACCTATTACGTGATATAATAAACAAGAGTCGTTCATGCAGCAGACCGTGGTTTCAAACAACAGCCAGACGGATAATAGTCAGAGTCATACAGTCTATACAGTCATGTATGCAGTCAGGCACTGTGTAGAGTCAGTGCCTGACTGTATACATGCCGGAGAAAACCGAATTCCAATCGCATAATCTGGGTGTCTCAATTGGATAATGAGAACTTAAGTTCTCCTGTTCTAGTCCGATTAAGGCAATAATTGTGTTTTTATCACGTGCATGTAAAAGCACTAACTGTGATCTAGACTGGAGATGACTCTCACTCAGTCCAAAGGTCCAGTAGTCAGGCGGAGCCCCCACGGTTAGAACAGGGAGAAAGTGGAATCCGAGACGCAGTTCAGGAGCCACAGGCTGCCCTCAGGCTCAGGGACATCATGGGGCATGTGCAGCAAAGGCGTGGAGGCCTGGGATTGTGTGCAGGGAAACCTCTGTGGAGCAAGGCGTCAGTAGCAGGAAAAGGGAAGATGGTAGTGGAGGAAATTCATAGGGAAGAGGAAGAAGTAAGATGTGCTAAGGCAGTATCGCAGGCTAAGCAAGGACAGTGGGTGAACTGGGAGAGTGTAGAGAAAAGGAAGTTGAAGTGGAGAGAGCTGTGGAACATGGAGGCTAGCAGGGTTAGATTTGTGATAGGGGCAGTTTATGATGTGCTGCCATCTCCCCAGAACCTAAACCAGTGGTCAGAGGATAATGCTGCCTGCCCACTTTGTTCTTGTTTATGTATGCTCAGCCACATTTTGACAAGTTGCAGGGTTAGTCTCTCCCAAGGGAGATATACCTGGCGTCACAACCAGGTGCCGAAATATTTAGCAGCTGCAATTCAATAAATCAATCAATCAATCAACTTTTTTTATATAGCACATTTAAAAACCACAGGGGAAGCCAAAGTGCTTTACATTGGGACATAAAATAGGTTTAAGATTCAGATAAAAGGCATAAAAAACACAAACACAAAATCACTTCAAAAATAGACAAGCAAAGAAAACAGAATAAAAGAACAAACAAGCTCACTGCAAGTGCTTTTTAGCCAATGACAGACAAACATTAAGGTAAGTTAAAGGCGAGGGAGTAAAAGTGCGTTTTTAGAAGAGATTTAAAAACAGGAAGCGAGGAGGCCTGTCTGACATTTAAAGGGAGGTCATTCCAAAGCTTGGGTGCAGCAACGGCAAATGCTCTGTCACCTCTGAGCTTCAGCCTTGTTTTAGGGACTGTCAGCAACAGCTGGTCGGCTGATCTTAGGGATCGGGATGGGCAGTAAGGCTGAAGCAGATCAGATAAATATGGTGGAGCAAGGTTGTTCAAGCATTTAAAAACAAATAACAAAAGTTTAAAATTGTTTCTGTTGTACACAGGGAGCCAGTGTAGGAATGCCAGGATAGGAGTGATGTGCTCACGTCTGCGGGTCTGGGTTGGCAGGCGTGCAGCAGAGTTCTGCACAAGCTGCAGACGGGCAAGGGAAGCCTGGCTGATCCCTATGTACACGGAATTGCAGTAATCAAGACAAGTCGTAATAAAAGCATGGATTAATTTATCCAAGTCAGGTCTTGATAAAATGGGTTTCACCTTTTCTATTTGACGCAGTTGATAAAAGCTTTTTTGTACTACACCGCTGATCTGTTTCTCAAATTTAAAATCAGAATCAAACTTGACCCCCAGATTAGTGACACAGTCCTTGAGATACAATGACAGAGAGCCAAGGTCAACATTGGGGAGAGAATAACAACTTGGTCCGAACATCATTACTTCAGTTTTGTTCTCATTAAGAATAAGAAAATTTAATGAGAGCCCAGCTTTAATGTCGTTAAGACAGTCTATGACTGGTTGGACTGAGTGGGCATTGTTTTGTGCCAATGGAAGATAAATCTGGCAGTCATCGGCATAAAAATGAAATGAAATACTTTGTTTCCTAAAAACAGAGCCGACTCCCCAGTAAGTAAAGAGCAAATAAAAGAGGGCAGAGGATTGAGCCCTGAGAGACCCCATGTGGAAGAGGGGCTGTTGAAGACACAAAGTTGTCAAGTTTTACATAGAAGCTTCTGTCAGTTAAGTATGACCGAAACCAGTCAAGGGCAACACCCTTGATGCCCACACAGTGCTGGAGACAAGAGATCTAAATGCTGTGATCAACAGTGTCAAATGCAGCAGACAAATCTAAAAGCACTAGGACAACAAATTTTCCAGAGTCTGTTGACAGAAGTGTATCATTTGAAACTTTCAAAAGTGCTGACTCTGTGCTATGGAGGGCTTTGAACCCTGACTGGAAAAGCTCAGTGCTGCCATTATCTTCTAAGAATGCTAACAGCTGATTGTAGACAACCTTCTCTAAAAGTTTGGAAATGTATGAAAGATTAGAGATTGGCCTGAAGTTGGAACAGAAGGAGGGGTCAAGGCCTGTCTTGTAGACACAATCTTATCAGTGAAGAAGTTGAGAATCTTTCACAGATTTCAGTAGAGGTATCAAAACCAATAAAGTTGGGAGCATCGAGGATAATAATTATGGTTTTGAACAGAGCACTGGGGTTGTTACTATTAGAAGCAATTTTTTCTGAAAGATATTTATTTTTCTCAGCCAGGGTTCGTCGTTTTGGTGCGTCAGCTCTTCAAGGGAGCGATCATGTCCAGTGTTTATAGACACATTGAATGAAAACTCAATGCCAGCTCCTCAGTATTCAAGCACATGGAGGCTTTAGAGTTATCCTCTAGCTCACAGAGACCAATAAAAGTTGTGGAGAACAGAGCTGGAGTAGAAGAGTTAAACATATGACAACGTTGGGGAGGAGCACACAGTTTAACCGGACACTGAATGGGGATGTCAAATAAAATCGGCATGTGATCCGAGAAAACAGCGTCACAAATGTCCAAATTGAAACACACAGATTGTGCGAGAGTACTAAGTCAAGTGTGTTCCCAACTTCATGGGTAGGACCACACACAGACTGCACTAAGTTAAAAGAGTCAATGACATTTAAAAAGTTCCTGGAGATCGACTCATCTGGGCAGCAAGTGTGAATATTAATAATAAGGACATGAACGTATTTAGGCAGGATTTCAGCCAGGAATTCAGAAAACTCACTGATAAAGTTCTTATTATACTTGGGTGGTCGATAAATGACAGCACACAAGACAACATGAAAGCGGCCCAGTTCAAATAAGCGAAGTTCGAAGCTTGTGAATGAGGACTGCAGGCAGATGTGTCGGCATAAAAGGCCACTTTTAAAAAAAACTACTATTCCTCCTCCTTTCCGACCCGACAACCGCAGCAATCCGGTGGTGAGAGTTCAACAAGAGAGATGGAATCACAAGAATTCAGCCATGTCTCCGTTACACAGAGAAAATCAAGTCCACGGGACATAAACAAATCCTTCAGAATAAAAGTTTTATTTGCCAGCGATCTTGCGTTGACAAGGCCGAACCTGGCACGGACAGGCACATCCGAGGCATCAGCTGTTGGTGGGGCTCGACACAAGGTCCGTAGGTGACGGGAATTCCCTCCACGACAGCGGGGACGAGGAGCTCAAGGGGCCACGGGGGCGGAATTCCTCATCCGAACTGACGACCTGTACCAGTCAGGAGCCGACCGGGTCCAGCTATCGCGGGTGGAAAAAGAGACCAGGTACCGCTCCATTTCTCCTCCGGGAGGCCACGGGAATTCGTGCCGAAAGAGCCTTAAGTTTTACAAGCTGGCCACTGCGTTTATCCTGGCGGCGTCGGCGTTTACGTGGAGGGAGTGGAGCGAGGGTGCGCCACTGGTGAGTAGGTATCCCGCCCTAAGTGAGGCGGCTGAAACGTTGTATGACCATCGTAGTCGACTTTCACCAAATCCTTGTCAGAGGGGCAAAGATCCAGCAGTGTTTGGCGGTCGTACATAAGCAGTGAGCTGACAGTAGAGATAAAAATCGACACAAATAGCACAAACACAAACAGAGTTTCCAGCGAGAGACGGCAGGCCACACACACCGGCGCCATCGTCAATCCACCGGAAGTTCAATCCAATTGAGGAAAAACAGGTTGAAGCAAATTTCTCATCTGTTAAAAAGTAGAAGAGGCATATTATTTTTGTTCAGGAGGGAGATAAGGCCAGACCAGTGAGACTCAGGCGTAGTTCAGGGCAGCTAAAGGTAGGCAGCGGCTGGGAGTTGAGGGCCGGCATAAATGAACAGCTGATCGCCCCAGCGCAGATAGTGAGTACCCGACTGAGACCGGACCTACTGTTGTGGTTGGAAGCAGAGAAAGTAGTGTATTTTATTGAACTTACTGTCCCGTGTGAAGACAGAGTTGAGGAGGCTAATGAGAGCAAGGGAGCTAGATATGCAGAGATGGCAGCAGAAGCTGAGCAGCGAGGCTGGAGCACCCGTGTGCTATCGGTGGAGGTGGTTTGCCATAGATCCTTGACAACATCAACCATTGCACTCCTGTGTGAGCTGGAGTGAATGGCTGAGGAAGAAACATTTTATTAGTTAGCAGCAGTGCTAAGCTAATCTCTCAGTTGAAATTCACATGGTTGCGTGGTGGCTGCATGGAGGGGGGTGACTCCAGGACGCTGGAGCTCACTGTTAATCCTTATTGAGGTGTCATGGGCCTAACTTAACAAAACATTGATGAAGGGAGGGGCCCAGTTGAGAACCTCAATGATGTGCTGTATACTGTCTGCTGCTGTCGGCTAGGCTAGTTAGCTGGTGTCTTGGTTGCTGGTCGTTTTATTTTATTTTCCTCTTATTTTTGCAGTGTTGTAGTTTCATGTCCCGTCACTATATGTGTGTGTGTGTGTGTGCACACACACACACACACACACACACACACACACACACACACACGTGAGTGGGGGTTTTCCAAAGCTGGAGAACTTGCATCAAAAAAAATTTAATTTGAATGCCAAGACATTGGAAAATTTATAAAAAAGACGGGTACTTAGGCAACATTACATCACAACACTTTCCCTTTGATTTTCACATATTATGGCACACGTTCACATCATTTATTGACTGTTAAAAAATATCACTGAATCAGTTTGTCAGTTGAGTCTCTCAACAAGGTTTCCTGCAACAGGTGTCAGTGTTGAGCAACACAGTGACGTTGGGTAAAGTGCTGCAACACTTCACAAGGCCTCATCTACCCATCACTGGTTCATACTATGGACAAAACTAGTAAATACAATATTATTATTTAAGTTAGTGTGTTTTATATTGTACATTTTATTATTTATATTCTTTATTATTTATAGAAAGTCTCTGATCCAAAGAATCAGGCCCACATCAACATTTAGGTCAACCAGCCTTTTCAGAAGGATATTCACCTTCATAGAATTAAAAGCTGCACTGAAGTCTACAAACAAAACCCTGGCATATCCTTCAGGAAGTGTAAGCTGCTTTGAGACTGAATCTAACAAAGCCAGGAAAACATCATCCTCTGTAGCTTTTGATATTTACTGCATATCAGCAGGCTGCTGTGGAGCTGCTCCACCTCCATCACGTCCTGTCACTCACTACATTTACAGGCACATGAAAAAAATAAATTACTGCCTTAATCCGACTTTAACTGGACAATGTAAGTGCATGTTAACACTTTACTCCAACTACTATCAGAGTTCTCCTTATCTGATTAAGACACCCAGATAATGAGATTACTCCCACATGTATACGCCTTAATCCGAGTTTAACTGGATCATATATGTGCACATGTGCCACAATCACTGTGCTGGTGTATGACCCTGGAACAAAAACATCCAAGAAAGTCAGCTGCAGAAGAAGAAGGTAAACAGAGCCAAAAGAAAACCACCTGAGGGATAGCGCCATCTATCTGCACCATGAGTAGTGTACACATTAAAAGGAGGAACTATTATCTATCTGACTGTTATTTGAAATGAACGAGTCCAGTAATAGGTCAAGAAAGGAGCCGTATTAACACCCTGAAGAGATATATATCGCCACCTAGTGTGGAGGAGGAGGAGGACATGTTCCCGTCAGTTATTCCATGTAAACTGGGACAAGGACACATTCAGAAAGTCAAACTTTGAGCATAGCTCCATTAAACTGTGCATGTAAACACACTGACTCAGTATGTGTCAGCAGGTTGTTGGTTCCAACCTCAGGTCCTGCAGATGTAACGTCTCTGTCCCCTCAGAAGGCTGCTACTGTCTCTAATGGACGTCATGTTGGTGGAATTATGAGGCTAGTGGACATGACACTGAAGTTTCAAATGGCTTGTAATGACTTAAGATTTACTGATCAGGAGAAATTGTAACAGCTGTTCATGCATTCAGAGCTAGAACCATTCTGATGAGCCACTCACACCAAGAGAAACAGGGTTAGGGCTGAAATGAGGTGGGAATTATCACCATGTGTGGAGGCAGTCAGTGTCTCCCACTAACCTTGGATACTCTGTTTGATCTACGGAAGGAACACAAACAAGACCAGGTCAGACAACAGTAAGTTGTTGCTTCACATCTCCCTCTGCTGGTCACATGGAGACACTGCAGGGATGGTGTCAGGTCAGACTGTTCTACACATTAGTTCATTGAAAACACTCAGTGAGGCCTCATTGTTCACAGACACTGAAGCAGTAAAGTGACCTTAGAGAAAAGATCAAGAGAATGTCTGAGTTCAGCTGTAATCATGTTCAAACTATGCTCATACACACATTTGATACATTATTACATCATGGACTTTTCATGTTTAGCTCCTTTTATTCCTTCATTAGTTTTAGAGTTTTATAGGAGACATAAAGACTCTGTGGTGTTTGGACAGTTTCATCTCTTGTATTTTTACGTAGATTTACTTCAAGTTATTTATCTGTGACTGAGTTGGAACCAATAAGAGGAAGAAGCCAGTTGTAGGAAGAGGGCAGGCTTTACTTGGTGTCACTGAGAAAAGATGAAAAAAGGTCAGACGAGTGAGAAGGACAATGAAGGAAACGTCTCTACATCGTCTGCTCTGTAAGTCCAAAATCTTTGACTGTTGATAAGTGATGAAGGAGACATGGAGACTAGTCAGGATCAAGTCAGCATGAGGACCAGCTGCAGGTCTAAAGAGGAACTGGAATCATTTAAAGAGGAAACTGGTCAGAAAGGAACAGGTCAGCTTCAGTCAGTGATTCTATCAGTGGAACTGTGAAGTGAACACACACCCGTCTTTATGCTCTGAGCTACAAGTCGTGTGTTTGTTGAATATTGACACTGTTCATAGTCAGGATAACCACGAGGAAGCTTCAGCTTCTGCTTTTAGATTCAAACTACAGCATTAAAGTGGAAGAACCAACATGAGAACAGAGTCAGTTAACTGTGAACTGATCATTATTCTATAGCACTGACCATAGAACAGCACTGCTGCTGTTTGCATGACTCTTCATCTGGACCTTAACGTACTGGACTGTAGTGATGCAGTCATTAATACGTTACACTGTCTTCTCTGTCTTTGTTGAACTGGAAATAGAAATGTGTCAGTTCTGTGATGTTGTGTCTTGGTAGATGTTACGACCTCTCTTTGGCTGTCTTTCCTGACAGCCTGGTGGATGAAGCTGTCCCTCAGTCTGCTGGTCCTGATCCTGGTCCTGGTCCTGGTCCTGGTCCTGGTCTTGGTCCTGGTCTTGGTCCTGGCTCCCAAACTCCACAGTCTCCTCCCTGAAGGCAGCAGACTCAGGAAGCTGTGTGACGGGTGGGGGTCATCACCCGCAATGCAGAGGGCCTTGTGCATGAGCTGGGTGTTGTAAATGTCCTGGAGGGAGGGGGGAGGGACACCGACTGTCCTCTCAGCTGCTCTCACTGTGCTCTGGAGGGTCTTAGACCAGGATGTGGTGCAGGCTCCGTACAAAACAGTGATGCAGCTGGTCAGGATGCTCTCTCAGTTTGAGGAGGAAGTAGAGGAGCTGTGGAGCTTCTTGGCCAGTGATGCTGTGTTGGTGTCCCAGGAGACGTCCTCTGTGACGTGGACACCCAGGAACTTGGTGCTGCTCACCGTCTCCACAGCAACACTGTTGATGGACAGAGGAGCATGCTGGGTGTGGCTCTCCTGAAGTCCTCAACAGTCTCTATTGTCTTGTCTACATTCAGGGAAAGATTGTTGACTGAAGCCTCTAACCCTGATCCCTTGATGGTTATAATTGTACATTTGAATTCATACCTGTTTTAAATTATCTCCATAAAAAGATGAAAACCGACACTTTGCTGGTGTCTCAAATGTCTCTTGATACAATTATTCATATTTAACTCACACAGCAGCAACTTCCTCCTTCACAGAACTGTAGTCTGATCAGATGCTGTGATAGTGGCACTTCTCAGAATAGTGTTGTTTTCTTTGGCTGCTCTGGGTGTGTACATTGTGTGAGTTTTGTGCCTTTTTGTGAGATGTGTCTGTTTGTACAAATAGCAGCAAACTGTTTGTGGTCGTCCACTTCTCTGTTTCACAAACGTTTCCACCAGAGGTGTTAAGAAGAGAAAAAAAGAAACCTTTAGAGCCTTCAGTTCATCTCCTCCTAATTGTACATAAAATAATTAAATGTTTGCCACAGCTGCAGTTTCACCTGCTGCTATAAATATCAAAGCTTAATTTGTAGTCACCAATCAGCCTAACGAGTCTTTGGAGGTCACATCAGTGAGCAGGTAGAAATACTTTCACCTGTGTAGCACATTGCAAGACTATAAACCAATACTGTTCTCAGTTGTAGTGCCTTCAGTTCTGTGGAGAGAGAACATTTAGAAGGAAAAAGTTAAAAAAAAAAAAAGTTAAAATGTAAAAAACAAAATAGATAATTAAATAAATAAATAGGAGCCGTAAGATGCTTGGTCAGGAGAATCTTCGCCCCCCCAGATACACCTCTGACCCCCTCTAATAATCAAGACTGTGAAACCTGTGATTTAACAACAATGATTGATTTACCTTAAACGATGTGTGTCTGTGTTCAGCAGTTCCACCAGAGCCAGAGGTCGTCTTCTCTTCACTGAAGTAGTCCACCCGTCCACCCACTGATGTCCAGCTGCTGGACTCTGACTGGTCCCCTCAGTCCCTCAGACCAAAGCAGGCCTGTTGAAAAAGAGTTTTATGTGTTTCAGGTCTTTCTATAATTTGTCTCTTAATCGTAGTGTGACAGTCATATGACTCTGGTCCTACTGATATTAAGCTTCAAAGGAACATAATTGTCATCAAGTGAGGCAGATACACTATACAGCCAAAAGTACTCTCTCTCCATCCTAATCAGTGAATCCAGGGGTTCCAGTCAATTGCATGTCCACAGGTGTGGACATGGAAGCCTCTAAGCTGCAGACTGCTTCTACAAACAGTGAAAGAATGGGGGGGCTCTCAGGAGCTCAGTGGGTTCCAGCGTGGTACTGTGATAGGACGCCATCTGAGTAACAGTCCAGTCCCTACTAATATAACACAGTGAACTGTCAGTGGTTTTAGAGCAAAGTGGAAGCCTGACCAATCAGTAGTAAGCAGCGTTCTACGTCACATTTTAAGCCACAATTCACCTACTTCGGACCAACCACAGAGGAGGCACTAGAAAGTACCCAGAAAAGTATCCCTTTGGCCTCGTTCCTCCCACCTTCTAGCAAAGGAAATAGAGATTTAAAGGGGGCGCTGTGGGGCGGTGTGGAGGTAGGCCGTCTACAGAAATACGGCTTTAGTTCCAGTGAAAGGAACTCTGAATGCTTCTGCACACCAAGAGATTCTGGACAATTCCATGCTCCCAACTTTGTGGGGCCAGTTTTGGAATGTCCCCCCTTCCAGAGCACAAAGCCTGGATGAGGAAGAAGTGGACTGGCCTGCACAGAGTCCTGACCTCAAACCCACAGACCACCTTTGGGATGAATTGGATGAATACTTGGAGCTGTTAAAGCTGAAGAGGCTGGAGTCGTCATATTAAACCCTAGGGATTAAGAATGGGATGTCATTGAAGTTTGCAGGTGAGAGAATACTTTTGACAGTATGGTGTAGATAAGACTTCTCACTGTCAGTGAGCCTGTGTTTGAATCTCCTACTAATCATTTACTCATTTATTTTGAAAGGTTACTAAACGTTTAAAAATGGAATTGAGTTCATTCCTAATAATTCTGGTGATCCTGAGTATTACAGCTGAGTGCTGTGTGTAAAGTAAATCCGACATTGACTGCAGCTCCTTCAGTCTGTTACTGGGTATTTGAGGGCTGAAAGATTTGATCTCCAATCAGCTCTTTCTGAGCAAACATCAGTACCACATGTATTTATTTGAATGGTTTCCTTCATAGAGATCATGAGAACTCAGAGCCGCCACAAGGACGGTTTAATTTGACTAATATTTGTTATGAATTAATTTCCAAAGATGGGGAAGGTGTGCTGACTAAAGGTTTCTTTCCAGTTGTTCTGTGCTGGCTAACATTCTGGAGACTTGTTCTTTGATCTATGGATCATGTCCTGTTGAAGCAGCAGATTGGCTTTTTGAAAAATGCGCCTGAAAGAGTGGCTGCATGTCAGCAGTAGCACCGTGAAGAATAACATTTTTAGGTCATTCTGAGTGCTTTTTCTTGTTTTTCTCATTCTACTTGTTTTTTTCTGTGCCTTGAACCAGTCAAATAGTTTTTGCTCGTTTGGTCAAATTGACGTTTTTGTCTTTTTGTTCTGTTTTTGTTTTGTTTTCTCTGGACTTTTGTTTTTGGCTGTTTCGTTGGTTGTGGAGTTCGGTGGAGCGGCCGTTGTGTCTCTTGGTGTGTTCCTGCGATCAGCTGCCGGCGCTGTCTGTGTCCCCAGAGCTAGGCCTGAGAGTCCTGCTGAACTTCAGGAGAGGTGCTGGGGATGCTGGACTGGAGTCGGTGGTGGAGGAGCAGAGAAGGAAGTTTGGGTCAGTGGTGCCGTCTGTATTCACGGGGAACGTGAGGTCTTTGGCAGTGAATAGATGCGCTTGATGGGACCCAGAGGGAGTGTGTCATGTAGAGAGCCTTGGAGACCTGGTCAGCATTAACTTGAGCATTAACTTCACTAGGCGTCTTACTCTGTCATTGCAAAGACAAACTGAACCAGTGTTTATTTTAATTTTCTTTGCACTTTTTGTGTGGAGACTGAATTATTACTTTTTCTGTCAGTGAGGCTGTACTTTATTTAATTTGCAGTTGACGTTATGTCTTAGAATTTATTAGATTCAAGCTAATGTCGTCATAGAAGGCCTCATCATCATTATAAGATATTTTAAAATCATTTTCACACAGATGGCAGTTATACAGTCTTTATCATGGTTCTGTGTCCTTGTCCTTTATTTGTGAATATGCTGAGTTTCCTGTTTTATGTTGTTCAAGTTTCCTGTCTTATTCTGTTAAGTTTCCCGACTTCCTGTCTGTTGTATTTCCTCATTGCTCATTGGTTTGTCCCCATGTGATGGCCCTGGTTTGTCTCACCTGTGTCTTGTCATCTCTCAGCCCTCATGTGTATTTAGAAGTCTGCCTTCCCTTTGTTCCCTGTTGCGTCGTTGTCTTCCTCCCATGTGTCGTTTCCTGACCATGTTTCTGTCGTGTTTTCCCGAGCCATGTATCTTGAGTTTAGTTTTTGTCGTTGGATTTCGCTGCCTCTCTGCAGCTCTTTCTGTTTGATTTTTGTTTATTATTAAAAGAATAACTGTTTTCTGCAATACCCTGCCTCATGGTTTGTCATCTTTTTGATGAGGCAGCAGAAAGAAGGCAAGTGGTGTCATATTACACAGAACTTATGCTTGAGTAGAAGCCCTGGCTCACACCAGAGTTTCAGCCCCTTTTTGAGGGAACTCGTCTGGGCATAAGGGCCCCGACAGGGAGGCATGGCCCTTACGGTCTCCACGGAGGCAGACCTGGTGGCAGGCAGCTCCAGACGGGCCGGTCTACCCACCCCCAGGACCGCACCAGTCCTGGGGCTCTGCTCCTGTCTCAAGGGTGATCACCACTATGGTACCTGTCTCCGACGTGAGGTTGACCACCGCACAGGCTTCTGCCTCCACCCCTGCTCCTGGTCCCGCCACGAGGGTGGCTATTGCCCCTGCTCCTGCCCCCACAGTGCCCGTGCCTGCACCTCCGACTTTCACAGTGCTATCTGCCCCCACCCACGTCTCTGTTCCTGAGTGGCCTCCTGGGCCATTGAGAACATTAGAGATTCCCTGGACTAATTTTTGAGTTCTGAAACGGATACCCAATAAATAATCATAATCCACTTCATTCATATACCACCTTTCACAAAGAAAAAGTGCTTGACAATAAAATAAGTACCAAAACAAGAGCAAATTAAAATGAAATACAAATAGCATAAAAATTTGTAGTAAAACAATGAATAAAAAGAATCATTAATGTTCATTCAGGTAATGGTAAACAAACAATGAAAGGATGAAAGGACAATAAAAAATGAGGTAATAACAGTAATTCAACCAAAAACCTAAATAAAAGTGTTCTCAGCTCTTTTGTAAACACATCACAGGAATCTATGGATCTCATGGACAGTGTGAGCGTGTCCATAGCAACAGCTTGAAAAGCACAGTCACCTCTTGTCTTGTTGTGGGTCTTTGGGACTGTAAGTAGATCTTGATCAGCTGACCTGAGAGACTGAGTGGGTGGGTAGAGAAGGAGGAGGTCAGCGACATATTGAGGAGTTTGACCATGTAGGGCTCCCCTAGAAGTTAAAACCAAAATGTTAAAATCAATGTGAATTTTAATAGGAAACCAGTGTAAGGAGGATTAGATGGGGTGATATGAGATCTCTTGTTACTTCTTGTTAAAAGTAGAGCAACGACACTTTGGACTGTGTCAGGTAGTGAGGGTTTTAAGGGGAGGACCCACATGCAGGACGGAAAACAAAGATGAGGCTGTGGTTCCATATAAATGTATTTAATGAAAATAAAAGGAAACAAAAGGCGCTGCGGAAGGCAGGATAAGCCAAAGAAAAACACAAGAAAGTATAAACCTGGCATGGTACAAAAAAACCCACAGAGACAGGATGAAAAAAACAACATGACAGAACAAAGGGAAGGCAGGGCTATATATACACAAGAGGGCTGATGGATGACAACACACAGGTGAAACTAATGAGGACAATCACAGCAGGAGAAACTTATGACCAATCAAGGGAAACACAAGGAGTGATCACAACAGACAGGAAACTAAGGAACTTGACAAAATAAAACAGGAAACTCAAAACATGATCACAAATAAAAGACACAGACTCAGAATCACAGAGGATTCATTTAAACAGGTAAAAAGAACGTTACAATAATCCAAATGAGGAGAAATAAAAGCACGTACAATCATCTCCATCTCAGTTTTGGTTACCACAGATCTCAATTTTTCCATATTCCTCCAATGGAAACAGCATCAGCTCAAGAGCTGGCTGACATGTTTGTCCATAAGGACAGGGAGTGGTCAAAGATGACAAGTTTCTGACATAGTGTTTAGAGTAGGGACTTAGAGAGCCCCCTACCTGCTCATCTCATCTCATCTTCTACCATGTCAAATCTAGTGCACATGCATGAATGTGCTGTCTGCCTGTTACAATCACAACTGCCCATGTCTAACTTTTTCTTATTTTTATCTGGCTTTTCTATTTGTTTTTGCTATTTTTGTGCCACAGGAAATCATTCCTGCCTGTGACCATCAACCTGTACAACTCCTCACTCTGAGTGAGCATAACTCATATTTATTCAATTCAATTCAATTCAGTTTTATTTATATAGCGCCAATAACAATACAAATCGTCTCAAGACGCTTCACAAAAACCAGCCTGCAACCTCCAGAGCAGCCTGAGGGAAAAACTCCCTTTTAACAGGAAGAAACCTTGAGCAGAACCCAGCTCATATGGAGGGACCCATCTGCCGAAGGCCAGCCGGTTAGAAACAGAGAAGATAAAGAGAAAAGAAGAGCAGGAGAAACAAGATAAACAAACTTCTGTCATAGATACATACATCAAGCGGAAGGAAACATGTAGGATCTAGTAATATAACACATAGCTGATGATCTGTGACAGTTTGTGAGTATAACAGGAATTATGGGCAGGTTGGTGAATTGTTCATCTAGGTAGGAGTGGACACCTGGAGGAGGACATGAAGACTGGGACAGATGTAGTTTATGGAGCTCCACAGGTCTGATACACAGACTCCAGACCATGAAGACTGGGCTGGTTGATGAGGCCACGGCAGCAGATGTAGCTTAGAACTCCACAGGTCAGATATTCAGCACTCCAGACCAGAGACCCTCACAAAATGATGGAGGGGGAGGGGAGCGGAGGGGAGAGAGTAAGACACAGTGGTTAGTAAATTATAAGAGATAGAAAATAAAATGATAAGATATTAGAGGACAGGAGACAGAGAAGAAAGAGGAGAGGACATGTCCTCAGTGCATCGTCCCCCTGCAGCCTAGGCCTATAGCAGCATAACTAAGGGATGGTTAAGTCCAGCTCTAACTATAAGCTTTTTCAAAAAGGAAAGTCTTAGTCCTGACCTTAAACGTAGAGACTGTGTCTGCCTCCCGAACCCAAACTGGGAGCTGGTTCCATAGGAGAGGAGCCTGATAGCTGAAGGCTCTACCTCCCATTCTACTTTTAGAAACTCTAGGAACCACAAGTAGACCTGCACTTGACAGTATGGTACTATGAGGTCTTTCAAATATGATGGAGCTAGGCCTTTCAGGGGCTTGTATATAAGGAGGAGGATTTTAAATTCAATTCTAGATTTTAAAGGGAGCCAATGAAGAGAAGCTAATACTGGAGTAATATGATCTCTCTTGCTAATTCCTGTCAGTGCTCTTGCTGCAGCGTTTTGAATCAATTGGAGGCTTTTTAAAGAGCTACTTGGACAGCCAGACAGTAACGAGTTACAATAATCCAGCCTGGAAGACACAAATGCATGAACTAGTTTTTCCGCATCACTCTGAGAAAGGATGCTCCTAATTTTGATGATATTACGAAGGTGGAAGAAAGCAGTCCTGGTCACCTGCTTTATGTGAGAATTAAAGGACATATCCTGGTCAAATATAACACCAAGGTTTTTCACAGTAGCACTGGAGGCCAAGGTAACGCCATCCAACAAAAGCAGGTGTTTAGATAATGAATCTCTGACATGTTTAGAGCCAAATACGATAACTTCAGTTTTGTCTGAGTTTAAAAGTAGTTATAACCATATTTATACTGATAATGTACAATAACTCAGTTCACTTTATTTTCATATATTTGTATATTTCCTTATATATTATTTGACTCCTGACTCATCGTGTGCAGTAATTTCTGTGTTAATAATTTACCCCATATATATAATACCCCATATAGAATGTTATTATAGAGCAACAACTCAGAACACAGTTCACTTATGCTTGTACATGTTGTTATACATATTTTTTTTTATATTTTTACATTGATGTGTGTATTTTTACTGTACTTGTCTTATACTACTATAATAGCCTACATTGCTCTTTGTTTTGAACACTGGTACACTTTGAGTAGGAGATGCTGTAATGAAAAGTAAATTCCCCCTGGGATCAATAAAGTAATTGATTATGTTGTAGCACACATTCACATTATTAATTGACTGTATATTCAAAAAAAAAAAAAAAAAAAAAAAAAAATCCAACATAAGAGGATCCAACATGGCAGCAGAAACTGAGCAGTTAGTTGCCGTAGATTCGTGGCAAGATCCACCATTGTTCTCCTGTGTAAGTTGGGCATTCAAAGAACAGAGGGTTGTACTAAACACACTGTCCATGGCAGCAGAGCGAGCAAGTGAGTAGCTGAGGAGGAAACCTCCTCACATGCTAAATGTAAGGCTAGCTGAGTAGTTTTAGTATTTAGCAGTAGGGCTAATCTAATCTCTCAGTTGAAAGTTACATGGTTGCATGGTAGCTGCTTTGAGGGGGGTGATTACGGGACGCTGAAGCTCACTGTTCATCTTGAGGTGTTGTGGGTCTAGCTTAATGAAACATCAGTAAAGGGAGATGCACTTTACTACTATATATTTATATATCTCAAGGATAATTTAAAGATATAAAATATACAATATGTTGGATTTTATACATCACTGCAGTAAACTGAATGACCTTGAACTGTACTAGGTCATTGAATCAGTTTGTCAATTGATTCTCAACTCGGTTTCCTGCAACGATGTTTAAGATCCAGCAGGTGTCAGTATTGAGCTACACAGTGACACAGTATCAATACACTTTTGGTGAAGTGCTTCAACACTTCACAAGGCCTCATTTATCCATCACTGGCATATACTATGGACAAACCTAGTATATACAATAATGTTATTTAAGTTATTGTATTTTATATTTTATTAATTTATATGTTAATCTAAGTTTAAATTATCTTTGATGTTTTTTTTTTTTTTTTTAAATATACACTCACACGTTGTACTTGTCTTGGAGGCAAATTTTACAAATTTTCAAAAGTTTTTCCAGTGTCTTGGCATTGAGGTGATTATGTTTTTGTTTAGTTTTTTTTTGTTTTTTGATGCAAGTTCTTCCCACTGACCTGATACTGATGAGGCTTGTGTAAATAAAAATTGTAGGGACAGCTGGAAGAGGTTTGGGTGGGTGTGTGCTTCTGGTTGCCTGAATATTTTAAAGGATTCTGGGAATATTACTCTCTGCCAGGTATCTCTGGACCTCAATAATTGAATTGACTGCGGTGTTGGTTATCTAATAAAATCTAAAATATATATATATATGTAGTGTCTAAGCTTAATATTAATAAGAATTTTGAAATGTCGAAATATTTGCTGTTGTTTACACTCTGGACTATAACACTATAAGCTAATGCTGTTAAGCACGTTTTGCCCCTGCTAAGGTTATGTTGGAAACTGTACAGTTTTCTCCACTGTTTACATTACATTACTGTTGCTCTATTGTGCTAAGTAGTGGTTCATAAATAAGTAAGGAATATTACTGGTGAACTGTAAATCATATAGCAGTTTATTTGAATGTTTACTCTGATTTACCTGTTGAATAATATTCAGAGAATATTTCTAATACATTTTATTATTTTCTTCATATTTTCAGACCACACACTAAATACACACGTTGTAAAGCAACCAGCAATCCTTCATTGAGTCTCGCCTCTCGAACATTAATCCTTCGAGCTGGATTGAGTGCAACCTAAGAGGAGGAACATGGACAACGCAGCTTCAGGCACAGCCGAGCCCTGGAGACATCCGAGGAGAGAGCATCACCTACCTGCTTCCCCGAAGGATTATGAAGTTGGATTCCAGCCATCTGCACAGCCAGACCCACCTGCTGCTGTTTCTCGTCCTATTAGCCACCACAGCAGTAACCATGGCAGCAGCCATGGCAGGTCATCCAACAGGAGTTCATACACCTACAGCAGACCCAGTAGGCGTACATGTTACTCTGTTGGTACGTATCCCACTCAGGGTCTCTCAACTGCACAAGCTGCGCTCCTGGAAGAGAGAATAAAGCAGTTGGAGATAGAAGATATGCACCATCTGATTGAGCATGAAACCCAAGCTGACTTTGAGTGTAAATTGCTGGATGACCAAGCCAAGAAGGCACAGCGACTACAAGATGAGGCACTCAAAGCCAGAGAGGCGCTCACTAGGAAGCTAGAGAGTGAGCAGCGCCTAACCAAAGATACACAGGAGCTTGAGATTTCGTTCTTCGATGCTTTCCAGTAGCTGGACACCTGCACCTTCATCCATACACTCTGACCAGTCAGACGCCTTCCTGCACTTACCAACACCAGTACAGTCAAGACGGGCTGACACGCTTCCAACCACTTCACAGCTCTCAATGTCAATCCAGTTACATCCAACACCTACTCCTGTTGTGCACCCACCTGTTCCTCTCCCCCAAGTGAGGCAACAAGTCATTCTAGTCTTGCCCTTGTAAAACCTGTAAGGAGACACACCTCACCGTCTCGCACGACTCAGTCCAGGAAACCAAGCGGAAGGTGTACATGGTCAGTCTGCTTCCCACATAGGTGTATCTGGATCGGCCCAACAGGTCTCAAAGAGTAATGCTGAAGGTGGTCGAGGTCCTCCTCCATAACGGTGACCAAAGGATGGAGACTTATGCAGTGCTCGATGACGGGTCCAACAGGAGCATCGTCCTTCCTCAAGTGGTGCAACAACTCAACCTCGTCTGTCATCCGGAGACTCTACTCTTGCAGACCGTGCACCAAAGTGTTAGGCAACTCAATGGCGCTTCAGTCTGCCTGGAAGTATCATCACCGTTGCGACCATCCGAGAAGCACCTGATACCCCATGCCTTCACTGCTGAGGGATTGGCTCTCGCTGAACACACTTATACAGTTGCTGTGTTGAAGCAGAAGTACAAACACCTCAGAGGGCTTCCTTTACCCCCAGTGAACCGTGCTACCCTCGGCTCCTAATCGGGTCTGATATGCCCCACCTGATCAGTTCCAGTTCAACCAGTGCATGCAGGACCATCAGGCGGCACTGTTGCCATCTGCACTAAGCTGGGCTGGTTGCTCCAAGGGCCAGTTGATACTGTCAACCTCTCACCTGGAGTCCAACAGTGCCTGCACATCGCCACATCGCTTCTCAAGTATGTGGACCGCCTTTGGCAAATGGACACCTTGCCCTACAGTGAGAAGGCTGTCACTCACTCAAAGGAAGACCAACAAGCTCTCACTCTGCTCCAAACAGCTACCACTAGAGCAGGGCTGGCCAACTCGCAGCTCCCGAGCCGTGTGCGGCTCTTTGCGCGGTTCCATGTGGCTCTTATGTTCATATCGAAGTTTTGCTTCGCTTGAGTTCAATATGGCATTTTCGTCCAACGCGCATGTGCGTTGGATGAAAATACCTCAAAGTTTCCCAGTAGGAGCAAGATCATTTGAGTAAACAATTTGTGTCAATTTCACTCTCAAAATGGCAGGGAAAAAATGCACAGCAAAATGAAAATATTAAGATGAACACAGGACGTTTTTAACAAAGTGGGAGAGTTTATATTTTTTTGTTTAACGTAATGGCTCAAAAGCTTCAAATCTTCAGCGGCACTTCAGCTTGTGTGAGACAATGCACACAATGTTCATTGCTGAAAATGATTGGCCTGTGGTCTTTGAACTGTAGGAGTCAATTTCTGTCATTATCATGTTGGTGTGTGACATTTACAATAAATCTGGCTGAGCAAAGGTGTGTGTGTGTGTGTGTGTGTGTGTGTGTGTGTGTGTGTGTGAGGAAGGGATGGGGTCATGTTCATGTGTGCCCATGTGTATGATGTGGCTCTTTGCGGTAACACAGTAAAAAATGTGGCTCTTGGTCTCTGCCTGGTTGGCCACCCCTGCACTAGAGTGACCGTAGACGGCATCCCATGCTACGCCACTCATCTTCTTCGCCGTACGACGTAGCTCTCCAGGCTCCTGCGGAGGCAGTACTCTTCAGGCTTCGCAGCACAGAGCGGAAGCTTGCTAAGAACCCTACACAAGCTAAATTCTACTGCGCTGAGATCCGGAAGCTGGAGGAGTTGGGCTACATTTCAAAGGTCTCACTGGGAGAAGCCAGGCAGTCGCCAGAGTCGTGGTTTATACCACACCACATGGTCCACCACAACGGAAAGGACAGAGTGGTCTTCGACTGTTCTGAACGAGCTCCTGTTGCCTGGACCAACCTTGGGGCCTTCCCTGCTTGGTGTCTTGCTAGGATTCCATCAGCACTCGGTTGCAGTGAGCGGGGACATAAAGGCAATGTTCCATCAGGTCTGCTTACAGCCCACTAATACACCGGTGTTGACGTTCATCTGGAGAGACATGCAGAGGGAGGAAGAGCCAACCATCTACGAATGGCAGGTGTTGCCATTCGGCACTACATGCAGCCCTTGTTGTGCTGTATACGCCCTCCAACGCCATGTTCAGGACAACTGTGGCGACAAGTCCAACTTGGTCGAAGTTGTGGAGCACTCCTTTTATGTGAACAATTGCCTACATAGTGCCCGCACTGCTTCTGAAGCCAAAGCTCTCATTGACGACCTACGCAAGCTGCTCCGGTAAGGAGGATTTGATCTCAGGCAGTGGGCAAGTAATGTGCCAGCAGTGATCAAGCATCTTCCTCCAGAAGCTAAATCAGAGCGCTGTGAGCTTTGGCTGTCAAACGGCAGTAACAACCTGCAGGAGTCGACCTTAGGCCTCCAGTGGAACTGTCTCACTGACTCACTGGTCTTTAAGCACCATCCAGTGGACCACCTTGAGCCAACCCTGAGGAACATTTATAGAGCCCTAGCGAGCCTGTATGATCCACTGGGCTTTATCATTCCCTTCACCACCAGGGCTAAAGTCCTCATCCAAGATATCTGGAATCAAGACATCGGACGGGATGACCTGATCGAACCCCAGCCTCAGCGAGAGCAGTGGAGGGATTGGGTGAAGGAGCTCCCCGATCTCACTCACCTCCAATTCCCACGGACCTAAGCACCTCTATGTGCCGGCCAGCCTACTGCATCCAGAGAGCTTCATGTCTTCTGCGACGTGTGGGAGAGAGCGTACGGTTACGTGGCCTACCTACACACCATTGATGATCAAGGTAATGCCTACACTTCCTGCTAGCCAGATCAAGAGTGGCGCCGAAGAAACGCCTGAGCATGCCACGTCTGGAGCATATTGCAGCACTCACTGGCGCTCAACTCGCCAAGCTCATCCAGACAGAGCTGACCATACCGGCCAGCTGGCCGTAGACCAGGTCGTCCTGATAGTTGATCCACAGCTCCCAAGAGCTCTCTGGCCAGTGGGCAAAGTGGTCAAGATCCACCCTGGTGCAGATGGAAACATCAGAACAGCCACTGTCAAAGTTAAGGATAAGACCTACGTCCGGCCTGTCGCCTGGGTCATCCAGCTGCCCAAGATCAGTGACTCTGAGGATAACGCCAACTGATGGACTTTCTCTGGGAGTTCAACATGTTGACATTTGGGGGTGGCTGTGTGAGAAAGTCCAGTACGTGAGACGCCATCTGCTGGTGAATTGGCAGTAGCGCAGTCTGGACAGGTCAGAATATCAGCCACACTGACGAGCAGCAGACGGGCTAGTGAGCAGGCCGAAGCTGCATGGACTCTATGTGTGTGTGTTTACCGTATCCTATGTGCGTTCTTGAGGATATGTAAGTATTTTCTACCTCTTAGTTATTAATATTTCGACTTTCATTGCACTTTGTGTTTCATGGAAATATGTTCTGTGAGTTGAGTTAGCTAAGCTGAGCAGCTTGTAGCACAGTAGCTGTTAGCTCTCCCCTTTGCTAGCACTGCAGATAAGTTTGGATGCCTGTGGTGGTTTAATGATGAATATTTAGTTTGCTAGTACTAATATTACAACTTAGTTTATTGTTGTGATTGTGTCTAAGCTTAATAAGAATTTTGAAATGTCGAATTGTTTGCTGTTGTTTACACTCTGGATATATAAGCTAATGCTGTAAGCATGTTTTGCCCCTGCTAAGGTTATGTTGGAAACTGTACAGTTTTCTCCACTGTTTACATTACATTACTGTTGCTCTATTGTGCTAAGTAGCAGTTCATAAATAAGTAAGGAATATTATTGGTGAACTGTAAATCATATAGCAGTGTATTTGAATGTTTATTCTGATTTACCTGTTGAATAATATTCAGAGAATATTTCTAATACATTTTATTATTTTCTTCATATTTTCAGACCACACACTAAATACACACATGTTGTAAAGAACTGTATTAAAAAAGACAAAAAGATCTCTCTGTCTAAGTTTCCTGATTCTTTAATGGGAATCAATGTCCATGGTCTGCTGCCTCAACCAGCAATCCTTCATTGAGTCTCGCCTCTCGAACAATTGTGCTTCAAATATCTGTGATTCTTTTGGCAGAGATTCTGTTGGCAGATGGCAGATCAGTCATTACTACACAAAATAAGATGTTACAATCCCTTCAGTAAAGACCAGAAGCCCAGTCCAGCTGAAAAACCGAACAGCAGGCTAGCAGTCAGCTACCAACTAGCAACCAACAAGGAGACACCAGCTAACTAGCCTAGCCAAAAGGTTAGATGCAGTAGGGTTAGTTGTGATGCGACTACATGTCAACCATCACATCTCTGCTAAAGCGGAAAGAGGCCAGGCCTTCTCTTATTGACAATATGTTGGCTACTCTGGATCCACAGAGTCTGTGATATTACAGTTCACACACACTTTGTCCTGCACAGCAGAGAGGCAGTAACAGGAGTCACACTGTTTTTGACTTATGTACATGTCACTACATCAAATGCTTTCCAAAACATACATTTAATTAATAATAAGTGAGTCTTGATTGTAGCGTTTGCAGTCATTACTGGACCAACTATAGAAAGTCGTTTGTCATAGCATTTACAAGAATCACAACGTGGCATCCATCAGGGATGAAGCCATTATCATGGTTTGTACAGATTTTATGTGACATTAAGCTGTTAAACTGGAAATATTTGAAGGTTCTGTGGTACATATGGAAAATCAAAGTGATCCTCATATATTTCAGTGTATAACAAAAATGCCAACCTCACTACAACAGTGTGAAGTTCATTGAACAAATTAACTGCATTCATACTACTATAACATAAAATGTATACTGTAACTATATTTTATAACCAACTATAAATGCATGGGCAGCATGCGCAGGCTGTTCAGTCATAGAATCACAAAGTTTTGTCTATATTTTGAATATATTCAGAAATTGTCATTTTTGATGCTCCAGTTAGTCCAGTAGTTATCTACCATTGTTTGTATGGCTGCATATTGTGGTTTTCCATCTGTTTGATCAAATAAAATAATTGTGAACAAGGAAAGTGTGTGACCTTCATTGCCTTCATGACCCTGAGCCAGTGGCTAAAAGACATTTTGTCTTTCTGCTGTGGTCTCAATCAAGACAAAATGCCACCTGTTTGACTGTTGTCATGCCATTGGAAGGGTGTAATCCTGATACAATTAGCCCTTATATTCTTGATCATCAAAGATAATCCTTTAAGACAGGGGGAGGGGTTAAAGAATCTTTTAATGGTCATATTATGTAAATGGTAAATATGACCTGTGAAACATTAATTGGTTTATGGGGCAAATTAGCTGTGAAATGGTCCTAATTTATAAGTATGACTATGTATAAGACAAAAATGAATATCTTGACTAAATTTGATCACTAAATATTCCCTAAAGTATGTTTGACTGATTTCATCCAGCTTGGCCCAGAAAGACGTCTTTGGATGTAAACCTGAGACAGCCATGGCTGAGAGCCAGATGAAAATTAAACTTTGTCGTAGGACAACAGTGATGACATCGTTTGAAAGATCTTGACCTGGGGAGTAACATAGGTCAGTATGAGAGTTGTGGGCGGCTCCTGCTCCTCAGGTGTGCCCTTTGAACCTTGTACCTGAGACACATTTGAAGTCTTACTGTTCAACAACAAAACATGGTACAGACACAGGATCAACGGTTTGGGAAAATTATTGACCTCTACTATGATACCTAAGGGCAAACTAATAGGTGGCGCTATTGACTAGTGTTGAAACCTTGAAAAAACCTGATTTCACCTTCTTACCAATGACAAAGATGAAATCTGATCAAACAGTTGTGCTCCCCAGGCCCTGAAGTAAAGTTTGCTAAGATCACAGTCACAATTTTACATAATAGAGAGAATGCACCGGAACTACAAATTAAATGGCGCGGCAAGTTGTTGTGTATTGTGACTCGGAAAAAAAATGTAGTTCCTGAATTCTTCTTCAGGGTTAGGATGTTGATATTAGGGTTCAGAAAACATATATCCACTCATTTTCAAACAGAAAGGTATATTCCCAACCTACATGTTGATATCTTGAGTAGAGATACGCTATTAATAGTATCATTAGTGCTATTTTTGGAGTGTTTTTACTGTTTCTACGTGGGAGCTTTATCCCGCCGAAAAAGGGTGTGTTCAATGACATACGGTGTTCAGCAACGTTTCAAGACGGATCTTACGAATAAAAGTTTATTTCTCAGAATCGAAGAAGAAAAGATTCAAAGTGAGAGCCATAGCATGAAGCTATGTTATTGCTGAATTATCAGGGATATTTTGATGTGTTTAAGTTGAGAAATGTTGACGATCTCATTAGAATAAATCCTTAAAATAGTGATATAGAGGGTCCTCGATTCTCCAATCAGATTGAAGCTCGCAGCGTCATATGTCGTCGCGAATGGGTTATTATTGTAGTGAATGGAGGACTGCAGCCTCTGCTCTAAGCGTCTCTTAAAGCCATGAGCGTGTTTACATTGAAGTCAACTGAGAACCCAGAGCGTCTTATACAGACGTGAAAGGGTACCTTTTACGTCAGTATCAGACGTCTAGGAGCGTGACAAATAGTCGGTATATTACGCCTTGGGAATGAGAACTGTTTGGGTGGTTTTAAAGGCGTAAGATATTAATTACTTTAAAAGGTTCTGTTGTCCTGAAAAGATCCCCCTTGTGTGTATGGTGAATTGTTACTAATGGAAGCCCATTTAATCCAAAACGCGCTCAGATATTGCATTTGGTTCGGAAAAGGTTCGGATTGCCTTCACAGGACAAATGAAATGGACCAGGGTTCGTTACAGACTCTGAATCAGACCAAACAAGTGAACCGAGTTCCAGCCGCAAAGGTGGTCTCGGTTCACTGTTTGGTCTGCACCAGAGTCCACTGATTTGTATTCACACCTACGCAAAACGTCCTGACCAGAGAAAAGTACCGTTCCAAGCGGACGAAACAAGCCTGGTGTGAATACAACCTAAGTCTGAAGTCCCTTTGTTCTGTGCCAGTTTGTCTTGTCCAGAGTGAATATATTTTATATATATATTATATAAAATTATAATATTATATATATATATATATTTGTGACATTATCATAATATTTGGAATTATAGTATTAAGGGATGCATATTATCCTGTTCTAACTATTGCAGTAACTGTGTAGACAATTGTCTACACAGTTTCAATAGTTACTGCTGTTAATTATTTATTGGTTACAGAACCACACACATAAAGCTGCTAACTATCTGAATATTATTGATGCACAGTGCATGAAGTTGTTATAACACTTAGAGTTGATCGCCCATTACCCTCTGAGTTTGAAGCAAAAAGAGGAAGAAGCCAGTCAGAGGAAGAGGGCGGGCTTTACTTGGTGTCACTGAGAAAAGATGAAAAAAACGTCAGACGAGTGCGAAGGACAATGAAGGAAACGTCTCTGCAGCGTCTGCTCTGTAAGTCCACAATCTTTGACTGTTGATAAGTGATGAAGGAGACATGGAAACTAGTCAGGATCAAGTCAGCATGAGGACCAGCTGCAGGTCTAAAGAGGAACTGGAATCATTTAAAGAGGAAACTGGTCAGAAAGGAACAGGTCAGCTTCAGTCAGTGATTCTATCAGTGGAACTGTGAAGTGAACACACACCTGTCTTTATGCTCTGAGCTACAAGTCGTGTGTTTGTTGAATATTGTCACTGTTCATAGTCAGGATAACCACGAGGAAGCTTCAGCTTCTGCTTTTAGATTCAAACTACAGCATTAAAGCGGAAGAACCAACATGAGAACAGAGTCAGTTAACTGTGAACTGATCATTATTCTCTAGCACTGACCATAGAACAGCACTGCTGCTGTTTGCATGACTCTTCATCTGGACCTTAGCCTACGTACTGGACTGTAGTGATGCAGTCATTAAGACGTTACACTGTCTTCTCTGTCTTTGTTGAACTGGAAATAGAAATGTGTCAGTTCTGTGATGTTGTGTCTTGGTCTCGGTCCTGGTTTTACTGCAACTGAAATAAACATTTAGCAGATGAAGACTTTCAGAACAGCAGTAGTCGATATAAAGTGTGTCTGGAGTTTACTGTTGAACATTGTAAAAAAAAAAAAACTTGTAATCTAACAGAATTTTACTGTTTATTAGGGCTGCTGTAAGGGATTTGCCCCGAGGCCCTATTGTTATCCCATGTGTTTCTTCTTATTAGGGGCTACGGGGCAACGCCCGAGCCCCTATTGTTATCCCGCGCATTTCTTCTTCTTATTAGAGGCTACGGGGCAACGCCCGAGGCCTAGCCCCTACAGCTAAGCTATTGATATCCCGCGCGTTTCTTCTTCCTATTTTTTTTTTTAATTTTTCCTCTTCCTCCTTTTTTTCGTCCCTAAACTCGTCCTACAGCTCGAAGAGTATTATATCAAAACATGTGGCTGAATCGGGATCGGTATGCTATTACTTTTCTTTCCGGAATACGAATTTTTCGCGACCTAAGTAATGAAAAACTGCGAAAAATTTCCCATTGGAAATGAATGGGACAGACACAAAAAAGAACCCAAAAATAACAGTTTTTCAAAGATCTACTGCTCAGGCATACTTTCACCTACAGACTTTATTGAAACTTTAAAATGTAGACACAAGCCTTGTGTATTGGTGTATTATCATCTCGTTTTGATAGATCTTATCGTTGTTGATCAATCACTATTCAATGACCATGATCTTTTTCGAAAAATCTCGTTTTAGAGTGCGGAATCTTGACGCTCGTCCAGGCCACAATTTACACACTAGACACATGATTTTTCCACAGTTGTGGACAAACTTGTTGTGTCTCTCACAATGAGCTCAGCAAAGCAGTGAGACGTACAGAATTTAAACTGCGAGCCTCTGTTCGTGGTAAAGTACCTCTCTGCTCTCCATTCACTCCAATGCAAAGATTTTCTGAGAGAAGGAGAAGGACCTTTGTGTTTAACTCGCGAGTGTGTCCAAAATATTTACTCTAGAAGGACAAAAAACATATCAAAGTCTTCAGGAAAGTTTTATGACGCCCACGGTCTGCTTGGTTTTCTGATACGAGCTACCGTTTTGTCACAGTAAGCCTAAATGTGAGACCAGTAAAGAGGCGGGAAATCTCGCTCTTTTCTGTGTCCCGGCTCTGCGCGCTTCCGTCGTCATTGACGACAACTGTGAGTTGCCACGGCAACCCCTGACCCTCAGGCCTGAGCCACAGCTGAGACCAGTTCATTCATCAGCTGTTTCTGCTGTTAATGCAGCTGATCCCTGTGTCCCACACATGTATGTTACAACAACACACACCAACACACACAAACACACACAACATACGTACACATACACAAACATGCGCGCGAAAGCACGCATTAATCTCTCACACACAGGCTTAATGTGCTAACCATAAGCTGACTGTGCTAAATGTAGGCTAACTGTGCTAACTTAGAGCAACACACACCAACACACACTACACAGTTGACTACTGTGATTACAGCCACACACACATGCGCGTGCAAGCGCGACCTCCTCACCCACCCACACACACACATGCACACACAAACACATAGGTAACACAATGTTATTACAGCTACAGATACACTCAGGAAGAGTAGTAGGATGTACAAACATGCGTGCGAAAATGTGGGTTAAGTGTACTAACTGTGCGACATGTGGGTTGACTGAACTAAATGTAGGCTAACTGTGCTGAATGCAGGCAAAGTGCGCGAATTCCCATGTTGACAGAGACGGTACCCCTGGCATTAGCTCCCGTAGCCCCTTCAAAATTTCCCAGAGGGAATTTTGTAGTTTTACATATTGTTTCCGTATTTTTAAAATTCCATTTAATTTACAGAAAGATACTGATACTGATTTTACATGGCAAAAATAACATGAAATTACTGTAACTGTGAAAGCAGGAGTGAAAACACGATATTTCTGTTCTTTAAAAAAAAAACAATATTTATTGTTACAATATGTTCACAAATGTATCGTAATTTCACAAATATTTGTCTGTTATTTAATGGAATAAGCTGTAAAATTCAACTATAAAACTCTAAAAAAATCATTTAAAATTACTGAGAAATTTATAGTAAAATAACTATTTAACATTGTAGGCTGTCATATATACATATATATATAAAACGTCTTGAATGATTTCACTATATATATATATATATATATATATATATATATATATATATATATATATATATATAAAACGTCATGTCAAACAGCATGTCTGAACAAAACACGTGTTATTAGGAGACATTTTGCTGCAACGTCTCCCTGCACAAACACACAAAAGAAAAAAAGAAACGTGAAGACGACATGTCATTGTGCGTGCTTTGAAAAGTGCGGGTCCCGTTTGGATTGGTCGACAGAAACGGTTGGAGAAGAAGAAGAAGAAGAAGAAGAAGAAGAAGAAGAAGAAGAAGAAGAAGAAGAAGATGAAGAAGAGGACATGCCATTGGCTGTTGGGACACTGAACATCCGTCTTTGACGTTACGCTTAACAAGGTCAACAACCACCACGCGGCTGTTCCCGTTTGGTCACAGAAACTTGGAGCAAACAGCAGCTAATGTCGAGGCTGGAGGAAGGACGAAGGCAGAAGGCAAGTATCAAACTGAAGCTGAGTAGTATTAGCTTTATTTACCACCATGCCTCTGACTTTACTCAGTCGACAAAACCAATCCGCTAGCATGTCGTCCATTGAAATGTTAGCTAACTACGATGACAAAAGTATGGCCGGCGGAGGCGTCTTCACGTGGCGTCTGCCAGTGTTAGTCATAGATATATATCTATGACTGTTAGTAGTCAGCCAGACCAAACACTTTTTATTTTATTTACACTAACGTTAGCTTAGCACTTAACAGTGAGTCATTACGTTAACTTTTGTGAACTGACTAACACAGGCGGAGAGAAAGAGGAACAACATTTGTTTAGAGCTGCAACAATGAACAATAATCGATTATTAACCCTCTTCTACATTTTCACTAGTTTTTTGGCCATAACTTTTACTGCGTGTCTTGAAATGCATGATTTCTGGCTAGGATAGGAAGCTGGATTTTATGGAACGTGTCAAAATGTCAAAGTCTCCTTTTCACGCAGACTGCTCCTACTCCTCCACATGTAGGTATCGCTACCGAGACATTTTAAGTTCATTTTCTTCCAAAGGAGAGATAAAATGTTTTATAAATGGTACTGAGATTTGGTAATGGTTTATTTTAACCAGTTACTCTTTCTTAAAACTAATATTTTCATCTTCCTCTTGCCTCTCACAAATATAGGAGGAGCGACCTACTCTGCCTTTTTCAAGGTTTTTCAAATTTTAATTTTGGTGCAACACTGGTCAACATGAAATTCAAAACAATACTGAAAAATATGTAAAGGATAAGCTAACGATCATCTTCTGGTTTATTGAGGGGAGATCTGCTAACACAGTTTAGGTTGACTTTTTCACAACCAGCAGCATTTATTTTGATTTTGGCAAATTTCATGATTCATAATTTTTTTTTCTTTCTCTCTGCAGATAAGTGGTGAGAGTTGATTTCATGGCATGAACTGGTGGTTTAGAACTCCACTCCTTTCCATGCTGAACTGTACAGTAAAGCAGTGCGCTCCACAGTAGGAGAAACCTTAGTCAAAGAACCCAATGTTGAGCAGCTACCAAGGTGCAGTGGAAAGGCACTCAGTACAAAAGGACTCTTTCTGTCTTTAAATCAAGGTGAGGCACTTGAATTCAGACAGACTGAGCTCGTGTTTGTGATGCAGGACCAGCATGTATAATTTATTGTTACACCTCATGATGTGTCCTATGTGCCAGCATTTGCATTGTATGAAGTGAAACAAGCATGAAATGTTGGAAGCCTGAGCAGAAACTAGATTATTACCATTTGCATGTGTACAAGCTTTGTGGGACAAGAGTAATTTCACTTCAGCATAGCATTGTTGACTCCGAGTCATCTGGAGTTTGAAAAATTAAAATCTGACAGTAACAGTATTTTTCATCCCTTCTAGTCGTCCTAGTCATGGATGCAGAGCTTCTGTCTTTCATCAAATCAGTGCCTAAACTGAGAGACCCTGAGCCTTTGCTGGAGCATCTGCAATGTTTAGGAGTTGAGGACCTGAGCTACCTGAAGGAGAGTGACCTCCTTTCTGTCCTCAGACCAGTTTAAGCCAGGAAACATCTGTCACTGAACCAGCCATTTTAATTGAATAGATTTTTGAATATTGCTGTAATAATGGCTACCTGCTACAGTTGAATAAAAATACGGAGAATGGGAAATTGTAGCTGTTCTTGTTCAGCTTGGTCTCATTGAAACACAGCAATTAATTTCCCACTGACCAAAAACCGGTTTAAACCATTTAAAATTAAAATAATTCTGGTGTTATTTTTACTTGGAAGTCCTTTAAATATTTAGGAAATCAATGTAAAAGAAATCACAGAAATTACAATAAACAGTAAATTGTTGCAGTTGTTCACCCAATATGTAGTTACCTTTTTCTGACATGTTTTGAAAGATCAAATTATTGTTGTATACTGTTATATTACATCTAATATAGTCATATACAGCCTTTTTAAATAAAATGTCAATAAAACCAACTAACAAGAGCACATTTCTGTAGATTTAAGCATTATTATTCATATTACAATGTTAATTTGTAATATAATTTGTAATGTGCTCTTATAAACCAACTAATAAGAGCACATTTCTGTAAATTTAAGCATTTTTATTCATAATACAACATTTATTTACCATATTTGTAGGTAATTGTTTAAAAATGTGAAAATAAAATCTCATTAAATGTTAAAACAACCTAAAAATAAGGCAAAATCTTGTTAAAATTACAAGTACAAACTATTTTAATTATGGAAAATAACTATTTTTACGAGAAAGTAATTTTCTGTTATTTCACTGTATTTTTTGGCGCCCCTGCTGCCAGAAATTTACATTTTTTTAGGATTTTTTTTTTTTTTTTTTTTTTTTTTTTTTTTACAGTGAATGATTCTTTAACATGACTGAGTCCTCAGCAGTGGATCCACCAGAGATCTTAGAGGAACCGGAGATGAATGAAACTCTTCTTGATGATTTAGTTGAACTCAAACTAACCTGAGTGTCATTTCTCTTTAGTTCTGAGCTCTCTGCTGTTCAGCTCAACAAACCAAGGTTAGTCAACGTCTTCATTCACTTTAAACCTGTTCAGTCCTCATCATTATTACTCAGTAGAGTCAAAGCTTTCAGTCAATATCTCTCAGAGAAAAGACATTAAATGAATCCTATTGTTTCATCTGAACCCTCCCAGCTCGTCTGACTGTGAGTCCCAGCTTCTCTCAGTTCTTTAGAGGAGACATTGTGTCTCTGAGCTGTGAGGAGGACGACAGCTCTGCTGGATGGACTCTGAGGAGAAACACCACCACGGGACAGAGGACTCAGTGTGGAGCTGGGTGGGGAGAACCAGCTGGTTCTTCATGTGACATCAGCCCAGTGGTTCCCAAACTGGGGGGCGCGCCCCCTAGGGGGGGCGCTGAGGCATTGCGGGGGGGGCGCGAATGGAATGAATGAATCAATCAATAAATGACACTAGCTAGCATAACATGGACAAGTTTTTGGCGGGGCTCCCACGTAAACGCAAAGCAGAGGATGAAGCATCGCCTAATGTGCTTCCAAAGCAACTGCCTTCCAAGGCAAAGAAGAGAAAATATGACGACACATATCTTGTCTTTGGCTTCACCTGTACAACGGTGGGTAATGAGGAGAGACCGCAGTGTGTTGTCTGTCTTAAAGTGCTAGCTTGTGACAGCTTGAAGCCGAACAAGCTAAGACGCCACTTGGAGACAAAACATCCAGAGCACAAAGACAAGCCAGTTGAGTTTTTCAGACAAAAGCTCGTAAACTGCCGCGCTCAACAGTCTCTCTTTACTAAAGCTGCATCCATGCCGGCAAGTGCTCAACTCGCCTCATATAAAGTTGCCTACCGAGTGGCGCAGTGTAAAAAGCCGCACACAATAGCGGAGGAATTAATACTTCCCTGTGCTCTGGACATGGTTTCAACTATGCTTGATGACACTGCAGCCAGAAAACTAAGGGCAATTCCTCTGTCCAACAACACCATCGGCAGGCGCATTTATGACATGTCAAAGGACATAGAGGAGCAGCTTCATGAAAAGGTGCGTGACAGCAGCTTTTCTCTGCAGATGGATGAAGCCACTGACAGTAACAAAGACTGTTTATTGATTACTTACGTCAGATTCATAGATGGAGATGACATGAGGGAGGAACTGCTTTTCTGCAAACAAGTTACTGGCAGAGCCACAGCAGAAGAACTGTTTAAAATCATTGACTCTTACCTGAAAGAGGCCAGTCTGAAATGGGAGGACTGTGTGGGGATCTGCACAGACGGGGCGCAGACTATGGCTGGGGAACGCGGAGGGCTGCAAGCGCTGATCAAGCGCGTTTCCCCCAATGCGCAGTGGACACACTGCATGATACACCGCGAAGCACTGGCGTCTAAACAGCTGAGTCCAGAGCTGAATGATGTGATGACCGACGTCATTGCCACCGTCAACTACATCAAAACACGACCTGTCAAAGCCCGGATTTTTTCGGCACTGTGCGAGGAAATGGGCTCGGACCACACAGCTGTTCTGTTGCACAGCGAGTCCCGTTGGCTGTCACGTGGGAAGGTGCTGTCCAGGGTATTTGAACTGCAAGATGAAATCCGCATCTTTTTGGAGGAAGAGGGCAATGATCTTGTCCACAAATTTTACTGTAACCATTTCCTCATGAAACTTGCATACCTCAGTGACATGTTTCTGAAACTCAACAAAGTGAATTTGCAAATGCAGGGCACAAATACACACCTCCCCCATCTGGTAGATACAATCACATCATTCATCAGAAAACTTGAGACGTGGCTGCAGCGAGTGAAAGATGGAAATGTGGACTCATTTGAGAATCTGAAAGCATTCATTGAAGTCAACAAACTGCAGAACACAGTGATCCCATGCATGAAAGCACACATCTCCGCTCTTCAGAAACATTTCCAGAAATACTTCCTGATGCAGGATCCCAAAGAATATGACTGGATCCGTGACCCCTTCAGTGCAACACCACCTGCCGACTTCAGCACATCAGAGGAGGAACAGTTCATTGATGTCACCTCTGATTCAACAATGAGGCTGCAGTTTCAGTCAAAGACACTGGCTGCATTTTGGATTGGAGTGGATAAAGATTACCCACTGCTAGGCAAGAGAGCCCTGGCCATTCTTCTTCCTTTTGCCACATCCTACCTTTGTGAGATAGGTTTCTCTGCTGTGGCCTCAATCAAGACTAAATACAGATCAAAGCTGGACATTGAAAATGAACTCAGAGTGGCAATCTCAAAACTGCAACCCAGGTTTGAGAAGATCTGCAGCATGAAGCAGGCCCACACCAGTCACTGAAAAGATGTGGTGAGGATTAAAGGTGTCATTTTTGCACAGCAAACCATTAGATTTTAGTTTTTTGTTCTTCTCGGGGAGTTGGTCACGTTTTAAAACCCATTTTTGCAGAGACAAAAACAAAAAACAGAATGTTGAATATGTTGAATATGAACAAAAAGAAACCTGTTACACTGAACTTAATTACATAAAATAATTATATAGTTTATTGCAACCTGTAGTTTATGGCAGTTTACTTTTATTTGTTCAAAAAAGGTTGAGGCTTGTATACAATGTTTGAAATAAACTGAAATGGAGCCTGAAAACTAAATATGTGTATGTGTGTCCTGTTTTTTTTTGTGTGTATGTGTTTTATTTTTTTTTTGTGTGTGAGGAGGGGGGGGGGGGTGCAATTTTCTGATGTACCAAAGGGGGGCTCAGCAGTGAAAGTTTGGGAACCACTGAGCCACAATGTTACATCATCAGTCATGGAGAGTCTCCATCCAGCTGGATCACTGTCACAGGTGAGGAGGTCAGAGATGATTCTTCAGCAGCTTTCAACATTCACAATGAGACAATCAGTTCATTATTAACTTTGATTCATTCTAGAGAAACCCACCACCACCACACCTCCTCCTACAACAACACCTCCTCCTACATCAACACCTCCTCCTACGTCCACATCTACTCCTACGTCCAAACCTCCTCCTGGTTCCTCTCCTCCTCCTGGTTCCTCTCTTCTCCTCCCTGTGTTCTTGCTCCTTGTAAAGTCGTTTCTTATTTCTGTCTTTCCTCTGGTGTTTCTGATTTTCCTGGTGAGACGATGTGTTCGTGGGAAACATGAAGGTGAGACACAAACTTCTGTTCTGGTTTTATTTTATTCAGAATCATTTCTACATGTCTGCTCTTCATTTTTATTTGAATTTTGTAACAATTTTCATTCATTAAGTTACATTGTGGTTCATTTCTGTGACGTCTTCAGAGATGACATCACGTACAGTGACGTTAAAATATCAGACAGATCAGATGTAGACTGATTTGTTGAGGACATTTATTTGTCTATGATTAGACATTTATATGTGATGATGATGGTTATAATACATTCTATCAATATGAGTCCTCACAGGTTCTGTGCTCTGTTCCTCTGACGTCTTTCTTTGGTTTCTCTAGTTTGTGTTTTGGGAGAAAACTTTCTGAAACAGGATGATACTTTTAAAAAAAGTTAAAATAATTTAGGCAATTCAATGACAAGACAACTGACATCTTAAATACATGCTTAGAAATTATTATCATAAATACATTATAATTATACTGTATTTATAATCAGATGTCATTTGATATCTTTATCCAACAACTACAACTACCACTGTGGTAAATCTACTCTTTAGTTCATGCCTCTGTTGTCAGGGAGCTTTGTTCTGTGTGGTTTGTTCCTGTGGTGAGTCTGTTTACAGAAGCTAATGTCTCTGTTTCCTGGTTCTGATCTAAACATGAACCTGCTCATGGTTCACTGACTAGGATGATACATTAATCGATGATAATTAATGTGGTTATTTATTACATTAAATGGACTTTCTTCAGTATTATTCTGTTTTCATGGTTTAATTTTCATGTGACACCAACTTTTTACCTTATTCACCTATAGACCATTAACATACATGTTAAAGTATGAGTAGAGATGATGTGAGTATCGTAGTACTCCCTGCAGCAGCAGTACTGCTATCAGCTGCAGTAGCTGCAGTAATGTGATGTGTATGTGTTGTATTTTCCAGACTGTGATCCAGCTACAGTCTACTCAGCAGTGAGAACAACACAAGACGTCACTGATGGACAAATATTCATCAGAGACAAGAAACACAAGTCAAAGGCCAGAGGTACAGCTGCTCCTCTTTCTCTGCACCATGTTCACGGCTCATGGCTTTACTCTCAGATAAACGCTAACAGCAACATACTAACACTAAATGCTAACATCAACGTGCTAACATAGCATGCCAGCACTTTGTCAACATCACAGCTAAATTAAAAGCTACTTACTGTAGCTTCGTCAGTGTTTTATCAGGAACGTCTGTGAGTGGTGTCCACCTGAAACACACATGTGTGTGTGTCCTGTTTGATTGTCAGTCAGTGGTTCCACCACAGCTGGTCATAGGAGTGAGGCGGTGGAGGCTTCAAACAACGACACTAACTTTATTTAAGATAATACCTTATTGATTCCCAATGGGGAAATTCAAACTAAACACTGTTCAGGATTGAATCCCTCACTGGCTCCTCACCATGAACACAACCAGTGATACTGTTAGAAAACACTGAGTCTGACAGCAAACACCTTTAAGGTTGGAGAAGGAACATGACCACTGTCATGAACTGAATTAATCTTGGCAGGCAGCACCTCATTCCTTCTAACCAGCCTCACTATGTGAACTCATTTTCCATTCATTCATTCATTCAGTTGTTGAAGGAATGAATTCATTTGTTGATTCATCTCCATTGTCCCTGAGCAAAGGGCAGGTCACTTGTCTGTCACAGTCCAAATGTCATTTTAAATTATTCAGTTAAATCGTTCCTGTTCAGTTCAAAGCTGGAAGTGCGTCATTAACTTCAGTTTAATGTCAACTAATATTGGTTTAACTATTTATTCGTCATGTGCAGGGTCAAATAAGTCAAGTCAACTTTATTGCCAACTCTGACATGTGCAACACAATACAGGATTGAAATGACCTTCCTCAAAGGCTACAATGCAGCAGCTAAGGGGTAAGGGGGTCCTTGGTTAGTGTGGGTTGGAAATCGGCAGAGGGGGGGGGGGGGGGGGGGGGGGGGGGGGGGCAGAGCAGGTAGAGAGTTCAGTTTCCTGACAGCTTGGTGGATGAAGCTGTCCCTCAGTCTGCTGGTACTGGTCCTGGTCCTGGTCCTGGTCCTGGTTCTGGTCCTGGCTCCCAGACTCCACAGCCTCCTCCCTGAAGGCAGCAGACTCAGGAAGTTGTGTGACGGGTGGGGGTCATCACCCGCAATGCAGAGGGCCTTGTGCATGAGCTTGGTGTTGTAAATGTCCTGGAGGGAGGGGGGGGAGACACCGACTGTCCTCTCAGCTGCTCTCACTGTGCTCTGGAGGGTCTTAGACCAGGATGTGGTGCAGGCTCCGTACCAAGCAGTGATGCAGCTGGTCAGGATGCTCTCTCAGTTTGAGGAGGAAGTAGAGGAGCTGTTGAGCCTCTTGGCCAGTGATGCTGTGTTGGTGTCCCAGGAGACGTCCTCTGTGACGTGGACACCCAGGAACTTGGTGCTGCTCACCGTCTCCACAGCAACACCGTTGATGGACAGAGGAGCATGCTGGGTGTGGCTCTACTGAAGTCCTCAACAGTCTCTTTAGTCTTGTCCACATTCAGGGAAAGATTGTTGACTGAAGCCTCTAACCCTGATCCCTTGATGGTTATAAGTGTACATTTGAATTTATACCTGTTTATAAATTATCTCCATAAAAAGATGAAAACCGACACTTTGCTGGTGTCTCAAGTGTCTCTTGATACAATTATTCATGTTTAACTCACACAGCAGCAACTTCCTCCTTCACTGAACTGTAGTCTGATCAGATGGTGTGATAGTGGCACTTCTCAGAATAGTATTGTTTTCTTTGGCTGCTCTGGGTGTGTACATTGTGTGAGTTTTGTGCCTTTTTGTGAGATGTGTCTGTTTGTACAAATAGCAGCAAAGTGTTTGTGGTCGTCCACTTCTCTGTTTCACAAACGTTTCCACCAGAGGTGTTAAGAAGAGAAAAACTAGAAACCTTTAGAGCCTTCAGTTCATCTCCTCCTAATTGTACATAAAAGAATTAAATGTTTGCCACAGCTGCAGTTTCTCCTGCTGCTATAAATATTAAAGCTTAACTAGAAAATTCCCTCTGGGAAATTTTGAAGGGGCTATGAGAGCTAATGCCGGGGGTACCGTCTCTGTCAACATGGGAATTAGCACACTTTGCCTACATTTAACACAGTTAGCTTATGGTTAGCACAGTTAGCTTACAGTTAGCCTGTGTGTGAGAGAGTAATGCGCGCTTTCGCGCACATGTTTGTACATCCTACTACTCTTCCTGTGTGTATCTGTAACTGTAATAACATTAAGTTACCTGTGTGCATGTGTGTGTATGTGTGTGCATGTGTGTGCATGTGTGTGGCGCCTGTGTGTGTGTATGTAGCTCTAATAACATAAAGGTACATGTGTGTTTATGTGTGTGACGTTCGTGCATGTGTGTGTGTTACTGTTATCACAAAGTTACCTGTGTAGTGTGTGTGTGTTGTTGTAAGTTAGCCTACATTTAGCACATTTAGCATCTGGCAACACCGATGGGCCGGTGCATGTGTCCAGCTCATAAAGTGAAACCTAATGTTGGTGCTTGTATAGAAGAGAGTAGCAAATTAGGCCACGCCCCCCCATTTGAGTGAAAACTGGCAGAAAATACAAACACCGCCCTAATCAGTGTTTATTGTGTGTTGCTAGCATTGTGTGTTGCTAGCATTCATCGTCTGGAAAGCGGGGGAAATGGCTGCTGTTAGTCAGGCAGACACATGATGTCAAAAATAAATAAAATAATAGGAGCCGTAAGTCCATGTACCGACCGAGAAATGGGTGAACGACCCCACTCAGGGGCCAGAGGCGTCATACTACTATTAGTTTAACTATTTATTCATCATGTGCAGGGTCAAATAAGTCAAGTCAACTTTATTGTCTGACATGTGCAACACAATACAGGATTGAAATGACCTGGCAGTTTGAGGAGGAAGTAGAGGAGCTGTTGAGCCTCTTGGCCAGTGATGCTGTGTTGGTGTCCCAGGAGACGTCCTCTGTGACGTGGACACCCAGGAACTTGGTGCTGCTCACCGTCTCCACAGCAACACCGTTGATGGACAGAGGAGCATGCTGGGTGTGGCTCTCCTGAAGTCCTCAACAGTCTCTTTAGTCTTGTCCACATTCAGGGAAAGATTGTTGACTGAAGCCTCTAACCCTGATCCCTTGATGGTTATAATTGTACATTTGAATTCTTCCCTGTTTTAAATTATCTCCATAAAAGGATGAAAACCGACACTTTGCTGGTGTCTCAAGTGTCTCTTGATACAGTTATTCATGTTTAACTCACACAGCAGCAACTTCCTCCTTCACTGAACTGTAGTCTGATCAGATGGTGTGATAGTGGCACTCTCAGAATAGTATTGTTTTCTTTGGCTGCTCTGGGTGTGTACATTGTGTGAGTTTTGTGCCTTTTTGTGAGATGTGTCAGCTTTTACAAATAGCAGCAAAGTGTTTGTGGTCGTCCACTTCTCTGTTTCACAAACGTTTCCACCAGAGGTGTTGAGAAGAGAAAAACTAGAAACCTTCAGAGTCTTCAGTTCATCTCCTCCTAATTGTACATGAAAGAATTAAATGTTTGCCACAGCTGCAGTTTCACCTTCAACCAATACTGTTCTCAGTTGTAGTGCCTTCAGTTCTGTAAAGAGAGAACATTTAGAAGGAAAAACATCTGGACGTCTAGACGTCAGTGGCAAAAAGGCTACCGTTAGTCAGGCAGACATATAATGTCAAAAAATGAATAAATAAAAAATAGGAGCCTTAAGTCCATGTACCGACCGAGAAATGGGTGAACGACCCCATTCAGGGGCCAGAGGCGTCATTCTACTACTACTACTACTACTACTACTACTACTTTGACTTTATAGCATGAATTTGACATTATAACTGACTGACATTAGCTAATGTTAGCATCATCACGATTAAGGGTTTTTGTCACAAACATACATGTGGATCATGAGGCTGATCCACCACCAAAAAAGAGCAAAGACTGATTCTCCTCAAATATGAAGAAGAAAAAGTAAACCTCACTCGAAATCTCCAAAAGTCAAACACAGCAGCTGCATCGAAGAGACGCCATAAGCCATGGTAAAGGACTGCAGATTAAATAAATGTGTAAATTACACATCAATGGCCCAATTAGTTTACATTTAACGAAGCCACAAAACCCAGTCACTGAGCTGCAGAGATGAATCAGGAGTATGAATTAGTGTCATTCCTCCAGATGTAACCCCTCTGGAGTAAAAAGAACGTGGGAGGAGATAAAAAAGCACAAAAACATCATTTCATCTGGGGAATTGGATTTCTTAATTCCATCTTCTAGTGATTTGGGCTCCAATCTCAATCAGGTCTTCAATGAAAGGACACGTGATTCTTTCCTGAACAGCTGATTGGCCGATGGGTGGAGCCTTTTATCGGATTCAGATAAATCCTGAAAGTTACTCTGACCTGAAGCAGGTTAGCTGTTCAGAGTAAGTTGCCATGGTAACGTAGCTCCATAAGAATGAATCCAGCTTCATGAAACTAGAAACCCAGGGTTAACCCTGAAGTTACCTCCATAAGACCCTAATCCTGCTTCCTGATACAGGCCTCAGCTCAGGTCTTTCTGGGTGGAGTTTGCATGTTCTCCCTGTGTCCGTGTGGGTTTTCTTCAGGTTCTCTGGTTTCCTCCCACCTCCAAAGACATGCTGGTTAGGCTGATTGGTGACTTTACATTGGCCCTAGGTGTGAGTGTGAATGGTTGTTGGTCTCTGTGTTAGGCCTGAGACAGACTGGAGACCTGTCCATTTGTTCTATGGAACTGTCTTATCTGAATAAACGCACCCCCTTAATGCTGAGGCATGAAAATGTCTCAAATACACCTAGAATAAACAGACATTTACAACTTCCTGATGGTCGCTTTCCTAATAATTGATATCGATTCAGCTGTGTTATTCACTTTTATCGATTTATTTCTGTATTTATTTGCTTGAAAATCATGTTCTGATTTGTAATTGATGACTTCCTGCTGTTTGACCCATCCATTAGTTGACACAGTGGTACAGTGGAGCAAATTGGGGGTTAGATGCTTGGTCATTGTACATAAAATAATTAAATGTTTGCCACAGCTGCAGTTTCACCTGCTGCTATAAATATCAAAGCTTAATTTGTAGTCACCAATCAGCCTAACGAGTCTTTGGAGGTCACATCAGTGAGCAGGTAGAAATACTTTCACCTGTGTAGCACATTGCAAGACTATAAACCAATACTGTTCTCAGTTGTAGTGCCTTCAGTTCTGTAGAGAGAGAACATTTAGAAGGAAAAAGTTAAAAAAAAAAAAGTTAAAATGTAAAAAACAAAATAGATAATTAAATAAATAAATAGGAGCCGTAAGATGCTTGGTCAGGAGAATCTTCGCCCCCCCAGCTACACCTCTGACCCCCTCTAATAATCAGGACTGTGAAACCTGTGATTTAACAACAATGATTGACTTACTTTAAACTGTGTGTGTCTGTGTTCAGCAGTTCCGCCAGAGCCAGAGGTCGTCTTCTCTTCAGTGAAGTAGTCCACCCGTCCACCCACTGATGTCCAGCTGCTGGACTCTGACTGGTCCCCTCAGCCTCTCAGACCACAGAAGGCCTGTTGAAAAAGAGTTTTATGTGTTTCAGGTCTTTCTATAATTTGTCTCTTAATCGTAGTGTGACAGTCATATGACTCTGGTCCTACTGATATTCAGCTTCAAAGGAACATAATTGTCATCAAGTGAGGCAGATACACTATACAGCCAAAAGTACTCTCTCTCCATCCTAATCAGTGAATCCAGGGGTTCCAGTCAAATGCATGTCCACAGGTGTGGACATGGAAGCCTCTAAGCTGCAGACTGCTTCCCTGAGAACGACAGCAACTCAGTCAGGAAGTGTCAGGCCACATAAAATGACTTTGCTTTTGACAAACATAAATTAAACATAAACATTCAATTTAAATTTGTACAAAAAAACAGCAACACAACTTTCAAATGTGCTGTTCTCAAGCTCTGTAGAAGCTGAACATAGCATAGCACAAAAGGTAGAACTGCAACTACAGTCTCATTTCAAGTCAGACGTTTGCTCTTGAGGGACTGGACTTTGTTTAACAGCTTTGAATCATCCAGCTCCAAGAAAAGTCTTTAGAATATCTCAAAGGTGAACTCGTGGCTGTCTGGGATAACCGAGATCCAGCGTGTAGGTCAAGCCAAGGAGGACAGAGCAAACCCTTGCAATATCTCCCAGTCCTGTGATGATTTCCACGCCCTCTATGACATTTCCTATGTCCTTTGGGCTGTTGCTTGTAGAAGCTCCAGGCTTTGGGGTCACAGTAACTGCTATTATGAACTGTTCAAGTTCCCCCAAGTTCTCAGTGTCCTGTAACAAAACTGTAAGTGTCGTAGTATAAAACTGTCAGAGCTGTATTCCAAGCATATCACAATACCAGACAAACCATTCATAATCGTTTTCATAGCTTTCAAATTGTTGAAAAAGTGTCAATATTGTACAGTACTGTGTGGGTGTGTCTGCTGGAGGCACCCAATAAAAATAAAAACTTAAAATAAGCCTTAAGGACGAGCAATTTTTACAGACATTTTAAAAATAAAGTATAAATAGAGATTTAAAGGGGGGCTGTGGGGCGGTGTGGAGGTAGGCCGTCTACAGAAATCTGGCTTTAGTTTCAGTAAAAGGAACTCTGAATGCTTCTGCACACCAAGAGATTCTGGACAATGCCATGCTCCCACCTTTGTGGGGCCAGTTTTGGAATGTCCCCCCTTCCAGGGTACAAAGCCTGGATGAGGAAGAAGTGGACTGGCCTGCACAGAGTCCTGACCTCAAACCCATAGAGCACCTTTGGGATGAATTGGATGAATACTTGGAGCTGTTAGAGCTGCAGAGGCTGGAGTCGTCATATTAAACCCTAGGGATTAAGAATGGGATGATTGAAGTTTGTAAGCCTGTAAAGGCAGGTGAGAGAATACTTTTGACAGTATGGTGTAGATAAGACCTCTCACTGTCAGTGAGCCTGTGTTTGAATCTCCTACTAATGTTAATCATTCACTCATTTATTTTGAAAGGTTGCTAAACCTATAAAATGGAATTGAGATCATTCCTAATAATTCTGGTGATGCTGAGTATTACAGCTGAGTGCTATGTGTAAAGTAAATCAGGCATTGACTGCAGCTCCTTCAGTCTGTTACTGGGTATTTGAGGAGTGAAAGATTTGATCTGATCTCCAATCAGCTCTTTCTGAGCAAACATCAGTACCACATGTATTTATTTGAATGGTTTCCTTCATAGAGATCATTAGAACTCAGAGCCACCACAGGGACGGTTTCATTTGACTAATATTTGTTATAAATTAAATTCCAAAGATGGGGAAGGTGTGCTGACTAAAGGTTTCTTTCCAGTCATTCTGTGTGTTTTTAAGGTCATTCTGAGTGTTTTCTGGTAATTCTGAGTGTTTTTTTAGGTCATTCTGAGTGTTTTTTCTTGTTTTTCTCATTCTACTTGTTTTTTTTCTGTGCCTTGAACCAGTCAAATGGTTTTTGGTCGTTTGGGCAAATGGTCGTTTTTGTCTTCTGTGCTGTTTTTGTTTTGTTTTCTCTGGACTTTTGTTCTTGGCTGTGTCGTTGGTTGTGGAGTTCGGTGGAGCGGCCGTTGTGTCTCTTGGTGTGTTCCTGCGATCAGCTGCCGGCGCTGTCTGTGTCCCCGGAGCTTGGCCTGAGAGTCCTGCTGAACTTCAGGATGCGCTTGATGGGACCCAGAGGGAGTGTGTCATGTAGAGAGCCTTGGGGACCTGGTTCATAGGACCGCAGTACGTCTGTGCCCGGCTTCAGACTCTACGGGTGGACTCACTCCGTTGGCATGGAAACACCATGCCATGATATGACCCATGCTGCTGTTGCTATGCAACTGACCAAACAACTTCAGACACTGATTAGCCAACTATTTTTGTAAATTTTTTCATAATTTCTCAATATGTAAATTTTTTAATTACACTTTTTATTTTCCTTTAATCTCATTTTATTTTATCTTTTTTGTGTTTACTTTTATGTGCAACAAAGCTATGGTGACAAAATCATTGCCCTTGTGGATCATTAAAGTCTGCTGTTAATGGAGAACCTCCATTTTCATTTTCTCTTCCTATAAACTATTTCCTTAGTTGATTTATTTAACACAGAACCTTTACTCATTGTATTCTGGGTTGTAAAGCAAAAATAAATAAACAACAGCTACAGTTAATGTCAGTTCTTTATCTTTCATTATCTTCAGATTTAATGAATCACCTTAAAGTCTTTCCTCTTCCCTTGTAAAAATATATAATAAACATATATGTATATGTATAACATACATCATAGATATTCAGAAGCATCACTGGTCTTTGACCAAAACAAACAGTATCTCTTTTCTTTGTCTTTTATAGACATGAGATATGAACAGCACATCTTATTGAAGATAAATATTTACAAATGCTGGTCATAGACTAAAACTCAGCATTCAACACAATCACTCCTCAGTTTTTGAGCCTCAGCTCCTCCCACTGCCACTGCAATTGGGTCCTGGATTTGTCTGGGAGACCTCAGTTAGTCCAGGACCACCACACTGAATGCACATGCTCAGATCACTGCTGCTCAATTTGCTGACTCACAACTGGCACCACACAGTTACAATCCCATAAGTAATGTTTCTACCCGGCTGGCCTTCGGCAGATGGGTTCCTCCATATGAGCTGGGTTCTGCTTAAGGTTTCTTCCTGTTAAAAGGGAGTTTTTCCTTGCCACCGTCGCTCTCAGGCTTGCTCTCGAGGTTGCAGGCTGGTTTTTGTGAAGCGTCTTGAGACAATTTGTATTGTTATTGGCGCTATATAAATAAAACTGAATTGAATTGAATGTTTACTGAGCTCATCGGTAAGAATAATGAGTCAGTATAAAGATCAGAGGTGCAACAGTCTGGTGTAGAACCAACAAGCTTTCTCTGAATGTTGATGAGACAAAACATATGTGGGGTTCACTTGGGGTGTGTAAAGCATCCAGTATTTTTTTTTTTTCAGGTACACTTCTAATTTAGGACATGTAAGTGTAAAATAAGTATTCTTTATCCATTATAGAAGGGGCAGAACATGACTGTGATGATGATTTGGTTCTTGTGGGAGACAATAGGTGACTCAATGTGCTGCATGCTGAAGTGTCCTTGAGCAAGACATTGAACCTCCAGTTTCTCCCATTGTGTGGCACTGGTCTGTGAATATGGGTGTGCTTGTGTGTGTTACAGAATGGGTAGATGTGTCTGTGACTGTAAAGGCTTTAAACCTCCTGTTATGTTTGTTTGTCATCCACACGTACAGAGATGCCCTCCACTCTGCCCGGTCAGTATATTACTCTCACATCATCCAATCCGGCTCCAGAAACCCTGAAACACTATTTCCCACTACCACCTCCCTTCTGAAGCCCCACAACAACACCGGTTCATCCTTCATATCCGGACAACTGCCAGACCTTCCTTTCATTCTTCCACTCCACAGCATTCAAAATAGAGACTCCACACCTTAACCTCCCCCCTTGCTTCACCTGGCAGTTAAAAAACAGTTAATAACCTGCTGCTGTAAATATGCTGACAGTAATGACTGCAGTTTAACAAGTGGAGAATAAAAAATGAACACAATAGAGTCTTTTCCCAGGATCTATTACTTCACTATCAACTTATTGTCATAAATATATGATGGAATAATGGTTGTCATAAATATAATGTATTATGGGTTTTGTGGGTTTTATATTTGTGTGGTTCTGTGGTTTTTACCAAAATCTCAGGTTAAAAATTTGACTTGTTCCATTTTGGTTATGACTGACTGATACACATCTCTATGCAATGCAGAAAACAAATGCAAAAAAAACACAAACTTGTGTGTGTGTGATGTCAGGGTCAGAATTCCCCTGGAATTAAAACCGAAGCTAAACTAATTAAAATAATCAGTTAAGATCATTGAGGAAAGCAGTGTGAAGGTCATGTGACTCTGGTCCTGTCTGTTTAGAGACACCTGGACATTAAAGTTGACTCATGGTTAAATGAAAGATCTTAAAACTAGATGTTGACACTTTCCTCTTGAAGACTGGTCAGATATGATGGATGATAAAGAACCTGTCATATTCATTATTCTACTTAGTCACAGTTGTTTTCGGTAGTTATTTCCTGTTTTATTTTGAAAGGTTGCTAAGTGTATCTTTGTCCTCACCAGCTCAGGCTCTGGCCTCTTAACACAGTGAACCAGGAAGTGTCCTTTAATCACATATGGTGTCTGCTCCCATCTACTGGTGATTCTTAGTATTACCGATGAGTGCTGCGTGTAAAGTAAATCAGACACTGACTGCAGCTCCTTCACTCTGTTACTGGTTATTTGATCCGTGAAAGATTTAAGCTCCAATCAGCTCCTTCTCAACAAACGGTAATAAACCTGATAACATGTAGGTTCATTAACTTCACTAGACGTCTAGATAAGACGTTGATTTTTTTGTTTGTTTGTTTTGTTTGGTTTTTGCACTTTTTCTGGGGAGACTGAATTATTATTTTTACTGAATTATTGTTATCCAATTGCTGTTTTGTCTTAGAATTTATTAGATTCAAGGTAATGTTCTGAAGATAAACTGATCACAAATTAAAATTAAATTGCCGCAGAACCTCTCTGTGACTGAGTGTTCATTCTCCACTGAAATCAGAAACTATAAAATGCACACTTTTAATCAAACATCCAGCATTTGTACCACATTCAGTTCATCAACTGTATTGAATCCATGTTTTGTTCATTTTTCTAAGCCTTATAATGAAGAAGTTAATCTGCTGAATTTTTAGTCATAGTTTCTACCATGGAGTCATACATGCATATAAGTTGTCAGCTAAATTCTGATTAAGGCAATAATTTGTTTGTTTTTTTTCATGTGCATGTAACTGAATGTTTGAAGCTATGCAGTCTCTCTTAAATTTATGTTGTTGTGGTGCGTTTAAGTCTTACTTTGTTGAGAGTTGTATGGTCGTATTTGATGTCCATGATCAATTGTTTGCAAATCATTCTCACACTAATGACAACTGTGTGATCTCTGTAAGATTTTGCATAGAAGTATTTTGAAACTATTGTTCCACCGATGGCAGCTATACAGTCTTTTTTAATTTTCTGTTGTGATGGTGTTTTGACATCTTAAACTGTTCACAGCTGTATAGTCTTTAATCTCACAATAATGTCGGTTGTATGGTCTCTCTGACAGGTTTCATAATGAAGCAGCATTTTGAATAAATTCTCACACTGATGACAGGAGTACAGTCTCTCTGAATTTACAGTATTGTGCAAAAGTTTTAGGCAGGTATGGAAAAAAGGCTGTAAACTAAAAATGTCTCTGTTGTAAAACACTATTCTGAAAAATGTTCAGCGTGAACAGGAACTCACAGAAACACAGTTGATCTGTCCAGGACCTTTACAAATGAACCCAGAGCTGAAGCACAGAGGACTTTACAGTGAACTCTGCAGAGAGGAACCTCACAGCTGCCACTTTGGAAACGAACATGAAGGTCAAGAGTCAGACTGAGAGGAGATGAAGGCTCAGGGAGCTGCCCTCAACTGATTCTTCAAAGAGATTCTCCAACTGTCTCAAAGGATGTCTCAAACTGGGTGATCAAATTATTATTATCAAATGTATCTTTTTAAACTTGACAGTTATTTTCCAGATTAAAGTATCAACAGTAATTAAGTCCAACATTAACAAGTTGTTTCCTGGTTCGTGTCACTCAGCAGTGATGTGGTCTCTGAATGGACTCATAATGATCTGATCATCACCTCCCTCCTGACTCTACTACAGAACAGTCTGATAAACAGAGACAGTCCGTGTTCTCTCTCAATGTTCATCGGCTGGGTTCTGATTCTTTTGAGCAGGACTCTGTTGTCTCAGAAACAGTTGTTAAAATCCCTGGAGTTCTTCTTTAATACTTGAATGCTGTTTGGTCTTGAGTCTTTTCCTGATAGTTTCCATCTCACTGTTCAGCCTTGGTGGTTTTCAGACGTAGCAACAGTGAATCTGCTGAGACTCAAATGTGTTGGACTGATCTTTAAAATCTAAACTAACCCTCCTCATCATCACTGCATCAGCATCACAACTGTTTATAAAAACATTAGACCTCCTCTCAGTCTGGGTAAAAACGCCACGTAGATGCAGCCAGCAGGGGGCAGCACAGGACCTTCAGTTTGTCTATGAACACATGATGGAGTTTACTCTGTAACTTCTGAGGAGGAAGAACGAGGAAGAACGTGTAGATATGAGACTCTGAGAGTCAAGCAAAGATCAAAGAAAGGAAACCAGGAAGTGAAGCTGCAGCTTTTTGTTCTTCACTGACAAACTGAGATCTGGATCAGAACCAACACAAAAACACATCAGCTGATGTTAGTTTCTTCCATTTCAGTCCACAGGCAGGAGGAGAGAATAGTTTGACAGTGACATTATGAAAGTATCCCCACTGCTGCCTTCAGATGAATCACCAATAAGACCTGGATCCTCCCAGTGGCACTGACACCCTGTGCCTTACTCACAAAGACTGACACACTGTCATCAACTGTAACTCTCTTGGCAGTTTACAGACCCCCTGGCAGAGCGAGGACGAAGCTGGTCAGACTTATAACAATAAATGTGGCGAATCTCTGTGACACTCGGATTATACACCAGATTCTGGACACTGAACTATGATCCACTGCTAATTTATTAATTTAAATTTCACACAATTACTTTTATGTTGTTCAATCATTGCCAGTACTGGAAAAACAAATCTCATTTTACCATCTGTTGTGCTGGTGTTATATCTTCGTCATCCTCTTCATTTTCAAGGTCAATCGCTGGTCATCACTGTTTAAGTTTTTCACTTCTGGGAGGTGACAACTAAATATGGCTCATCTCTCTGTATTAAAAGAAAAGCAATATTAGCGAAAAACAAAAAAAGTGCAAGAGGAGGACTTTCCAATCATCCATTTTTTATGACTAATGGGATCTCACCTTGATCACGACCTGTATCGTGTCGCCATCGACTAAATTTGTGTCTCAGCCACTGAATTGTTACCTTAAAAGCCACATAGATGCATATTTAGTGACTACTAGTTCATACCTAAACCATAGAGGTCCATGAGAACTACAACATTTACATTTATACTGCCATGGTTCTGTGTCTGTCTTTTATTTTGTGATCATGTTTTGTGTTTCCTGTTTTATTTTGTTAAGTTTCCGATTTCCTGTCTCTGTTTCCTCATGTGTCCCTTGGTTGTTCATGGGTTTCTCCTGGTGTCATTGCCCTGATCTGTCTCACCCATGTCTTGTCATCCCTGAGCCCTCTTGTGTATTTATAGCCCTGTATCTCTTTGTTCCTCGTCTTGTTCATGTTACTTCCTTAATGTTGTCTCCAAGCTACATCCATGATTCTTTATTTGATTTTTGTCTTTGGATTTTCCTGCCGTACGCAGCACTTTTTGTTCCTGTTTGATTTCATTAAAAACCTCCTTATCTCAGATTCCCTGCCTCCTCATTAATTGTCCTGGACTTGGGTCCTTCCTTAAGTAAATCATTCACTAAGTTGCAATGCATAAAGAAACAAAAACATGAACAAATAAAGCGTGCAATCTATTCCCAAACCGATCTCATCACTGTGGGAGCTGGTTCAGCAGCAGCACCAACTACAATAAACCATGCACTCAGAACTACGCTCGGCAGACTGAAGCTCCTGAAATCATCAGACTGGAGGAGGAGCGTGCAGCGGGCCCAGGGCAAGAGGAAGCGGTATGCTAGCCAGGCTAAAGGCTAATGCCGGCAGACCACCGATCCCGCACCTGTTCCTGGTCAACGTCCACCCCTTGGAAAACAAACTGGACCATCTGCGCCTGAGAGTTTCCAGTGAGATGCTAAAGCTTACGGCGCACTGAAAGCGCTACATAATAACATCAGCTCGCTCAGTACAAGCACCCGGAGGCTTTTTACGTGGCGTCTGGGGACTTTAACCACGTTAACATGTGGACCCACACCAGTATGCTTTCCAGAGCAACCGGTCCACAGAGGATGCAGGGTGTCAGCGCCACTGGGAGGATCCAGGTGTCTGAAACTGGATTGGATAAGATTTAAAGAAGGACAGTCCAGAACATAATGTGAACAGCATGGATGTGGATTCTTTAAGGTGTTTCTCTACAGAGCAGCTGGTTAAAGAGGGAGAAACCACTTCCTGATTCAGACTGTGCTGCTATAACAGGTCCCAGGCAGAGTACCTGTACACAGATAAGATTCCTGTAAAACAGGAGAAAGAATTAGACAGACGACTGGTTGCTTTTGTTCAATGTAGCTTCGCTCAGTAGAATGAGGAAGTCAACAAGAACTCGTCCGGAAAGAGAGTCCAAGCGGAGAAGCAACTGGCCACACTGCCCCCTACTGGTGACACTGAATAACTCTCTTTGCTTTTGCTCTACCCAGAGGTGATAATTGACCATTTTGGCACAAAAACAATGCGTTCAAAACAACAAACTAAATAACATAAAATGTGACCTTACATTTCACGAGCGTCACACTGCAAACAACAACAACTCTGCTCCATTTTGTTCCGTTAACAAGAACAAACTGAGACGGTTGATTGAGAGCCATGCAGGACTCGTCTCTGGTCCTGGAGACGGTTATTAGCTGCAGGCTGTTGCTCAGTCTGACTCTGTGTTTCAGATGTGTAGAGATACAGCTGCTGTCGTCTGGAACTCAGCCAAGTGGGTGTGATCAACGTCTACATACAGACACAGAGTCCAGACTCAGACTCTGGATGAGCATCTGTTCACAACACGTCTGAATCTCATGGAGAGTTTGTCTTCTCTCAGTCTGATTCATCTCCACATGAACTGACTGTGTTAAAGAGGAACAACTCTGTTCTTCCTGGTTCAGACTGAGGGGGAGGTGTTGATGACGATGGAAACTTTCAGACTCTGTTGAATTTTTAAAAAGTAGTGTAGTAGTAGAGACTCACCTGACATGAAGTACTGTCGACAAAGGTACACAAGGCCTCCAACGACAACAAGAAAAACCAGGAGAACTTTGAGAACTATGAGCCAGACTCGAAGTGGTTCTGTGGAGAAACATGAAGAACATCATGACCTCTGACCTCTGACCTGTATCTACAGCAGCTGGTTTGTTGCTGACCTTTGACCTGCAGATGAACATCTCTCAGTCTCTTGTATCCAACCCTGAAGTCTGTGATGGAGCAGGTGTAGGTTCCACCGTCAGAGAGGCGGGGTTTCCTCAGATTCAGGTTGAAGTCTCCAGTTCTCAGAGTGTCAGTCTTCATGGAGGTTCGGTCGCTGTAAAGATGGTTTTGGTTTTTCAGTTCATCACCTTGTATCCGACGCTGGTGGATGGTTGAAGGACTGAGGTCAAAGCGGATCCACTCCACCATTGGGTGGTTCAGGCCTGAAGTCTGAAACTCACAGGGCAGCAGGACAGACTGGTCCCACTCAGTCACTTCAACTGAGGAACTTAGAGAAATTGTGAGGACACAGAGACAGAAACACATCAATGGAGAAAAACAAACTGAAGCTGAACTCAAAGATAATAAATTAACACACAATATCAGTTGGGGGTCCATGTGGTATCAAGTATCGAGTGCTACTTTCAAAATAAGAAGCAAATGATTACTCCAGTAATCCAGCACAGAAGAAGCTGAAAGCAGTTAACAAACTTAACAATAAAGTGGAGGATGATGGTGTTGGAGGTCAGCTGCTACAGTGGTTGCTCATGTCTGCTGGATGTCCAGCATTGTTACCTCCTGTCTGTCCTCAGGTCCTCTGAAGAACTAGAACCAGCAGCAGGACACTCAGAGTCCAGCTGGAAACTGATGTGAGACATTTAAAGCTGCTGAGGACCAGGAGGAGGACGCTATGGACCAGGACTCATGTTCTTTGTGTTTGTAAAGATCAGATGTGAGGTGTGAGGGAGCTGATGAGTGAAGAACAAACTGCTGTCAGACATTATCTACGTCACTCTGATCACATGACTCAGACCAGCTGTTTTCTAGAAAGTCTCATCAACAACATCTTTGTAAAAGTCAAACATCTGATCTGAGATCTTTCTCTGTCACATCAACAACCAGGAAGCAGCTTCACCTCTGATCAGAGACAAACAAACAAACTCAACAACACTCACTCACCTGGTGGAAGCACATCCAGTCTGATGATGCAGATGGGGTCAGAGTCCAAGATGGCTCTCTTCTTGCGGTTTGTTTTTCTCTGAATGACACGACACTCGTATGTTCCACTGTCATCAGTCGTCACATTGTTCAGAGTCAGAGACACGTTTCCATCCTTCACTGTCTGTTTGTCCTGTAGATCCACTCGGTTCTTATAAGATGGATGTTGGTCGATACTGTCCCGATATAAAAGAACATATTCATCTTTCTTCATGTCAGTTCTGCTCCACTCTACAACTGTGACAGGTTCATTGTTCAGAGCTTTACATGGTAGAGAGACATTCTGTCCAGGTTCAGCTCTGATGTTTGTCCGTTCTGAAGGAAACAATACAGAGCAGAGAGGTTAAAGGTCAACATGCAGCAGTCAGTCAGTGGGAGGAGCTACCAAAGAGAGGACACTGGTCTCTGTAGGACTGGACCAAAGGACAATAGAGGACAGCAGAAGACAACCAACAGAGGGACAATAGAGCCTGTTAACGCTGGCATCTCTCTCCTGTCCTTTAAGTAGGGCTGGGTGGTATACCGGTTCATAGCAAATATCCGTATTTTTATCTGTTATGATATGAGTTTTTAATTTACCTCCATACCAGTGTATTTGATTAAATAGTGTTGGGAATGCTGCGGTGCAATACTGTCTTCAAAGTAGCGCTTCTTAACACACGTCTTCTTACTTGTGACTTTTGCTACACTCCTGCTGTGGAAGATCCACAAATGTGTGCAGCAATTTGCAAATGTGCATAGAGACTTGTGTCCCTCCGTAGGTACACAGCTCCATACCACCAGGGGGCTCCTGGCGGACCTGAAGGCTGGAGGAAGGAGCAAAAATAACGTTAGCAGTAACAGTTTGAGCAAAACAGAGCTCGTCTGCAATTGCTAAGGTTATCAAATAGCTGAAATAACTTCACCCGACTCCTAGTTTCTTAAATGATATAACTCAGATAGACGTTGAACTACCTGGGCGTGTAGCTGAGGGCAGCTCTCTCCAGCCTCTCAGACTGAGGATCAGCCTGGAAGTTGATGGCTAAAGGCAGTTTCACCTCATTCAGTCCCAGTCATAAAGTCAATGTGACTAGACCAGGTAGCAGTAGCCGCTATCAATTGTGCTTGCGCCCCCTGGTGGTATGGAGCTGTATAGCTATGGAGGGACACAAGTCTCCACACGCATTTGCAAATCGCTGCACACATTTTTGGATCTTCTACGGCAGCAGTGTAGCGAAAGTCACATAGAGGCCGAATGAATCATATAAATCAATGTACGAATTTGCAAATTTATTTTATGCATCTGTGGATCAAAATACACATTTGCAAATACTTTTGCTACAATAATGGTCCCATAACAAACCCCGTTTTGAATGACCTTTCCCCGAACTTTATGTCCCCGAAAATGTCCCCAATTTCAGCTTTTTGTTTTTCATGAAAGAAAAACAAAAATGTTGCAAGCAGACTACAGTTATCAGCTCATGTTCAAATAAACCAGGTGGAGTTAACCACAGTCTGTAGAAACAGGAGCTCCACATGTTGTGTCTTCACTCTAGAGGACCTGTCACTACATCCAACTTTATACAGACTCTGAATGTCTGAGTGAAACAGAACAACACAAAGTGAATAATGTCTAGCTGAACTCACCCGTAGAGGAAGAAACCATCTGACAGACTGACAGCAGAGTCCAGCAGAGAGACAAACATCTTCCAGGAAACATGTCTCTGTCTCAGAGTAAAAGACTTTCAGAGAATATCAGAGAAGCAGCATTAGACCAGGAAATCCATAACTTTCTGTTTTCACTTTATGTGAGTGGAGCTGTGAGGCTGCAGAGTCCGAATGAGAGTTCAGAGTCTGGGACAGGATGTAGCTGAGAGGAACAATAGGCTGCACATACGCCGACTGCTAAATCATGTGACATTATGTAAACTGTAAATCTCGCTCTTAAAAAGAGCAAGAGGCCCCAGCTGCAGGTAAGATGGACGGCGAGGCTACTGCCATACCCCAACTCCATGCGGTACAGGTACCAGATCTGATCACTCTACCAGATCATTGATATATACACATAGATGCTGCCTCCACCGCCTCTGTGCATTGGAATAATTTCAATGACAAATATTCCAGGTCAGTGGAGCAAAAAGTTCTGATGACACTGGTCGCTGTACACCATGTGTTGTGGATATATAGTGCCAAGCCCCCACCTTTGCATTTGCTAGAGGCTGCAGTTCAATGAGCTCAGAACATAGAGTGCCCCCGTACCTCAACTGTAGCATCTGGAATGTGATTGTCCAACCAGGTCTCAGTGACAGTCGCCACACAACTGTACCTCTCTTGCTGTACAATCCACAGCTGAATCTCATCTATTGTGTTAGTGGTAGACGTAGCATTGGGTAGGAAGAGACTGAGCGGAGCCAGTCTATGTGGATTAGCTTGTAGCCTAGCACGCAGTACATCCGTCTTGTCATGTTTTTGTTTACGGTGTCTCCTCCGTCTCCTAGGCAACAAACATGGAGTCTTGTGGACTAATTTTAAATGAAGCTCAGTAAAGAAGTCTGTATAGACTCATTAGAGCCTCATGTGACAACAAAGTAACAGAATAATGAGAGAATAAAGAGACTCATGAGAACAGAGATGTTCTGCTGGGAGTTTTCAGCCTCTCAAACTGTCTCTTGATACAATTATTAATGTAGAACTGTTTAACTCTGCATTTAAAACCACAGCAGCAACTTCCTCCTGCACCGAACTGTGGTCTGATCAGATGGTGTGGTCGTGGTATTTCTTAGTATAGTGTGGTTTTGTCAGATGTGTCAGTTTGTACAAATAGCAACAAACTGTTTGTGGTCGTCCACTTCTCTGTTTCACAAACATTCCCACCAGAGGTGTTAAGAAGAGAAAAAAAATGTTGGTCTTGTCTCATACAACTAAAAATATGTAAGGTAACTAAGCTAAGCTAAACAGAGGACATTATGGCTCGTGTGAAATCGTGTTATGGCACATGTGAAATAGATCAGTCTTCACAAACAAAAGAGAACAAGTGTTGATTAATTCCTTTAAAGCGATCTGAGTAAGAGAGTGGAATGAGGTCAGGATATTCAACCTGGTCTTACCTTTATTTTCATGTGGTTTCATGTGAAAACAGATGCACAAAAACCACAAACTTGTGCATTTGTGTGATGTCAGGGTCAGAACTCCCCTGGAATGAAAACTGAAGCTAAACTAATTAAAATAATCAGTTAAGATCATTGAGGAAAGCAGTGTGAAGGTCATGTGACTCTGGTCCTGTCTGTTTAGAGACACATGAACATTAAAGTTGACTCATGATTAAATGAAATATCTTAAAATGTTGACACTTTCCTCTTGAAGACTGATCAGATATGATGGATAATAAAGGACCTGTCATATTCATTATTCTACTTGGTCACAGTTTTGTTCTGTAGTTATTTCCTGTTTTATTTTAAAAGGTTAAGTGTCTTTGTCCTCGTGTGTCTTTGTCTCTCTATCTCCCTGTGTATTTGTTGGATGCTTTGTTTTCTCCTGGACAGTTTGTTAGTTTGTTAAACGTTTAGTTTATTCCTCCTGTCTCAGAGTCAGAGTGTCCTGTGTTTTAGTCGTCTCTCCTCTCTGAACATTGTGACAGAGTGAGAAGAGATTCGATCTCTGATAAACTACAAACTCCTGAATGTGAGACTCAAACTGGATTCTGGATCTCCTCCCATGTTCTCACCTGTTCCTCAACCAGCTCAGACTCTGGCCTCTTAACACAGTGAACCAGGAAGTGTCCTTTAATCGCATGTGGAGTCTGCTCCCATCTACTGGTGGTTCTAAGTATTACAGCTGAGTGATGTGCATAAACCAACAAAATGACAGACCAAGCAGAATCTCAAAGTACACAGGATCAAAGAAGGAAATAAACACAAATAATTTGGGGGCTCCATATCACTTGATTCAAGAATCATTTATTGTCATTATGTGTGAACATAACGAAATTTTGGATGGTAGCTCCTGGCTGAATTAGTGCAAATATGAAAACAGTAGAAATCACTATTGTGCTTAATTGTCCTTCAAAATATCCGTGATTGGCAGATGTGCTTCATTACAAACACCTCATAATCATTATTACACAGGATGAGATGTTACAATCCCTTGAGCTAAGATCTGAGTCAAAACACATTTAGAAGCTCAGTCGAACTGAAAAACTGACCAGCAGGCTAGCAGTCAGCTACCACCCAGCAACCAACAAGAAGCCACCAACTAGCCAACAGCAGTAGGTTAGATGTGATGGGATAAGCGGCTACATGCCAACCAACACTTCTCCCCTCTGCAAAACACGAGAAAAACATATTTAGAGACCCAGTCCAACTGAACAACACCAACAAGGAGACACCAGCTAACTAGCCTAGCCAACAGAAGTAGGAACGTTATTGATCCTGCAGAGAAAGCCAGACCATTGCTGTAGTGACAAGAGCAAAAACAAATAAAATACAAGTTATTGAGTTAATATGTTACTGGAGACATAAAGGAACTGGATGTTATCATTAGAAACCTTTAAACAGAAACATATTTATGACAAATAAACATGTTTTTCAGAGATGTACTGTGGCCTGAGGGGCTGAGTAGACCAGTCCTGCAGCTGGACATCAGTGGTTGGACCGGTGGACTAAAGAGTAGACGACTGTTGACTCTGGAGAAAACTCTGAACACAGACACACAGAGAGAAAACAAAATGAGACACACTTGTAGGGTTACAGGTTTTCTAACACAAACTCAGGGAAGACCTCAGATCCAGTCTGGTTACGTCAGTCTGAACTTTATCATCTTCAAAACACAGAGTTACAGTCCTCATGCTTCCACAAACACACTCTGTCCACTTTAGTTGGGTTTTGAACCTTTGAATGTTTCCTGTTACTACTGATCTTTCTTCTTTGTCTCTGTCTAAACCTGTTCCATCATCTCTAAACTGTCCAATGATTTTTCCTCCTCTCTGTTCATTGAACATGTTTTGATCTTCTCCATCACCACCTCATCGTTCTGGATGTCCACAGAGTCTCAGCTGTAGTTTCCATCAGTGATCTGGTGTCTGGGAACACATCAGGTATCATCTGATGACTTAGTCTCTGTTTACCTGCATGTTACGAAAACCTGCTCCATCATGATTGGTCAGTATTACTGGGACTAGAACAAAGACCAGGAAGATTCAGACTCCACCACTGAAGTCTAGACTCTTTGTCTCTCTGGGACATTGATCTGAGACGTTGATTCTCATCATCAGAATCTAATCACCAACAGTTTTATTCTCTTCTTAACACCTCTGGTGGGAATGTTTGTGAAACAGAGAAGTGGACACTAAGAGCAGCCAAAGGATGCCACACTATACTGAGAAATACCACCATCACACCATCTGATCAGACTTCAGTTCAGAGAAGGAGGAAGTTGCTGCTGTGGTTTTACATGCAGAGTTAAACAGTTCTACATTAATAACTGTATCAAGAGACAGTTTGAGACAGTCTGATCATTTTACATTTCAACTATTTCCACAACAAACCAGAGATGAATGGATCCTACTAACAACTAACACTAGCAACACATCAGCAACTGATGCTGGTTGATGTTCATTTAAATCAGTCAGGATCTTTAGTTGATCAGGTGGATCCATTAAACTGTATCAGCTTGATTTTACTCACAGACGTCAATGTTTTTCCCTGAGATAATATATGTTTATTAATGATGATGATGCTGATGTCAATGTAATGACGTATGAGAGGAAGGAAAAAACTGGCATTGAGCTCCACCTCAGGAGGTCAGACCTGTGACTGCTGTGTGAAGGCAGGTCGACCCAGGTCAGAAGATTCTGCATCAACCTGCTGTCCTCAATGTGAACGTGCTATATGGCTGCATTCACACGTAGCTAAAAAAAGTTGTTTTCTCCAGTTTTCCTTGGCGACATATCGAGAAACTCTCCGTAAAACCCCATCTAGTTGTAGAAAGGCTGTAGTACATGTCCCAGGTCTATGTGTGGCGCTGTTTCTGCTACAGAACTCAGTCAAAAATAGAAGAAGCTGACGTCCTGGGTCGACCCGGGATTTTCAGTGTATCAGAGGCAGCTTCTTCCCCAGAGCTGTGAAATCAGTAACTGCCCCCTCCTTGCATACACACTATCCTATCCCAGCTGACATCAGGTGAGAGGGGGGGTGATCCACCCTGGACAGATCTCCAGTCTCTCAGGACTAACACAGAGACAAACAATCATCAGCCTAACAAGCATGTCTTTGGAGGTGGGAGGAAACCAGAGAACCTGGAGAAAACCCACGCAGACACAGGGAGAACATGCAAACTCCAGCCACAAAGACCTGAGCTGGACTTGAACATGGACCTTCCCACCACCACAGTAACATCTGTCCTGGGAATCCAGTCACAAGTGTCCAGCTCTGAATGTCTCCATCCAGCTCTCCTGATCTGATCTCAGTTTCTATGTATGTAAATAAACTCCAACATCATTTGAGACGCAGTAGAACAGTAGTTATCTCTAATGGATCTCTACCGCTGCTCCAAAGACTAGAACTGCTGTCTTTGTGTGTGCATTATGAGTTTTGCTCACATTAAGTTATTATTTATTGATCTCCAACCTGAACTTAATCCAGATTATAACTCCAACCCTGAAAGCTTTTATACGAACCATAATCTAATGAAGAGATGATGATGAATAGAAATAAAGACACCAGTGATTGAGGAAATAACTTAACTCCATGTGGATGTTAATGCAAGGTGATAAAATCCAGTGTCTTTCAGGGTCCTCCAGTGAACCATGAGCAGGTTCATGTTTAGATCAGAACCAGGAAACAGAGACGTTAGTTTCTGTTAAGAGACTCACCACAGGAACAAACCACAGGGTTCAGCACAGAGAACAAAGCTCCCTGACACAGAGTCATGGACTAAAGGTTAGATTTACCACAGATGGTCTAGTTGTTGTTGGGTTATGATACCAAAGGAAATGTGAATTATTAAAATTAAAACTGTAATTTATGAACTCTGTATGATCAGTTGAGTGAAGTGTTTGTTTTTCTCCATCACAGTCCATCATGTCCCTATAAACCTTCAGAGTCAAAAATTATCTATCATCTTGTCACATGGTAAAAAAACAATGTTACGTCAAGGATTCTCATTTTATAAAAAACGATTCTTACTTTCTAAAAGTATTCTCATGTCTCAGAAAGTATGATGTCAAAACACAAAATAGTCACAGAGACTCTGTTTAACTCTCATTAGGTCTAAACCCCAGAACAGACGATGGTCCTCACAAAGATACAGAGACATAATAATAATAATAATAATAATAATAATAATAATAATAACAATAATAATAATCAACTCTACCTCTTCTCCGTCTGATCGTCTTTCTTGTTCTGTGATATTTTAATTTTACCGTACGTGATGTCTTCTCTGACGTTTCCTCCAACGGCTGAAATGAACAAAAACGAACAACAATGTAATTTCATGTAAACAAAATTGTTAGAATTATTTAATTGTAAAATTTTGAATAATTTATTTATTTCGTAGCGAATCCAGAGTCTGTGTCTCACCTTCATGTTTCCTACAAACACATCGTCTCACCTGGAAAACCAGAAACACCAGGAGAACCAGAGAAAAGAAAGAAAGAGACAAGAACACAGGGAGGAGAGGAGAGGAACCAGGAGGAGGTGTCGACTGCTGCTGTTCTGAAAGTCTTCATCTGCTAAATGTTTATTTCAGTTGCAGTAAAACCAGGACCGTGGTGCTACACAAATATAAATGTACACAACATCACAGAACTGACACATTTCTATTTCCAGTTCAACAAAGACAGAGAAGACAGTGTAACGTATTAATGACTGCATCACTACAGTCCAGTACGTAGGCTAAGGTCCAGATGAAGAGTCATGCAAACAGCAGCAGTGCTGTTCTATGGTCAGTGCTAGAGAATAATGATCAGTTCACAGTTAACTGACTCTGTTCTCATGTTGGTTCTTCCACTTTAATGCTGTAGTTTGAATCTAAAAGCAGAAGTTGAAGCTTCCTCGTGGTTATCCTGACTATGAACAGTGACAATATTCAACAAACACACGACTTGTAGCTCAGAGCATAAAGACAGGTGTGTGTTCACTTCACAGTTCCACTGATAGAATCACTGACTGAAGCCGACCTGTTCCTTTCTGACCAGTTTCCTCTTTAAATGATTCCAGTTCCTCTTTAGACCTGCAGCTGGTCCTCATGCTGACTTGATCCTGACTAGTTTCCATGTCTCCTTCATCACTTATCAACAGTCAAAGATTGTGGACTTACAGAGCAGACGCTGTAGAGACGTTTCCTTCATTGTCCTTCTCACTCGTCTGACCTTTTTTCATCTTTTCTCAGTGACACCATGTAAAGCCCGCCCTCTTCCTCTGACTGGCTTCTTCCTCTTTTTGCTTCAAACTCAGTCACAGATAAATAACTTGAAGTAAATCTACGTAAAAATACAAGAGATGAAACTGTCCAAACACCACAGAGTCTTTACGTCTCCTATAAAACTCTAAAACTAATGAAGGAATAAAAGGAGCTAAACATGAAAAGTCCATGATGTAATGATCTATCAAATGTGTGTATGAGCATAGTTTGAACATGATTACAGCTGAACTCAGACATTCTGTTGATCTTTTCTCTAAGGTCACTTTACTGCTTCAGTGTCTGTGAACAATGAGGCCTCACTGAGTGTTTTCAATGAACTAATGTGTAGAACAGTCTGACCTGACACCATCCCTGCAGTGTCTCCATGTGACCAGCAGAGGGAGATGTGAAGCAACAACTTACTGTTGTCTGACCTGGTCTTGTTTGTGTTCCCTCCATAGATCAAACAGAGTATCCAAGGTTAGTGGGAAAAACTGACGTCCATTAGAGACAGTAGCAGCCTTCTGAGGGGACAGAGACGTTACGTCTGTAGGACCTGAGGACTGTCCAAGGTTGGAACCAACAACCTGCTGACACATACTGAGTCAGTGTGTTTACTTGCACAGTTTAATGGAGCTATGCCCAAAGTTTGACTTTCTGAAAGTGTCCTTGTCCCAGTTTACATGGAATAACTAATAATAACTAATACGGCTCCTTTCTTGACCCATTACTGGACTCGTTCATTTCAAATAACAGTCAGATGGATAATAGTTCAGCTTTTTAATGTGTACACTACTCATGGTGCAGATAGATGGCGCTATTCCCTCAGATGGTTCTTCTACCATCTCTGTTTACATTCTTCTTCTGCAACCGACTTTCCTGGATGTTTTTGTTCCAGGGTCATACATGTGGGAGTAATCTCATTATCTGGGTGTCTTTATCAGATAAGGAGAACTCTGATAACTCTGATAGTAGTTGGAGTAAAGTGTTTACATGCACTTAAGTTGTCCAGTTAAAGTCGGATTTACAATGCTTACGCCGGTATGTCAGGGCATGAGGCGGAGTTTCACCGTGCTTCAGAGCATGTTGCTCACATAAAGCAGTCAGCTAGGAAAGAGAGGACTATGGAGCTCTAGTGGGAGCTCTGCAGTGCCGTTTTGGACAATACAACCAGCCTGGTGTTCTGCGCTCAGAACTGTCAAACAGGAAGAGGCAGGCCGGGGAGCCACTCCGGGCATTGGCTAATGACATTGAAACCCTGACAAGGAGAGCGTATGCAAACATGTCCCCTGAAGTGCAGAGTGAAAATGGCCAGGGATCAGTTCATCCGGGCCATAACTCCCAGGGAGCTGCGCATACAGACAGAACTAGCGCGCCCCCATAATCTGCAAGAGACGCTGGAACTGGCCTTGGAAAGAGAGATCATCGGAGACAAGTAATGGCATCGGTGGCAACCCTGTGGTGAGAACTGCGGTTCAGGAGGGCCAAGCGAAGCCGGCATGGGCAGATGAGCTGACTGAATTGATCCGTGCTGCGTCACTGCAATCGCCGCGCAGCAACAACCGTCCTCATCAAGGCCCTCCTGTGTGTTGGGTGTGTGGTCAGTCCGGCCATATCAGCGTGAGGTGCCCCAAGCAGGCTGGTGTCCAGGGAAACGCTCTGTGTCCTGTGTAGACGGGACGACACAGACCCCTGTCCCTGTGTCCGTCCATGCTTTGTTGCCTCGGGACGGAGTACAACTGTACAGACGGGGGAGCGGGGCTCCACTTCCCCCAGAAGCAGATGACATCACAGAGGCTGCGAGAGTGGTGGACTGGACCCACCTCGGGGATTTCTGCCATGTCCCCATCACGATGGCGGGGGCCCCATGTATATTTCTCATCGACACCGGCTCCATGGCAACACTGATGAGACCCCACCTGGTCCCTGCTGGGATACAGCTGGAACCTACTGTGGTGAAGCTGCGGACAGTGACTGGTGAGCTAGCCCCTATGCTTGGAAGAGGGGTGGTGGCTATACAAGTGGGAGGGCTCTCAGTGAACTTTAAAGTGTGGGTTGCAGCAGTGCAGGACCCCTGTATATTAGGACTGGACTTCCTGCGGGCCGGCCGCTGTTTGTTAGACCTGGGGAACAACACACTGACATTCCCAGGGGGGCCCACAGTTGGAATGGTGCCCCCCACCCAGGCCCCAGGGCCACACCCACCATACCTCACGAGCAGCAGAGGAACATCAGGGGCCTGACCCCCAGCCCCAAGCTTTTTACCCTACGCCGCTTTCCCCCACATCCCGTATCCCAGCTGTTGAGCAGCCCCCCACCCCTGACCAGCAGCCCACAGCAGGTGAGGAGGACAGACTGGCAGCAGTACAAGAGATATGGAGGCGCAGCTGTGATAATGTGGAGCCCGGGCAGCAGCAGGAGTTGTGGCATTTATTGCTGGGTTTTAAGGACATTTTTGCTCTAACAGAAGAGGAGGTGGGCCTGACACACCTGGTGCAGCACGAAATTGATACCGGCGATGCGCGGCCCATCAAGACATGCCCCCGCCGCATTCCCAAGAGGCACCAAGCTGCTGCAGACAGTGCTATTGACAAGATGCTGAAGACTGGCATCATCGAGCCATCTAACAGCCCATGGGCCTCGGGGGTTGTGATGGTCAATAAGAAAAAGAGTCCAAAGATGAGGTTCTGTGTTGACTACAGGCCCCTAAACAGTGTGACCAAGAAAGACTCGTACCCGCTGCCCCGCATCGACGAATCTCTGGACTTGGTGTCTGGCTCATCTTGGTTTTCCCCCTTAGACCTAAGAGACCAAAGACTGCTTTCTGTACAGGCAGAGGGTTGTGGCAGTTCTGAGTCCTCTGCTTTGGCCTGTGCAACGCCCCGTCCACGTTCGAACGGCTGATGGAGAAGGTGCTGTGTGACATCCATCCCCCGACAGGAGTGTCTGGTCTACTTGGACGACACACTGGTCCACGAGGACTCTTTCCATGCAGCCTTGGGGGCACTGCGGCGGGTTCTACAGAGGATATCGGCGGACGGCCTAAAGCTTCACCCAGACAAGTGCTGCTACATGAGGAGAGAGCTGGAGTTTCTGGGGCACAGGGTTGGGGAAGAGGACATTAGCACATTACAGGAGAAGGTACAAGCAGTGAGAGACTGCACCCCCTGTTCCGCCTGCAGCAGAAAGACAGTGATTGTTCTTGGACTCCTGAGTGCAAGCAGGCCTTTAGCTCTTTGAAGAAGGCCTTGACAGAGTCTCCGGTCCTCACCCCCCCAGACCCCAACCTGCCATTCGTCTTAGACACAGACGCCAGTGATGTTGGGATGGGGGCGGTGCTGAGTCAGGTGGGGGTGGAGGGGGAGAAAGTGGTGGCGTACTTCAATAAAACTTTCAACAAAGCTGAACGGCGCTATTGTTTGACACGCAGAGAACTTCTAGCTATCGTGAGGGCAATAAGCCACTTCAAGTACTATCAGTACCTCAGTATTTTCACTGTCCGAACTGACCACTATACCCTACAGTGGTTAATGTCCTTCAAAGAGCCGGAAGGGCAGATTGCACGCTGGCTGGAAGCACTGGCTCCGTACGTGTTTCAGGTGGAGTACAGGGCTGGAGCTCGCCTGAATGGAGAGTGCAGCAGCAGCAGGATGCTGATCTGCACCCTGTGCTGCAGTGGGTGGAGTCAGGACAACAGCCACAGTGGGACGAGGTTGCTGGATGCTCTCCTGCCACTAAAGAACTGTTTGAAAAGTTTGGGGCTCTATGGGTGAAGGATGGAGTGCTCCAGAGAGCCTGGAAGGAGCCAGCTACAGGAGAAGAGAGGTGGCAGGTGTTGGTCCCCAGAGCACTGAGAGAGACTGTGCTGAAAGCCTCTCATGGTACCACTGGGGCAGGACACTTTGGAGTCTCAAAAACCCTCCGTCGTGTCGGGCAGGGTTTCTACTGGGGTCGGATGAGGAGAGATGTCGAGGACTTTTGTCGACGCTGTGACCTCTGCACAGCACACAAGGGTCCCCTGGATCAGTCTCACGCGCAGCTCCAGCAGTTGGCAGTAAGGGCCCCAGTGGAGAGGGTGGCGGTGGACATAATGGGCCCGTTAACACGCACAGACAGGGGCAACCGTTATGTTTTAGCTGCCATGGACTATTTTACAAAGTGGCCGGAGGCGTATGCAATACCAGACCAGGAGGCAGGGACTGTCGCAGATGCGCTGGTGGAGGGCATGTTTGCCAGGTTTGGAGCAGCCGAGGTCATTCACAGCGACCAAGGCAGAAACTTCGAGTCAGGTGTGTTCTCTGCTATGTGTGAGCGTATGGGCATGCAAAAGACTCGAACTACTCCTTTACATCCACAGAGTGATGGGCTTGTCGAGTGGTTCAACAGAACTCTGGCAAAACAGCTCGCCATCCTCACTGCAGAACATCAGCGCAATTGGGACCAGCACCTCCCTCTCATGCTATTGGCCTACAGATCAGCTGTGCAAGAGTCCACCTCGTACACACCTGCCCTGCTCATGTTGGGCTGAGAGCTGCGGACACCAGCAGAGATGGCGTGTAGAAGACCCCCAGATGCACCAGCAGTGCCACCGGGACCAGAATACGCCCGAAGGCTCCAGGACCGAATGGAGTTGGCTCATGCCTTTTCACGTGACCAGCTGCAGAAAGCAGGCATGAGACAGAAAAGAAACTATGACACAAGGGCCCGAGGGAGAGACTTTGTGGTTGGGGGCTTAGTGTGGGTGTATAGCCCAAAGAGGAAGAAGGGCAGATGTCCTAAGTTAGACAGCCCCTGGGTGGGGCCTTGTGAGGTTCTGGAGAAGCTGGGTGAGGTGGTTTATAGGGTCCAGCTGCCGCCAAGGGGGAGACGGGTGGTCCTCCAAAGAGACAGGTTGGCCCCATACAGAGGTGATGCACGCCCACTTCAGCGCCCTGGACCGTCAACACCTGTCTGGAGGAACAGGACAGCCATGGCCCCAGATTCAATGACTGTCTCCCACACCATGCCCCACATTGTTCCCCATCCCTTAACTCGCCCCCTGTTCATCCACAGGTTGTTCCAGGACTGCAGGTGCGGCCGCCTTTGTTCACACCAAGGCGTCCTCAGAGGGGAGGGAGGGGGTGGAAGTGTAGCGATCCTGCAGTAAGATTCCCAATGTTTTAATCTTCATATTAGAGTTCTGTGTTTTCCCACGGTCTGTGAACGTGTTGTGATGAGTGTGAGATGGAGGGGGCGTGGGAGCGGAGGACAGAGGGAGTGCCTGAGTGTGAGGGAAAGGAGCCCGACTGAAGAGTGAAGTTGAAGTTTGAGATTGTGCTTGTTCGTGTTGTTGTTTTGGCGTGGTGACGGCCCACAGTAACTAAGACGTTCTGCAATAAAGGCAAGTTTGTTTAATAATGCCTCATTATTTGTCACGAACGCTACAATATAATACATTAAATACAGTTATGATTTAGAGATTAATGTCTTTAATAAAAAAAGACATTAGTGTTCTGTTACAAGTTATGAGTCACATTTCACATCTGGGCTGTAATAAAAATCGGTGATGTAGTGATGACTTTCAAAGTGTTCTCTGCCCAGATGAGAAGTCCTGTTAGTCCAGTTCTGAATTTTACACAGACAAACATGTAAAATAATGTATGTGTTATATGTACATAATGTGTATGTGTACGGAACATTATTACGCATATTCACATTTTGTTTTCTTGATCTTAATTTATGTTACCGTCTAACTTAAACTACGTAAGGGACAATGTCTGATGAGGTGTCCATTATCAGAAATTAATGGACGACGCGGAGGCTCCCGCTTATAACCTCATTTTAATAGAGTAACGTTATGTATGAACCCATACTGTCATATAACATTAATATTTATTTACGTATTTTACCGTAACACTGGTCGTATAGAAAAAGTAACGTGAACAAGAAATTAATGTTTTGTACTTTTCGTGGTGGATAAATATTTCCCAAATGACACACTTCACTTAAAAGTATTATTAATTATCATTATTATCAGTGGCGGTTTGATAGATAGCCTGGCTAACAAACCGGAGCCTAGCTGGAAGGCTAGCCTAAGGCTAATTCATTAGATAGTTAACTTCAGCTATCAGACTGGTTATACTGGGCACTGACACCGACCATAAGAATAATTCTCCAAATTCACTTACCGGATGGTCTTGTGGAAGGTGCAGCAAAGCAGACAACTATTATTTTTTATTTAAAATGATCCAAATGGACCAAAACCTCAAACTTGTTTTGTTGTTGTTGTCATTAGCTCAGGTGAGGACCAGCAGAGAGACCAAGGCTAGCAGCTAGCCTAGCGGCCTCTGGCAGCGCCTGTCACTCAAAGCGGGAACGCCCTTAATTATGCAGAATTTTAAACCTTAATAAAAATTAAACGAATGAGTTAATGGAAATAATAATAATAATATTAAAAATAATTCACCTCCCGTACAGTTGTCACGAATAGTGAAATAAACCATTGAGACCAAAACCGTTTTTGAACCAGGCTGTAAACATGTTTAATAATGCTGTAAAGTTGGGCTTTTTAACAACCGGGTCTATGGGGATCTGCTCCCTTTTGCAACCAGCCTCTAGCGGCCAATAGATAAACTGCAGTTTTTTGCACTTCCGCATGGGCTTCACCGCTCAGAGCCGGAGGTTACCGCCTGGGAGCGACGCAAGGTCGAGGAGCCCTGGAAAGAGTTATTTGGACCAATTTGTTGGTAAAAACGAAATTTGTTATACCCTGAGATGTCACGAAGGTCTTCTAAGCAAAAGCAACTTCCCAGTGTTCAGCCACACTTTGAATATTGTCAATAGCGCAAACCACTGTGAATTACGGTAATCAAAATCAGTGTGCTTTGGTGGATCGCGGTTTGATCGGGATCGGTGTGCTAACTGTGCTAAATGTAGGCAAACTGTGCTAACTCTAATGTTGACAGAGACGGAACCCCCGGCATTAGCTCTCGTAGCATTCACTTTTATCAGTTTATTTGTGCATTTATTTGTTTGTAAGTAATGTACTGTAATTAATGACTAAAACTATTTTTTTTTAATTATTATTTTTTAGATTTAGTTTCACTTTTCACATGTTATGGCACACGTTTACATTATTTCTAGACTGTATATTTAATATATATATCAAAGATACTTTAGCCTTAGATTAAGGTATAAAATAAAGAAATATACAACATAAAATACGATAACTGAAACAATATCATTGTATATACTAGGTCAATGAATCAGTTTCTCAGTTGAGTTTCTCAAGTAGATTTCCTGCAATGATGTTTAAGATCCAGCAGGTGTCAGTATTGTGCAACACAGAGACACAGTATCAATGTAGTTTGGGTAAAGTGCTGCAACGCTTCACCAGCCCTCATCTACCCATCACTGGTTTAAACTTTAAACCATTTTTTTGATTGTTTTGTTTTGTTGTTTTTTTTGGAGGGCGGGGGTTTATCAAATATAATACACAACTGTTTTTTAAACCAAACCCTTTTCAGAGTGTACCAGTAGTGAGCAAGGTCACACAGGTAAAATCACTGAGTAAAAAAAATGGCAATAAACAAATTAAAAAATTACGTTTTAAGTTATAAATAAAAGAGTTGTTATCTGTAACTCAATGACATGAGACTCTTCAGTCTCCATTTTGGACTTGTCAGACCAGCAGACAGCAGCTCCACACATGAAACCTGGAGCTTTTGAACAAACCAGGACGGAGGCGCGTGGAATCAAAACATAAATATGAGCTAACTAAGCACGTTAATGCATATGTTGAGTTTGTAGGTGGTTTGTGTCATCTTTAAGAAAACAATAATAATATAAATATGTTGAAGATGTGCAGAACTCCTGAAGTAAAACAGCTTGTGTTGATTGTACTGAGCAGCGGTCACACACACACACAGACACACACACACACACATGCGTAAAACTATATCGATAAAAAACAATGAAGAAATAACAACTCAAAGATGTTTTACTTTAATAAAAATAAAGTCACACTGTCCGGTCTCCAGTTTGTACACAACAGACCAGTAGAGAGCAGCTTTACACAGAAATCCTGTCGCTTGTTAATGAACTGTTTAATTATTTTCTTGGTTTTAATTTTTAACTTGAGTTTGCTTCTATCCTGGAGACGTCAAACCCCTCCCACCTTAAACCTCTCCTGCAGTATTTAGATTTATTCCCCGGTCCAGCTGCACGTTTATGCTGCTCCTTAATTATTTACTGTTTTAAATGCGGTTATTTTCCCCTCATTGTTCCAATTGTGTGCTTTTACTGTATGTATTGTATTTTATTGTGTAGCTGCTATAGTTTCTATTTTTACTTATTGGTCCAAAGAGCTGACAAACTTCTTCTTCTTATACCCACGTGAAATGAAGGCAGGGTTAATGTGCAGTGGTAGTGACTAAGAGAGATGTGTATTGTCATCATACACCACGGTGACAATGGGAAGTGTGTAATATAATCTTATGTAACACTGTGGAGTCTTGTGTAATAGTGGCAGAGGGACATGTGTAACAGGGATATTTGCTTAGTGCTTAGTAGTTTGGCTTCGTCCACCAGCTTTTGTCTGTGTTTCTGTTTGTTGTTGCCTGCTTCTTTTTTGTAGGTTTTTGTTCAGCGATTGTTGTTGTTTTATTTTTCATCTGCCAACTGGACCCAAGGTGGGAGGAAGTTAGCTGCATGGCTACAATCTATGTGGATAGGTCCGACTTCTGTGTCAGTAACATTGATAACATTTTCTGAACTCATCCATCAACCCCTGGACTAGACCTGGACCCAGAGTTTCTAGAACCACCACAAAGCTCACATGTTCTCCAAAGGTTCTAGTGAAAATAGAACCAGGTCCGCTCTCCATCAGGATCAAACCAAAGAACCCAAAGTGTTCGTCCACATTGGGTTTTTACCTCTTTAATCATATTGATTCACTACGTACACACAGTTCAACAAACACACAACACGTGTGAAGCCAGCCAGCAGTCCGGCTCTAGGTCCTGGTCTGGGTGTGGTGCCACCCGGCTCAGCAGACAGCAGCTTTGCCCCGTTCTTTCTTGCCACCACTTCCTCTTGCTGCTCACATCTGGAGGTTCTTCCTCGTGAACGGAGGTGTGTTCCAGTGAGTGCTTGTAGAGACGCTCCGCCTCCAGTCAGCTGTGAAGCCTGTTTCTACTTGCCTCCAGCATTCTTGCAGCCCTGTGCTTTACGACCACGCCTCAGACAGTCCTGGTGTGCGTCTCTGCGGTCATGTTGGTTTACAGACTTCTCTGCAGACTTGGAAACAAAAGACTCAATGCGGTGAGTTTATCTGTCCACACCCATACTGTATATACACACATATATAAGAATAAATAAACCGGACCAGCTCGTCCACTAGTTACTGCAAACATTCAGTCTGTTGGTTTCAGCGACACACACAAAAAAAGGGATTTCCTTGTCTCAGGTACATTGTGCAACAAGAGCCGAGAGAAAACAAAGACTCAAATCATTTCTTGTTCCTCCTCAGCCCACGTGGGTCTGGTCGGCCGGTGTCGCCTCCAGTTACAGCACTGGACCCCCATCCAGAGGTAAAGACCATGAGGATCCATCAACCCCCGGACTAGACCTGGACCCAGAGTTTCTAGAACCACCACAAAGCTTACATGTTCTCCAAAGGTTCTAATAAACAGAACCAGGTCCACTCTCCATTTGGACATTTGGATCAAACCAAAGAACCCAAAGTGTTCCTCCACGTTGGGGTTTTACATCTTGGAAGAGAATCTGGCTCCAAAATACGACCGATTCACTTCAGGAGGCAACGTACTCACAGTTCGGTTATTTATCGTCACATTCCACCATATTGTTCACACATGTAACTCGCCAGTGGACACCAAGGCTACATGTAGCTGTAAAGGTGCTAAACAATCTCATAGAGTTAGAGTGTAGTGCTAACGTTAGCACTCTAGGTGGAGCAAACAGACCATGCATGAAACTGAAGCACAGTGACGAGTGACGATTCTGTGGTGAAGAGTTGCCAGACGGGAAATGGCTTATTATTGTATTTTGAGGAAAAAATTAACGTACATAACCAACGCGAGACCGTACAGTTTATCTTATAATACAGTTTTACCTTTAAATAACCCAGTAGCACTGTTTGTGTTTGCTAACATCCATGTATTGTGTATTGTCAAACATTATAGGATCATACAGAGGGTGAGATTCTCGTACAAGTATCGTATGGTACACTGGATCGTTGTGTGTTTTCTCTGTTAGCTAAGGCTAGCTGGTTAGCTTCAGATATGTGATTCTTGGTGTTAATAGAAAGAGTAGCTTGTCTAGTTTTAAATGACACCCAGCATGGTGGAGAGTGTCCAAAACAAACAAACGCTTTTTAAATGAAATAAACTCAGACAGTTGTTTTTAGGGATGTTAGCAAAGAACTGTACTGGGTTTTTACCTCTTGAAAGAGAATCTGGGTCTAAAATACTACAGATTCACTACAGGAGGCAACGTACACACAGTTCAACCTTTCAGCATTTTATTTATCATCAAGTTCAACCATTGTGCACATCATACAATCCATAAGAATGTTGAGATCTCTTCTACCATGACTCCCCAGGGATGGACTCACTAAGGCTTCATGCACTAAGCTGCGTTCTATTTGCATTGTTACATTATTTACGTTTTCTCTGTACATGTCTGTGTATTATGCGACTTTTAAACCAACAATGACAATAAAAACTGTTGATTCTTCGTTCTAAGGTGGTTTCATGTTGGTGGTTTTACTCTGAACTAACGAGCTGCTCGTTACTGAAGTACCTCACCTTGTCTGTCTCTCTGTCTCTCAGATGCATCAGTTCATTACAGCCTCGGTCGCCCGGTCCTCTCCCTGCGTCTCCCTGCAGGTCAGCTGTGTCGTTTCACTCTGACGCCCATGTTGACCACGGTGGGCGACCTCCTACGAGACATCGCAGCCAAAGACTCGGAGGTGAAGACGACGGCACTGCTCAACATGGGTGAGACACTGGTGTAGTCAATCAGAGGAGCTGATTCAGAGGAGCTGATTCTAGGTAGTGAATGAGAGGAGTCCACTATGAGCTCTCATTTTGTCACGTTTCATCTCATTTTGTCTCATTTTGTCTTGTGTTGTTTTGTCTCATTTCAACGCATTTTATCTCATTTTGTCTCATTTTTTTATCTAATTTCACCTCATTTTGTCTCTTTTCATCTCGTTTTGTCTCATTTTTGCCCCAGTTTGACTATTTTTTGTCTCATTTAGTCCAGTTTTGTCTAACTTTGTCCCATTTTGTCTCATTTAGTCCAGTTTTGTCTAACTTTGTCGCATTTTGTCCCATTATATCTCATTTTGACTCATTTTTGTCCCGTTTTGTCTAATTTTTGTGGCTTTTCATCTAATTTTTTTCTGGTTTCGTCTCATTTTGTCCCATTTTGTCCCATTTTGTCTAATTTTCGTCTCATTTCATCTCATTTTGTCTTGTAGATGGACAGAGAATCTCGTCCTGTACGTTCATGGAGACGGTTTTAAACAAAGACTTCCAGCTGGTGGTCGATGACGTCACCTACAACGTTCACTCACTGGGACAAGGTAAGACTCACCTGGTCTCCATGGAAACCAGGTCACGTGACGGAGTGTGTGTGTTAACGTGTCTGTGCGTGTGTGTTAAAACATTTGATGATTTATCCAGGACCCGTCAGCGTTAAACTTTCCTTTCTCTGTTTCATGAACTCTGTGGATGTTCTCATCTCCTCCCCCTTCTCCCCCCAGACGTCTGTCCAACCACCACCACATCTAGTTTAACTTTACTGTTTAGCTGCTCCCTCCTCTTCTCCTCTTTGTTACAGTCTCTGCTCCCAACAACAGGCAACTCCTGATATATTTTTTTTTACATTTACGAGCATTATTTCATGTCATGTAGACTGATCAACGAAGAATTTATCATAGTCAGAAAAAGAAAAAATCAGTAATCAACATGTTTCATTCGTGCTCAGAAACAACTAACACCTTCCTCCTCCTCCTCCTCCAGGCTCCTCCCATGAACACATGCTGGACGTAGATGACATGAAGTACCTGGTCCACCTCCTCCACTCTGCTCTGAGTCGTCCTCAGCGTCTCCTCGTCCAACACAGAGAGCTCCTGGTCAGGAAGGACAAGCTGAGGCAGCAGCTGCAGCCGCTGGACCAGGTCTCACCAAAACCACTTCAGTCATTCACTCATTCACTCATCTAGTTCACCTTCATTCATCCAGCCATTAAAGTGATTAAATAAATGCTGTTAATCATCAGAACAGGACAGTTCAGTTAATGTAGTCACTGGTACGTAGGTTGTGGTGATGTTGTGTTGTGGAGCTGTGAGAGTGGTTGAAGGCCAGTTAGCGATAAGAGAGTACAGGCTGCACTGGTAGGAACACAACAACCCACAATGCACCTTCAACGTCTCCAACGTCTCTTATTTGTAAACAGGTGAAGAAGCGGCTGGCGAGGGAGGCGGAGTTTAAAGCCTCCACGTTGGGCTGGGTGGGGCTGGCCTACCTGTCCCTGCAGGGGGGATTCCTGGGATACCTCACCTGGTGAGAAAGTTAGAAGAACTCTAGTCACTTCTTCTTACAGCAGATGTGTGTCAGTGTTGGGACGTTCAGCGCCTTTCTGAGAGTCGACTCTTTTTTTCTTTAGAATCGTTTGTAGCCTGATATTGTGTCCTAACAGGGGCACACGGTTTGTTTTAATACGTCTTTTCGAATTCATTGTTTGTTTTTTTGTTATGAGAAGCCCTATAGACCCCTCCACAGTTTGTAAACAGTGTGATGCTTTGTGAGGGGCGGGGCTTAGCCGGAGGCAAAACATCTCAAACACTATAGCCTGTAAACGCTGGTTAGATTACGTGTTTTGTCAAGAATGGACGGGGAGAACACATATTTTAGAGAATAAACTAATACACTGACCACCACACAGTGGCCAAACATTTACATTTACACGTACCTAAATGAAAAACCGAGTGTCTACACAAAAGAAAAACATAAAACTAATGTTGTGTTAGTTAGTGGTTAGCATTAACATGTAACAAGAATCCTCTAAATAATGATTATCTTAACGTAATAACAGTGATGATTTATTCTAATCATATGAAGGGTGTGCGCATTGTTGTTATTTCTCACTCCTATCATTTCTTTTAATCACATTAAACCAAAGTTGTCTATGACTGGCAGCGACTGGTTTGTGATAAAACTTCAAGTTGTTTCTTTTTTGATTCTTCGGGTTTTGGCTCCAAAAAACTACAACAAGACGACATTTTCATGGTTGACAGGGACAGTTTTCGTCTCCAGATTCCCTCTGTTCTGCAGAGTTTGTGCTGAGTTAATATTCATTTTCATTCATGTTTGCGTGTTTGTGTTCTATCAGGAATGTGTTTGCCTGGGACATCATGGAGCCCGTCACCTATTTCATCTCCTGCACCACCAGCATGATCTTCTTTGGTTACTACGTCCTCACAAAGCAGGTGAAACCCCCGAGAGTCTGGACGGCGTCTGTTCTCGTCTTTTCTTTACTTTATCTCACGACATCTAATTTAATTCAGCTACATCTCATCTTAATCTTGTTTTTTGTCTTTTTGTCTTTTGTTCTGTCTTCTATCTTGTCTTCTCTGGGTTCGTATGTGTTCAGGACCTGGTCTGCCCGGATGCGAGGGATCGTCAGTTCCTCCTCTTCTTCCACAGAAAAGCCTCAAAGCAGAAGTTTGACGTTGACAAATACAACGAGCTGAAAGAGGAGCTGGCGAAGGTAAAGATGTGACCGGTGTGATCTGTCCTGGGTCAACGTCTGGCTGAGGATCAGTTCATGACTTTGAGGTTGTGTTTGTTGTTTTCAGGTGGAGGCCGATCTCAGGAGGCTGAGAGGAGTCATTCAGCTTCAGCTACCGGTCGATCAGATTCAGCCTCAGAGAGACGCCTGAGAGCCACGACGTTAAATGACATTAAATATAGAAATACTTTAAATATTACCACTGCAGTCACGTTTCTGTTCAAGATAAATAAATGTGATTTTTAAAGTTCTTAACCTGGGTCTTTTTTAATTCTTCTATCTTCTGTTTAATATCAGAAAATAATATATTATTATATTATATTAATTTATGTATGTATTTATTTAGGAAAAAGAAAAGTTAGAAAAACCCTGACTGGCATTGTAACCACATGGTTGAGGTTTTTTTTGTAATAGTAGTAGTAAATTCTTAATTTCTCATTTTGTACTCATTTTCTAACCATTGCCAGTCATTCAATTTGTAAAATACACAAATTTGCCCATGTGTGAACACATTATATAAACAAATACGTAAGTTGTGGCTTTCATACTTTTTTAGCTCTAAAATATAGATCACACAGCTTCAGTATTTATATTGTCTGAATCTGTACAATTGTGTGAACATTTTAATAATGTGTCAAAATACGCAGTTTACAGTGCATGCGATTAATATAGATTCAAAACTAATGATATTTAATCGCGATTTATTGTATTTTTTAGTGTGGAAGTCAAAGTGTGAAGAATAATTATACATTTAAACAAATACGACATAGGTATACATTTTATTTATCTTTTTTGTATCCACACAGACAATATTTTATTACTGGTTCTTTACTGGAAGCAAAGTAACATTTCGGCACCGATACCGATGAGGAATTTTAATGAACGCGTCTGTCTGACGCCACAGACGTTAGTTGTGTTTTTGTGTCATCAGGAGTTGAACCTGGTGATCGCAGGCCAACCCGTGTGAAGTCGAATCCACTCAAAGTAATGAGCCACCTGCAGAGGCAAGGAGGCAAGGAGGCAAGGAGACAAGGAGGCAAGGAGACAGGGAGCTGATGTTAGAACATATCGTTGAATTAACACCATAGAACAAGAAACAAACTGTGGATGAATAGTTCATATACATGTGAACCAACTTAGATGTAATAGTTTAATTACTTTAACTGTGGTTCTTTGTGTGTTAAATTGTGAAAGGAAAAAATGAATCAATAACATATTACAGAGAATTAAAAATAGAAATGATATATATATACATTCACATACACCACCAGACAAATGTTTGGACCAATCAATTCACTGAGAAGCTGTGTCCAAACTTTGGACACCAATGTACTGAAATTGCATTTCTTCTTAAAAAATGTATTTATTTGTGGTAATAGGATGGTCTATTCATTTATTGTGTTTTTGGTCTGGCCCCCTTTAAGATCAAGTTGGACTGAACGTGGCTCCTGAACTAAAATGAGTTTGAGACTCCTGCAATAAGATGTTAACAAAAGATATATAAATAAAACACACGGAAATGGAGTAAGATATAATTTAATTATATACTGACAAAGAACATAATTTAGACTAGACTGGATTTTTTGTATCAGTGTGTCTTTAAATCACTGTAATAATGTGGATATTGAAGTTAGTGACATTTGGGCAAATGTATATAAGATTAAATAAAGTGAATCAGTGAATAAATCTAATGACAGATTGATAAATCTTACAGTAAACAGTGGTTCTGGTGCTAAAATATTTCCCATTAATTACAGGAACATGGTGGAGTAAATTAGACCCTGAAGATTGCATTTAGACACTAATATGTGTTTTACCTGAGAATGAATCGTATTTGACCTGTGTGAAACTGTATCAACCCTTTACAGTATTCTCATTGAAATACTTGGAAATTCTAAATTTTAACCCTGGAGTGTCTTGAGTGTAGGACATAAGAAAACCTTTTTATTACTTTTGTGAAATTTTTCAATGTTCCTGTGTTAAATCCAGATGAATGAATGTCTCATATCTGGTTCCTGGTCCTTAAACTAATGTAAACATGTATTTGTCACATTAGAACATCAGAGCTGATACAGACACTTGTCAACATCACCACATTAAAAACAAACTTGTTCTTCTTCATGGTTCCTAATAAACCAGTGCAGAGGGGGACCTTGTAGACCACATTAGACCCTGATTAGACCTGAATGTTTCCTGGATCTTCTCTGATTGGCTCAATGAAAACCACATGACACTAAACCTCACTGAGAGGAACCAGGACAAACGTTACCACATATGGTTCCTTATGACCATATAGAGGGTTACATATTCTCCTACCTGGGTGTAAACTCCAGGGAAGCCCGGCTGTCCACACCTCTCTCCCCAGCTGACGATGCCCCACAGGTAAGAGACCCCCAGCTCGTCCTGGCAGACCAGAGGACCCCCGCTGTCCCCTTGACATGAGTCCACGCTGCCTTCCAGGTCACCTGAACACACCCACTCATTTCAAGTAAAGAATCTCCTAATTTATTTTTTCATCTTTACACTAAAACAAATTTATAAGTTATTATTCTGTTATCTTACAGGTCACACCCCTTGAGATCAAATTGGACTGAATGTGGCCCCATTAACTAAAATTTGTTTGACCCCCCATGTGTTACGCTGTACTATGCTCTTAAATTTCTCCATCTCTGGTGGTGTTTGACCACCAAAGGTCCAAACTGGCCCAAGGGATGGAAACGACATATAAGACGTTGAGACGCTGCATTTATTTCAATTAAATTAACTACTGCTCCTAATATGTTAACTCACTGGTGTATTTTATACCATTTTAGTAAAAGTTGCACCGCAAGCCAGAATTACACTGTGGACGTCAGATGGACGTAGATGGACGTAGGTCAAGGGGTTCAAACTGCAGCGTGTTGCATCCGTGTCACCCACCTGCACACATCATGCCTGGTCTGAAGCGATCTTTGTAGAACCTCTCACATCTGTCGATGAGGGACACGTTGGCCCAGAGCAACACCTGAGCAGCTTTTCCATCTGGACACAAATTGGAAATTAATTTTCTCACCTCGTTTTCCAACAATCTGAATTTTGAGTTTAAAGCCTCTGGAGTCCACACTCCAATGGTCTGTATTCACCCTTTTTTCTTTTCACCTCAGTCTCACTTTAAAGTAATTTAATTTAATTTTATTTATTTTTTTTTCTTCTTTTTTTATTTTTTTTTCAAACTGCATCAACACATTGGAGCTAAAACAAGACCAAAACCATCAAATCCCAGTAGGAACAACTTAGAAAACCCCAAACAGGTGGGACCAACCATTTTTAGAACTTCATCAGTCTAGTTTTGCTCACACTATCAAAAAACTGCTCTATAGTTTTCTACAAAAGTTGAAATGGAGACACCTTGATGCTACAACGGTTTTCCAGAGGGTTAATGGGAACAAAGTAAGTTTTGATTTACAAAATTTCACTTTAAGAGCAAAAATATGTCACGAGATGCAATTTTCTCTACAAACAGAATTACTTGATCTTATCAAACCATCTTTAAAACACGTGTGTCGACTACTGCTCAGCTGAACTGTTCCAGATATTAGTCGGTGTTCATACCTGCCGTCCGTCCCCATCCAGAGATGCTGCAGGTGTGTCCAGGCTGGAACAGGTGCGTGGACCAGGGTAGGCAGACGGCGCTGATGGCCGGGTTGTCCTCCACACATTCCTCCTTGAACGGAAGCTTGTCCAGCTTCACCAGAGCGATGTCGTTCTCGTACGTGGCGGGACCGTAGCTGCAGGACGTTGAGTTAGCGTCAAATATAAATGTTCACGTGAAACAGCTCAGGTGGGCGTTGAGGAGGAACCGTACCCTGGATGGATGATGATCTCCTCCACAGGAACAATGTCCGTAGTGTCCTGAGCTCGACTCTTCTTCCAGACAGAAAACTTGACTTTGAATGCGGATGGTTTGGGCCTGTTAAAGAAATTAAGTCAGTCAGTGATGCCCAGACTTCTAAGGTTCAGCTAAAGCTAATACACCATCTACCATCATTTATCTTTTACTTCAAACTGCACCCAACTTTGGTGGGACATATTCTACAGTGAAGTCTATGGAGACATAGCATAGACTGTATATAAATATGGACACCACGTCTCCACTTCCTCTCATTGGCCAAACTGAGGCTATTTTCCTGGGGACACGGGCGGCACCATCTTGTGACTTTGAGTCAGAGTCTGATCACGAGGTCCGAGGGCGGAGCCATGGTTGATATCCCTCCCACACTTTCGCCAGACTATGTCGCGTTTTCGTTTAATTAATACTACTCTTTGCTCTACCTCCACCGGGGATAAGTAAATGTTGGATTATACACTGAATTTGTTTTTAAATGTATCTTTTACAAGCCTCTTTATGGAGTGGTTGGCATGGCAACTGGTGGTCGCCTGTTTGTATAGCATCAAACAACAAACTAAAACGAAACTTATCAAAAATAAAAATGACACATGAACATTCATCAACATTATTATTAACTACCTGAAATGACAGAAAACATCCTTGAAATAAAAACTATTTGGAGGGGGTGGAGCTTATGACTTATACTGCAGCCTCCAGCCACCAGGGGGAGCTCTACTTCCTTCGGCTTCACTTCAGAGGAGCTGTTCCATCTTTATATTCAGTCTATGGGGACTGACTCACTGCTGGAGCCTCTAGTGGACGTTAGAGGAAGTGCGTCACCGTTTACCTGACACAGTGAGCTGCTGTGACCACCCAGCAGCCTCCGATGTACGCTCCTCCACAGTCAACACGCCGGTTCTCCTCCAGAGCAATCTGCCACTGGATCTGAGTCTGAAGAGGAAGAAGAAGAAGAAATGGAAACAACCTGGTCAATCAGATCCCACCTGTCCTGGTCCAACTCCCTGCGCCTACACCTGGTCTTAGTTAAGAGGAAAGGATGAAAAAGGAAGGAAAGTAAAGGAAAGCAAGAAACGGAGGGAAAGTGGGAAGGAAGGAAGCTTCCATCCACTGGGGCTCTAACTCACTGGATTTGCCTCGACTCCTCCAACCACCCTCTTGACTCGGCTCGTCCTTCCTCTCGGCTCCACGTCCGTGTCGTGCACAGTGGTCTTGTTGGGAATCCCACAGTAGAGCTGAGACTCCAAGAGGTTCCTGCTCACCATCAGCTCTGAACACAAACCAGAAGCACAATGGGTTCGTTCTGGGGTTCGGATCCGATGCTCAGATTTAGAAGGAACGTAATGTCAGGTTCTAGCTCATCACACAGCTGTTTAGTCAAAGTTTATTCCTAAAGCACATTCAAAAACTACCTCAGTTGAACCAAAGTGCCGGACAAGCAGAACAACAATTAATATAAAACTAATAAATATGAGCTAAAATAGGCAAAAAAAAAAAAACTTTAAATAAAACAACTGCCAATAAATAAAACTGTGAATAAATTCCGAGATGTCCTGCTTATCACATTGTGACTCAAAGCGGTCAATGATTACACCTAGATTTCTTCTACTAGGCTAGTTTAGACTAGACAAGGCTAGTGTAGGGTAGGTTTGGCTATTTTAGACTAGGGTAGGTCATGCTAGGCTAGGCTAAGGCTACGTACCAGTTTTGGGAGAGACGTACTCTGAAATAAACATAAAAACAACAAATTATTATCATCATCATCATCTCCAGTTTCCAGTGACATCTTTAACTTGATCATGTTGGTTACCTCCAGCTGCTTGGTCCACCCGACCACTTCGTTCTGTAGAAAAAAAAAAAAATGTCATTATTGGACAGAACGTAACACGTGAAACATGGCAACATGGTCGCCATTATGTCACATCCTGTTTCTATAGCGTCAAATAACGAACTAAAACTTCTCCAAACAATTGACACATTAACATTTTATTTAGTTTACGATCTATACTTGCAGCCTCCAGGCACCAGGGGGAGCTCTACTAGCTTTGGCTTCACTATAGAGGAGCTTTCATGGCATATGTCTATGGCTTTGACTCGCTGTAGGAGACCGCCTCTAGTGGACAATAAAGGAACTGCAATTTTTTTGACATGGAGTTTTTGCTTGGTCCAAATAAGAATCAACCTTTATTTTAATTTTAGTTTCTGTGACAAACTAATTTCTTACTAAGTGCTCGTGTCTCATGCTTCTTTAGTTCGTCCTCTCCGTCCAGACAGTCGAGCTGTCCGTCGACGAGCGATTCGCTGTGAATACAGACGCCCGTCTTGCATCGGAATGCGTCTCCTCTGCATTCTGGTGGACACGATAGTGGACACAGTGAAAAGACGGGAGGGACGGGGCGGAGGTCAATATGTCCGTTTGTGTTGCGCTCGCTTTACTTTTGCAGCACATCTCGTCGCTCCGGTCGCCACAGTCGTCGACTCCGTCACACGTCTGGTTCAGGGAGATACACTTTGAGTTGACGCAGCTGAAACCGCAGTCATTTCCTTTGGAGACGGATAAAAAAAAAAAAAAAAAAAAAGTTAAGATGGTGTTTTAATGATATTTATTTGGACAGGAGTCAGTCAACAATTTCACCAAACCAAAGAGAAGGTGGCAGCTGTTCCACTATCCCATCTAACAACAAGCTGTGGAGGACTAGGAAATGGTACCGAGGACGCCACTGGGAATTTTGGTATCAACCCAAACCAAGTAAAGACAGTGCTAGTATCGCGATACGATGCCAATACAGATAACGATGTCGATACCAATAACAGTACTTTTTCTTGAAACGTCATGATCATTGAATAAATTCATATTTTTCCCTTTAGTTTGTGGATTATGATTTTGATAAAACACAGGACAAATATTTGAATAAAATGAATCTGTTTCAATTAATTAATTACAATATAAACCAATTTAACAATATACAATTTAAATAATTCCCCTTTGACTACACACAATTGTTTTAGTAAAAGGAAAATAAGGAAAGGTAACCTAAAAAAAAAAAGGAATATAACAACACAACAACAATGGAAAATTAAATCAGTAACATAAGTCAGTTGAACAAAATAAGTAAACAAAAGCACCAATGTAATAATAAATATAAAAATTGTTCCAAGAGGCAAATGGAACTCTGTGAGGAGTAATTTAATGGAATGCGGTCTCAACACACTAGTATCGATCCGGTACCGATACTTGCATTGGTATCGATGCTATCGATATTTAGATGGATGCGCCCAGGCCTACCACACACCTAAACCTTAATGTCTCCATCCGAGGACACAAGGTCTCAGGAAGGTAGAGTGGAATGAGCACATTTACCGGTCAGAGCTTGCGATGGATCGTAACAGGTTACAGCAGCCACCTCCCCACTTCCAATCTCCTCCTTGTTGTAGATCACACATTCAGCCAGAGACGTCTCGTATCCTTGGCAGCGGACGCTAACACATTTGCGTGGTAACGTCCCAGTATTTAGGGACTCGTATGGAACAGAATCAGCCGACGCAGCACCTCTGGCAAGACAACGTTAGTAGAAAATCTAGTGTGTTGTTTGTTGTTTCTTTATGTTCTTAGTGTGTTGTAAATGTACGTGCTCTCACAGTGGATGCTTTGTCTCCTTGCAGAACACGTTGGCGGCCGCCATGTCCCACAGCTTTTCACACACCAGGAAGTCCTCCCCACCTCCCGTGCTACTGGGAAGAAAGAGCTTGACCACTCTGTTCTTTCCTACTGCTGAACTTTGAAATTTCTCTGCAGTGAGAGAAAAATAAGGGAGATGTTAAACATAAAGAACACAAAAGGAAATCACACGGTGGTGGGTGGATGGATCTATGAAAGCAGACCTTGACTGCACCGTTCTCCAAAGTGGGACATGACGGGTTCCTTGGTCCGACATGAGACCGCCATTGCCTGGAAAATAGATCAGAACATTAAGCAAAAACAGACCCATCTTATAAAAGGTTCTGATTTAGGACACATGATAGTTAGTTACCTGGCAGTAGGACCGGTAGTTCCTGCTTCCTCGCCCACAAACAGCGGTCACGTTATCAACTGGACACAAATAGGGAGGTTTACACGAGCAACTCCCATCAATGCAACGTTGCCACGGAGAACAAAACACCAGGCCGCAAGACGCACGAGTCCACCTGATGAATCAGACTGCACGTCTATATTCACTCATTCTTTACATAGGAACGTATGGGAATGGAATACTGTTCCATAAAAGTAACAAGAGAACAGAGCAATGATTAACATTTAAAATTGGAAGATTCGAATACTACTCAGAATGATCAAAAATATGGTCTCTGACTGACCTTTAGAGGAAACAGAGATACCTGAATAACACCTGGCCATTTTAAGATCTTTAGAAACAAAGCGGTTTCATTTCTTTGATTAGAACCCATCGTCAACCTACACCAACATTTATTTGAAGACGACGTTATGTCCACATTTTAAGGAACGTGGGAGGTGCCATTAATTTACAAAACAATCTGAACATTTGTACCCCAACTACAACTACCGTCTAGTTGTTTCTGGTGAACTCCACCCACAGATGCTCCTATTTAAACCCAGATTTTTGGAATCAAAGACTTGAATGGACCCAACAGAAATGAAAATAAAATCACAAACGATTTGTCCAGACACTGGCGTGGACCCAGGTACTCGTCTATCTCTGGCTGCGTGGGGGCGGGGCTTGTGGCCAATGTGGCGGTGGCGGGTGTGGTTAGAGGCCCCTGCTCTACGAACGATGGAGCCTCTTCTTCTGGTGGACTCCGCTGGAGGAGACAACCCAGTGACAAATCCAGTAAAAACAGACAAACAAACTGCTGGACTAGAACCAGATCAGATACAACTGTTGATTCATCTCTCAAACATCACATGTGTTTTTGTTTTGTCTCTGAAGTGAGGGTCACAAACATTTAAGAGAGCATTCAGATGCAACACAGTGAAAGGTTAAAGTGGAAAAAGGGGTGTGCCCAGGTTTTACTAAGAGAAGTTTGAAGGAAGTCTTTATAAAATGAATGAAAAACAGCTGTCAGTGTTGGCTGCAAGAGAAACCAAAGAAAAAGTTAAATTTCTTTTCCCCTGTTGGCTAAAGTTGGTCTGAACATTGTCTAAAATCAACACAAACCACTTAGATTTTTGGTTTTTGCTTTTCACATCATAAGTCGAGGAAAAGTAGATCAGAATCCAAAGAGTTCAGTTTGGGTTTTTCCTTCTAATGGTTGGAAACATACATTTCTTTCTTTTTTTTTTTTTTTTTTTTGTGATATACTATATTGATCCCTGAGGGGGATAAATATAGTACCTTTTGGTTTAGATCAAAACAATTCAGGGAAACAGTATCATGTATTGGCTAACCTGACAGAACTG